>NC_072425.2:156358750-156666562 GCF_028878055.3 Symphalangus syndactylus | reverse complement strand
CTTCTGTGTAGTTTATATTTGAATATATTCCTTTTTCCACTACTACGCTCTTAGCGCTCCAAATGTCCAGTTGCATTTTCTACAGAAAGAGTGTTCAGATCTGCTCAATCAAAAGTATGGTTTAACTCTGTTAGCTGAATGCACAGATCAGAAAGAAGTTTCACCGAATGATTCTGTGTAGTTTATATTTGAAAACATTCCTTTTTCCACTATTACCCACTTAGCGCTCCGAATCTTCACTTACATTTTCTACAAAAAGAGTGTTTCATAACTGCTCAATCAAAAATATGTTTTATCTCTGTTAACTGAATTTACAGATCAGAAATAAGTTTCACAGAATGCATCTGTGTAGTTTTTATTTGAAGATATTCTTTTTCCCAATGTAGGCCTCTTAGCGCTTAGCATGTCCAATTGCAATTTCTACAGAAAGAGTGTTTCAGAACGGCTCAATCAAAAGTAAGGTTCAAATCTGTTAGTTGAATGCACAGAACAGAAAGAATTTTCACAGAATGCTACTGTGTAGTTTATATTTGAATATCTTCCTTTTTCCACTATTACCCTCTTAGCGCTCCGAATGTCCACTTGCATTTTCTACAGAAAGAGTGTTCAGAACTGCGCAATCAAAAGTATGGTTTAACTCTGTTAGCTTAATGAACATATCAGAAATAAGTTTCACACAATGCTTCTGTGTAGTTTTTATTTGAAGATATTCTTTTTCCCAATATAGGCCTCTTAGCACTCAGAATGGCCAATTGCAGTTTCTACAGAAAGAGTGTTTCAGAACGGCTCAATCAAAAGTAAGGTTCAACTCTGTTAGTTGAATGCACAGAACAGAAAGAAGTTTCATACAATGCTTCTGTGTAGTTTATATTTGAACATATTCTTTTTTCCACTATTACAAACTTAGCGCTACGAATGTCCAGTTGCATTTTCTACAGACAGAGTGTTTCAAAACTGCTGAATCAAAAGTATGGTTTAACTCTGTTAGCTGAATGCTCAGATCAGAAAGAAGTTTCACAGAATGCTTCTGTGTAGTTTATATTTGAATATATTCCTTTTTCCACTACTACGCTCTTAGCGCTCCAAATGTCCAGTTGCATTTTCTACAGAAAGAGTGTTCAGATCTGCTCAATTAAAAGTATGGTTTAACTCTGTTAGCTGAATGCACAGATCAGAAAGAAGTTTCACCGAATGATTCTGTGTAGTTTATATTTGAAGACATTCCTTTTTCCACTATTACCCTCTTAGCGCTCCGAATCTCCACTTGCATTTTCTACAAAAAGAGTGTTTCATAACTGCTCAATCAAAAATATGTTTTATCTCTGTTAACTGAATTTACAGATCAGAAATAATTTTCACAGAATGCATCTGTGTAGTTTTTATTTGAAGATATTCTGTTTCCCAATATAGGCCTATTAGCGCTTAGCATGTCCAATTGCAGTTTCCACAGAAAGAGTGTTTCAGAACGGCTCAATCAAAAGTAAGTTTCAACTCTGTTGGTTGAATGCACAGAACAGAAAGAATTTTCACAGAATGCTACTGTGTAGTTTATATTTGAATATATTCCTTTTTCCACTATTACCCTCTTAGCGCTCCGAATATCCACTTGCATTTTCTACAGAAAGAGTGTTCAGAACTGCGCAATCAAAAGTATGGTTTAACTCTGTTAGCTTAATGAACATATCAGAAATAAGTTTCACACAATGCTTCTGTGTAGTTTTTATTTGAAGATATTATTTTTCCCAATATAGGCCTCTTAGCGCTCAGAATGTCCAATTGCAGTTTCTACAGAAAGAGTGTTTCAGAAAGGCTCAATCAAAAGTAAGGTTCAACTCTTTTAGTTGAACAAACAGAACAGAAAGAAGTTTCACACAATTCTTCTGTGTAGTTTTTATTTGTAGACATTCTTTTTCCCAATATAGGCCTCTTAGCGCTCAGAATGTCCAATTGCAGTTTCTACAGAAAGAGTGTTTCAGAACGGCTCAATCAAAAGTAAGGTTCAACTCTGTTAGTTGAATGCACAGAACAGAAAGAAGTTTCATACAATGCTTCTGTGTAGTTTATATTTGAACATATTCTTTTTTCCACTATTACCCACTTAGCGCTACGAATGTCCAGTTGCATTTTCTACAGACAGAGTGTTTCAAAACTGCTCAATCAAAAGTATGGTTTAACTCTGTTAGCTGAATGCTCAGATCAGAAAGAAGTTTCACAGAATGCTTCTGTGTAGTTTATATTTGAATATATTCCTTTTTCCACTACTACTCTCTTAGCGCTCCAAATGTCCAATTGCAGTTTCTACAGAAAGAGTGTTTCAGAACGGCTCAATCAAAAGTAAGGTTCAACTCTGTTAGTTGAATGCACAGAACAGAAAGAATTTTCACAGAATGCTACTATGTAGTTTATATTTGAATATATTCCTTTCTCCACTATTACCCTCTTAGCGCTCCGAATGTCCACTTGCATTTTCTACAGAAAGAGTGTTCAGAACTGCGCAATTCAAAGTATGGTTTAACTCTGTTAGCTTAATGAACATATCAGAAATAAGTTTCACACAATGCTTCTGTGTAGTTTTTATTTGAAGTTATTATTTTGCCCAATAGAGGCCTCTTCGCGCTCAGAATGTCCAATTGCAGTTTCTACAGAAAGAGTGTTTCAGAAAGGCTCAATCAAAAGTAAGGTTCAACTCTGTTAGTTGAATGCACAGAACAGAAAGAAGTTTCATACAATGCTTCTGTGTAGTTTATATTTGAACATATTCTTTTTTCCACTATTACCCACTTAGCGCTACGAATGTCCAGTTGCATTTTCTACACACAGAGTTTTTCAAAACTGCTCAATCAAAAGTATGGTTTAAATCTGTTAGCTGAATGCTCAGATCAGAAAGAAGTTTCACAGAATTCTTCTGTGTAGTTTATATTTGAATATATTCCTTTTTCCACTACTACGCTCTTAGCGCTCCAAATGTCCAGTTGCATTTTCTACAGAAAGAGTGTTCAGATCTGCTCAATCAAAAGTATGGTTTAAGTCTGTTAGCTGAATGCACAGATCAGAAAGAAGTTTCACCAAATGATTCTCTGTAGTTTATATTTGAAGACATTCCTTTTTCCACTATTACCCTCTTAGCGCTCCGAATCTCCACTTGCATTTTCTACAAAAAGGGTGTTTCATAACTGCTCAATCAAAAATATGTTTTATCTCTGTTAACTGAATTTACACATCAGAAATAAGTTTCACAGAATGCATCTGTGTAGTTTTTATTTGAAGATATTCTTTTTCCCAATGTAGGCCTCTTAGCGCTTAGCATGTCCAATTGCAGTTTCTACAGAAAGAGTGTTTCAGAACGGCTCAATCAAAAGTAAGGTTCAACTCTGTTAGTTGAATGCACAGAACAGAAAGAATTTTCACAGAATGCTACTGTGTAGTTTATATTTGAATATATTCCTTTTTCCACTATTACCCTCTTAGCGCTCCGAATGTCCACTTGCATTTTCTACAGAAAGAGTGTTCAGAACTGCGCAATCAAAAGTATGGTTTAACTCTGTTAGCTTAATGAACATATCAGAAATAAGTTTCACACAATGCTTCTGTGTAGTTTTTATTTGAAGATATTATTTTTCCCAATAGAGGCCTCTTAGCGCTCAGAATGTCCAATTGCAGTTTCTACAGAAAGAGTGTTTCAGAAAGGCTCAATCAAAAGTAAGGTTCAACTCTGTTAGTTGAATGCACAGAACAGAAAGAAGTTTCATACAATGCTTCTGTGTAGTTTATATTTGAACATATTCTTTTTTCCACTATTACCCACTTACCGCTACGAATGTCCAGTTGCATTTTCTACAGACATTGTGTTTCAAAACTGCTCAATCAAAAGTATGGTTTAACTCTGTTAGCTGAATTCTCAGATCAGAAAGAAGTTTCACAGAATGCTTCTGTGTAGTTTATATTTGAATATATTCCTTTTTCCACTACTACTCTCATAGCGCTCCAAATGTCCAGTTGCATTTTCTACAGAAAGAGTGTTCAGATCTGCTCAATCAAAAGTATGGTTTAACTCTGTTAGCTGAATGCACAGATCAGAAAGAAGTTTCACAGAATGATTCTGTGTATTTTATATTTGGAGACATTCCTTTTTCCACTATTACCCTCTTAGCGCTCCGAATCTCCACTTGCATTTTCTACAGAAAGAGTGTTTCAGAACTGCTCAATCAAAACTAAGGTTCACCTCTTTTAGTTGAACAAACAGAACAGAAAGAAGTTTCACACAATTCTTCTGTGTAGTTTTTATTTGTAGACATTCTTTTTCCCAATATAGGCCTCTTAGCGCTCAGAATGTCCAATTGCTGTTTCTACAGAAAGAGTGTTTCAGAACGGCTCAATCAAAAGTAAGGTTCAACTCCGTTAGTTGAATGCACAGAACAGAAAGAAGTTTCATACAATGCTTCTGTGTAGTTTATATTTGAAAATATTCTTTTTTCCACTATTACCCACTTAGCGCTAGGAATGTCCAGTTGCATTTTCTACAGACAGAGTGTTTCAAAACTGCTCAGTGAAAAGTATGGTTTAACTCTGTTAGCTGAATGCTCAGATCAGAAAGAAGTTTCACAGAATGCTTCTGTGTAGTTTATATTTGAATATATTCCTTTTTCCACTACTACGCTCTTAGCGCTCCAAATGTCCAGTTGCATTTTCTACAGAAAGAGTGTTCAGATCTGCTCAATCAAAAGTATGGTTTAACTCTGTTAGCTGAATGCACAGATCAGAAAGAAGTTTCACCGAATGATTCTGTGTAGTTTATATTTGAAGACATTCCTTTTTCCACTATTACCCTCTTAGCGCTCCGAATCTCCAATTGCATTTTCTACAAAAAGAGTGTTTCATAACTGCTCAATGAAAATATGTTTTATCTCTGTTAACTGAATTTACAGATCAGAAATAAGTTTCACAGAATGCATCTGTGTAGTTTTTATTTGAAGATATTCTTTTTCCCAATGTAGGCCTCTTAGCGCTTAGCATGTCCAATTGCAGTTTCTACAGAAAGAGTGTTTCAGAACGGCTCAATCAAAAGTAAGGTTCAACTCTGTTAGTTGAATGCACAGAACAGAAAGAATTTTCACAGAATGCTACTGTGTAGTTTATATTTGAATATATTCCTTTTTCCACTATTACCCTCTTAGCGCTCCGAATGTCCACTTGCATTTTCTACAGAAAGAGTGTTCAGAACTGCGCAATCAAAAGTATGATTTAACTCTCTTAGCTTAATAAACATATCAGAAATAAGTTTCACACAATGCTTCTGTGTAGTTTTTATTTGAAGATATTATTTTTCCCAATAGAGGCCTCTTAGCGCTGAGAATGTCCAATTGCAGTTTCTACGGAAAGAGTTTTTCAGAAAGGCTCAATCAAAAGTAAGGTTCAACTCTGTTAGTTGAATGCACAGAACAGAAAGAAGTTTCATACAATGCTTCTGTGTAGTTTATATTTGAACATATTCTTTTTTCCACTATTAACCACTTAGCGCTACGAATGTCCAGTTGCATTTTCTACAGACAGAGTGTTTCAAAACTGCTCAATCAAAAGTATGGTTTAACTCTGTTAGCTGAATGCTCAGATCAGAAAGAAGTTTCACAGAATGCTTCTGTGTAGTTTATATTTGAATATATTCCTTTTTCCACTACTACTCTCTTAGCGCTCCAAATGTCCAGTTGCATTTTCTACAGAAAGAGTGTTCAGATCTGCTCAATCAAAAGTATGGTTTAACTCTGTTAGCTGAATGCACAGATCAGAAAGAAGTTTCACAGAATGATTCTGTGTACTTTATATTTGGAGACATTCCTTTTTCCACTCTTACCCTTTTAGCGCTCCGAATCTCCACTTGCATTTTCTACAGAAAGAGTGTTTCAGAACGGCTCAATCAAAACTAAGGTTCAACTCTTTTAGTTGAACAAACAGAACAGAAAGAAGTTTCACACAATTCTTCTGTGTAGTTTTTATTTGTAGACATTCTTTTTCCCAACATAGGCCTCTTAGCGCTCAGAATGTCCAATTGCAGTTTCTACAGAAAGAGTGTTTCAGAACGGCTCAATCAAAAGTAAGGTTCAACTCTGTTAGTTGAATGCACAGAAGAGAAAGAAATTTCATACAATGCTTCTGTGTAGTTTATATTTGAACATAATCTTTTTTCCACTATTACCCACTTAGCGCTACGAATGTCCAGTTGCATTTTCTACAGACAGAGTGTTTCAAAACTGCTCAATCAAAAGTATGTTTAACTCTGTTAGCTGAATGCTCAGATCAGAAAGAAGTTTCACAGAATGCTTCTGTGTAGTTTATATTTGAATATATTCCTTTTTCCACTACTACGCTCTTAGCGCTCCAAATGTCCAGTTGCATTTTCTACAGAAAGACTGTTCAGATCTGCTCAATCAAAAGTATGGTTTAACTCTGTTAGCTGAATGCACAGATCAGAAAGAAGTTTCACCGAATGATTCTGTGTAGTTTATATTTGAAGACATTCCTTTTTCCACTATTACCCTCTTAGCGCTCCGAATCTCCACTTGCATTTTCTACAAAAAGAGTGTTTCATAACTGCTCAATCAAAAATATGTTTTATCTCTGTTAACTGAATTTACAGATCAGAAATAAGTTTCACAGAATGCATCTGTGTAGTTTTTATTTGAAGATATTCTTTTTCCCAATGTAGGCCTCTTAGCGCTTAGCATGTCCAATTGCAGTTTCTACAGAAAGAGTGTTTCAGAACGGCTCAATCAAAAGTAAGGTTCAACTCTGTTAGTTGAATGCACAGAACAGAAAGAATTTTCACAGAATGCTACTGTGTAGTTTATATTTGAATATATTCCTTTTTCCAGTATTACCCTCTTAGCGCTCCGAATGTCCACTTGCATTTTCTACAGAAAGAGTGTTCAGAACTGCGCAATCAAAAGTATGGTTTAACTCTGTTAGCTTAATGAACATATCAGAAATAAGTTTCACACAATGCTTCTATGTAGTTTTTATTTGAAGATATTATTTTTCCCAATAGAGGCCTCTTAGCGCTCAGAATGTCCAATTGCAGTTTCTACAGAAAGAGTGTTTCAGAAAGGCTCAATCCAAAGTAAGGTTCAACTCTGTTAATTGAATGCACAGAACAGAAAGAAGTTTCATACAATGCTTTTGTGTAGTTTATATTTGAACATATTCTTTTTTCCACTATTACCCAATTAGCGCTACGAATGTCCAGTTGCATTTTCTACAGACAGAGTGTTTCAAAATTGCTCAATCAAAAGTATGGTTTAACTCTGTTAGCTGAATGCTCAGATCAGAAAGAAGTTTCACAGAATGCTTCTGTGTAGTTTATATTTGAATATATTCCTTTTTCCACTAATACTCTCTTAGCGCTCCAAATGTCCAGTTGCATTTTCTACAGAAAGAGTGTTCAGATCTGCTCAATCAAAAGTATGTTTTAACTCTGTTAGCTGAATGCACAGATCAGAAAGAAGTTTCACAGAATGATTCTGTGTAGTTTATATTTGGAGACATTCCTTTTTCCACTATTACCCTCTTAGCGCTCCGAATCTCCACTTGCATTTTCTACAGAAAGAGTGTTTCAGAACGGCTCAATCAAAACTATGGTTCAACTCTTTTAGTTGAACAAACGGAACAGAAAGAAGTTTCACACAATTCTTCTGTGTAGTTTTTATTTGTAGACATTCTTTTTCCCAATATAGGCCTCTTAGCGCTCAGAATGTCCAATTGCAGTTTCTACAGAAAGAGTGTTTCAGAACGGCTCAATCAAAAGTAAGGTTCAACTCTGTTTGTTGAATGCACAGAACAGAAAGAAGTTTCATGCAATGCTTCTGTGTAGTTTATATTTGAACATATTCTTTTTTCCACTATTACCCACTTAGCGCTACGAATGTCCAGTTGCATTTTCTACAGACAGAGTGTTTCAAAACTGCTCAATCAAAAGTATGGTTTAACTCTGTTAGCTGAATGCTCAGATCAGAAAGAAGTTTCACAGAATGCTTCTGTGTAGTTTATATTTGAATATATTCCTTTTTCCACTACTACGCTCTTAGCGCTCCAAATGTCCAGTTGCATTTTCTACAGAAAGAGTGTTCAGATCTGCTCAATCAAAAGTATGGTTTAAGTCTGTTAGCTGAATGCACAGATCAGAAAGAAGTTTCACCAAATGATTCTGTGTAGTTTATATTTGAAGACATTCCTTTTTCCACTATTACCCTCTTAGCGCTCCGAATCTCCACTTGCATTTTCTACAAAAAGAGTGTTTCATAACTGCTCAATCAAAAATATGTTTTATCTCTGTTAACTGAATTTACAGATCAGAAATAAGTTTCACAGAATGCATCTGTGTAGTTTTTATTTGAAGATATTCTTTTTCCCAATGTAGGCCTCTTAGCGCTTAGCATGTCCAATTGCAGTTTCTACAGAAAGAGTGTTTCAGAACGGCTCAATCAAAAGTAAGGTTCAACTCTGTTAGTTGAATGCACAGAACAGAAAGAATTTTCACAGAATGGTACTGTGTAGTTTATATTTGAATATATTCCTTTTTCCACTATTACCCTCTTAGCGCTCAGAATGTCCACTTGCATTTTCTACAGAAAGAGATTTCAGATCTGCGCAATTCAAAGTATGGTATAACTCTGTTAGCTTAATGAACATATCAGAAATAAGTTTCACACAATGCTTCTGTGTAGTTTTTATTTGAAGATATTATTTTTCCCAATAGAGGCCTCTTAGCGCTCAGAATGTCCAATTGCAGTTTCTACAGAAAGAGTGTTTCAGAAAGGCTCAATCAAAAGTAAGGTTCAACTCTGTTAGTTGAATGCACAGAACAGAAAGAAGTTTCATACAATGCTTCTGTGTAGTTTATATTAGAACATATTCTTTTTTCCACTATTACCCACTTAGCGCTACGAATGTCCAGTTGCATTTTCTACAGACAGAGTGTTTCAAAACTGCTCAATCAAAAGTATGGTTTAACTCTGTTAGCTGAATGCTCAGATCAGAAAGAAGTTTCACAGAATGCTTCAGTGTAGTTTATATTTGAATATATTCCTTTTTCCACTACTACTCTCTTAGCGCTCCAAATGTCCAGTTGCATTTTCTACAGAAAGAGTGTTCAGATCTGCTCAATCAAAAGTATGGTTTAATTCTGTTAGCTGAATGCACAGATCAGAAAGAAGTTTCACAGAATGATTCTGTGTAGTTTATATTTGGAGACATTCCTTTTTCCACTATTACCCTTTTAGCGCTCCGAATCTCCACTTGCATTTTCTACAGAAAGAGTGTTTCAGAACGGCTCAATCAAAACTAAGGTTCAACTCTTTTAGTTGAACAAACAGAACAGAAAGAAGTTTCACACAATTCTTCTGTGTAGTTTTTATTTGTAGACATTCTTTTTCCCAACATAGGCCTCTTAGCGCTCAGAATGTCCAATTGCAGTTTCTACAGAAAGAGTGTTTCAGAACGGCTCAATCAAAAGTAAGGTTCAACTCTGTTAGTTGAATGCACAGAACAGAAAGAAATTTCATACAATGCTTCTGTGTAGTTTATATTTGAACATAATCTTTTTTCCACTATTACCCACTTAGTGCTACGAATGTCCAGTTGCATTTTCTACAGACAGAGTGTTTCAAAACTGCTCAATCAAAAGTATGGTTTAACTCTGTTAGCTGAATGCTCAGATCAGAAAGAAGTTTCACAGAATGCTTCTGTGTAGTTTATATTTGAATATATTCCTTTTTCCACTACTACGCTCTTAGCGCTCCAAATGTCCAGTTGCATTTTCTACAGAAAGAGTGTTCAGATCTGCTCAATCAAAAGTATGGTTTAACTCTGTTAGCTGAATGCACAGATCAGAAAGAAGTTTCACCGAATGATTCTGTGTAGTTTATATTTGAAGACATTCCTTTTTCCACTATTACCCTCTTAGCGCTCCGAATCTCCACTTGCATTTTCTACAAAAAGAGTGTTTCATAACTGCTCAATCAAAAATATGTTTTATCTCTGTTAACTGAATTTACAGATCAGAAATAAGTTTCACAGAATGCATCTGTGTAGTTTTTATTTGAAGATATTCTTTTTCCCAATGTAGGCCTCTTAGCGCTTAGCATGTCCAATTGCAGTTTCTACAGAAAGAGTGTTTCAGAACGGCTCAATCAAAAGTAAGGTTCAACTCTGTTAGTTGAATGCACAGAACAGAAAGAATTTTCACAGAATGCTACTGTGTAGTTTATATTTGAATATATTCCTTTTTCCACTATTACCCTCTTAGCGCTCCGAATGTCCACTTGCATTTTCTACAGAAAGAGTGTTCAGAACTGCGCAATCAAAAGTATGGTTTAACTCTGTTAGCTTAATGAACATATCAGAAATAAGTTTCACACAATGCTTCGGTGTAGTTTTTATTTGAAGATATTATTTTTCCCAATAGAGGCCTCTTAGCGCTCAGAATGTCCAATTGCAGTTTCTACAGAAAGAGTGTTTCAGAAAGGCTCAATCAAAAGTAAGGTTCAACTCTGTTAGTTGAATGCATAGAACAGAAAGTAGTTTCATACAATGCTTCTGTGTAGTTTATATTTGAACATATTCTTTTTTCCACTATTACCCACTTAGCGCTACGAATGTCCAGTTGCATTTTCTACAGACAGAGTGTTTCAAAACTGCTCAATCAAAAGTATGGTTTAACTCTGTTAGCTGAATTCTCAGATCAGAAAGAAGTTTCACAGAATGCTTCTGTGTAGTTTATATTTGAATATATTCCTTTTTCCACTACTACTCTCATAGCGCTCCAAATGTCCAGTTGCATTTTCTACAGAAAGAGTGTTCAGATCTGCTCAATCAAAAGTATGGTTTAACTCTGTTAGCTGAATGCACAGATCAGAAAGAAGTTTCACAGAATGATTCTGTGTATTTTATATTTGGAGACATTCCTTTTTCCACTATTACCCTCTTAGCGCTCCGAATCTCCACTTGCATTTTCTACAGAAAGAGTGTTTCAGAACTGCTCAATCAAAACTAAGGTTCACCTCTTTTAGTTGAACAAACAGAACAGAAAGAAGTTTCACACAATTCTTCTGTGTAGTTTTTATTTGTAGACATTCTTTTTCCCAATATAGGCCTCTTAGCGCTCAGAATGTCCAATTGCTGTTTCTACAGAAAGAGTGTTTCAGAACGGCTCAATCAAAAGTAAGGTTCAACTCCGTTAGTTGAATGCACAGAACAGAAAGAAGTTTCATACAATGCTTCTGTGTAGTTTATATTTGAAAATATTCTTTTTTCCACTATTACCCACTTAGCGCTAGGAATGTCCAGTTGCATTTTCTACAGACAGAGTGTTTCAAAACTGCTCAGTGAAAAGTATGGTTTAACTCTGTTAGCTGAATGCTCAGATCAGAAAGAAGTTTCACAGAATGCTTCTGTGTAGTTTATATTTGAATATATTCCTTTTTCCACTACTACGCTCTTAGCGCTCCAAATGTCCAGTTGCATTTTCTACAGAAAGAGTGTTCAGATCTGCTCAATCAAAAGTATGGTTTAACTCTGTTAGCTGAATGCACAGATCAGAAAGAAGTTTCACCGAATGATTCTGTGTAGTTTATATTTGAAGACATTCCTTTTTCCACTATTACCCTCTTAGCGCTCCGAATCTCCAATTGCATTTTCTACAAAAAGAGTGTTTCATAACTGCTCAATGAAAATATGTTTTATCTCTGTTAACTGAATTTACAGATCAGAAATAAGTTTCACAGAATGCATCTGTGTAGTTTTTATTTGAAGATATTCTTTTTCCCAATGTAGGCCTCTTAGCGCTTAGCATGTCCAATTGCAGTTTCTACAGAAAGAGTGTTTCAGAACGGCTCAATCAAAAGTAAGGTTCAACTCTGTTAGTTGAATGCACAGAACAGAAAGAATTTTCACAGAATGCTACTGTGTAGTTTATATTTGAATATATTCCTTTTTCCACTATTACCCTCTTAGCGCTCCGAATGTCCACTTGCATTTTCTACAGAAAGAGTGTTCAGAACTGCGCAATCAAAAGTATGATTTAACTCTCTTAGCTTAATAAACATATCAGAAATAAGTTTCACACAATGCTTCTGTGTAGTTTTTATTTGAAGATATTATTTTTCCCAATAGAGGCCTCTTAGCGCTGAGAATGTCCAATTGCAGTTTCTACGGAAAGAGTTTTTCAGAAAGGCTCAATCAAAAGTAAGGTTCAACTCTGTTAGTTGAATGCACAGAACAGAAAGAAGTTTCATACAATGCTTCTGTGTAGTTTATATTTGAACATATTCTTTTTTCCACTATTAACCACTTAGCGCTACGAATGTCCAGTTGCATTTTCTACAGACAGAGTGTTTCAAAACTGCTCAATCAAAAGTATGGTTTAACTCTGTTAGCTGAATGCTCAGATCAGAAAGAAGTTTCACAGAATGCTTCTGTGTAGTTTATATTTGAATATATTCCTTTTTCCACTACTACTCTCTTAGCGCTCCAAATGTCCAGTTGCATTTTCTACAGAAAGAGTGTTCAGATCTGCTCAATCAAAAGTATGGTTTAACTCTGTTAGCTGAATGCACAGATCAGAAAGAAGTTTCACAGAATGATTCTGTGTACTTTATATTTGGAGACATTCCTTTTTCCACTCTTACCCTTTTAGCGCTCCGAATCTCCACTTGCATTTTCTACAGAAAGAGTGTTTCAGAACGGCTCAATCAAAACTAAGGTTCAACTCTTTTAGTTGAACAAACAGAACAGAAAGAAGTTTCACACAATTCTTCTGTGTAGTTTTTATTTGTAGACATTCTTTTTCCCAACATAGGCCTCTTAGCGCTCAGAATGTCCAATTGCAGTTTCTACAGAAAGAGTGTTTCAGAACGGCTCAATCAAAAGTAAGGTTCAACTCTGTTAGTTGAATGCACAGAAGAGAAAGAAATTTCATACAATGCTTCTGTGTAGTTTATATTTGAACATAATCTTTTTTCCACTATTACCCACTTAGCGCTACGAATGTCCAGTTGCATTTTCTACAGACAGAGTGTTTCAAAACTGCTCAATCAAAAGTATGTTTAACTCTGTTAGCTGAATGCTCAGATCAGAAAGAAGTTTCACAGAATGCTTCTGTGTAGTTTATATTTGAATATATTCCTTTTTCCACTACTACGCTCTTAGCGCTCCAAATGTCCAGTTGCATTTTCTACAGAAAGACTGTTCAGATCTGCTCAATCAAAAGTATGGTTTAACTCTGTTAGCTGAATGCACAGATCAGAAAGAAGTTTCACCGAATGATTCTGTGTAGTTTATATTTGAAGACATTCCTTTTTCCACTATTACCCTCTTAGCGCTCCGAATCTCCACTTGCATTTTCTACAAAAAGAGTGTTTCATAACTGCTCAATCAAAAATATGTTTTATCTCTGTTAACTGAATTTACAGATCAGAAATAAGTTTCACAGAATGCATCTGTGTAGTTTTTATTTGAAGATATTCTTTTTCCCAATGTAGGCCTCTTAGCGCTTAGCATGTCCAATTGCAGTTTCTACAGAAAGAGTGTTTCAGAACGGCTCAATCAAAAGTAAGGTTCAACACTGTTAGCTGAATGCACAGAACAGTAAGAGTTTTCACAGAATGCTACTGTGTAGTTTATATTTGAATATATTCCTTTTTCCACTATTACCCTCTTAGCGCTCCGAAGGTCCACTTGCATTTTCTACAGAAAGAGTGTTCAGAACTGCGCAATCAAAAGTATGGTTTAACTCTGTTAGCTTAATGAACATATCAGAAATAAGTTTCACACAATGCTTCTGTGTAGTTTTTATTTGAAGATATTATTTTTCCCAATAGAGGCCTCTTAGCGCTCAGAATGTCCAATTGCAGTTTCTACAGAAAGAGTGTTTCAGAACGGCTCAATCAAATGTAAGGTTCAACTCTGTTAGTTGAATGCACAGAACAGAAAGATGTTTCATACAATGCTTCTGTGTAGTTTATATTTGAACATATTCTTTTCTCCACTATTACCCACTTAGCGCTACGAATGTCCAGTTGCATTTTCTACAGACAGAGTGTTTCAAAACTGCTCAATCAAAATTATGGTTTAACTCTATTAGCTGAATGCTCAGATCAGAAAGAAGTTTCACAGAATGCTTCTGTGTAGTTTATATTTGAATATATTCCTTTTTCCACTACTACTCTCTTAGCGCTCCAAATGTCCAGTTGCATTTTCTACAGAAAGAGTGTTCAGATCTGCTCAATCAAAAGTATGGTTTAACTCTGTTAGCTGAATGCACAGATCAGAAAGAAGTTTCACAGAATGATTCTGTGTAGTATATATTTGGAGACATTCCTTTTTCCACTATTACCCTCTTAGCGCTCCAAATCTCCAATTGCATTTTCTACAGAAAGAGTGTTTCAGAACGGCTCAATCAAAACTAAGGTTCAACTCTTTTAGTTGAACAAACAGAACAGAAAGAAGTTTCACACAATTCTTATGTGTAGTTTTTATTTGTAGACATTCTTTTTCCCAATATAGGCCTCTTAGCGCTCAGAATGTCCAATTGCAGTTTCTACAGAAAGAGTGTTTCAGAACGGCTCAATCAAAAGTAAGGTTCAACTCTGTTTGTTGAATGCACAGAACAGAAAGAAGTTTCATACAATGCTTCTGTGTAGTTTATATTTGAACATATTCTTTTTTCCACTATTACCCACTTAGCGCTACGAATGTCCAGTTGCATTTTCTACAGACAGAGTGTTTCAAAACTGCTCAATCAAAAGTATGGTTTAACTCTGTTAGCTGAATGCTCAGATCAGAAAGAAGTTTCACAGAATGCTTCTGTGTAGTTTATATTTGAATATATTCCTTTTTCCACTACTACGCTCTTAGCGCTCCAAATGTCCAGTTGCATTTTCTACAGAAAGAGTGTTCAGATCTGCTCAATCAAAAGTATGGTTTAAGTCTGTTAGCTGAATGCACAGATCAGAAAGAAGTTTCACCAAATGATTCTGTGTAGTTTATATTTGAAGACATTCCTTTTTCCACTATTACCCTCTTAGCGCTCCGAATCTCCACTTGCATTTTCTACAAAAAGAGTGTTTCATAACTGCTCAATCAAAAATATGTTTTATCTCTGTTAACTGAATTTACAGATCAGAAATAAGTTTCACAGAATGCATCTGTGTAGTTTTTATTTGAAGATATTCTTTTTCCCAATGTAGGCCTCTTAGCGCTTAGCATGTCCAATTGCAGTTTCTACAGAAAGAGTGTTTCAGAACGGCTCAATCAAAAGTAAGGTTCAACTCTGTTAGTTGAATGCACACAACAGAAAGAATTTTCACAGAATGGTACTGTGTAGTTTATATTTGAATATATTCCTTATTCCACTATTACCCTCTTAGCGCTCAGAATGTCCACTTGCATTTTCTACAGAAAGAGATTTCAGAACTGCGCAATTCAAAGTATGGTATAACTCTGTTAGCTTAATGAACATATCAGAAATAAGTTTCACACAATGCTTCTGTGTAGTTTTTATTTGAAGATATTATTTTTCCCAATAGAGGCCTCTTAGCGCTGAGAATGTCCAATTGCAGTTTCTACAGAAAGAGTGTTTCAGAAAGGCTCAATCAAAAGTAAGGTTCAACTCTGTTAGTTGAATGCACAGAACAGAAAGAAGTTTCATACAATGCTTCTGTGTAGTTTATATTAGAACATATTCTTTTTTCCACTATTACCCACTTAGCGCTACGAATGTCCAGTTGCATTTTCTACAGACAGAGTGTTTCAAAACTGCTCAATCAAAAGTATGGTTTAACTCTGTTAGCTGAATGCTCAGATCAGAAAGAAGTTTCACAGAATGCTTCTGTGTAGTTTATATTTGAATATATTCCTTTTTCCACTACTACTCTCTTAGCGCTCCAAATGTCCAGTTGCATTTTCTACAGAAAGAGTGTTCAGATCTGCTCAATCAAAAGTATGGTTTAACTCTGTTAGCTGAATGCACAGATCAGAAAGAAGTTTCACAGAATGATTCTGTGTAGTATATATTTGGAGACATTCCTTTTTCCACTATTACCCTCTTAGCGCTCCAAATCTCCACTTGCATTTTCTACAGAAAGAGTGTTTCAGAACGGCTCAATCAAAACTAAGGTTCAACTCTTTTAGTTGAACAAACAGAACAGAAAGAAGTTTCACACAATTCTTCTGTGTAGTTTTTATTTGTAGACATTCTTTTTCCCAATATAGGCCTGTTAGCGCTCAGAATGTCCAATTGCAGTTTCTACAGAAAGAGTGTTTCAGAACGGCTCAATCAAAAGTAAGGTTCAACTCTGTTAGTTGAATGCACAGAACAGCAAGAAGTTTCAGAGAATGCTTCTGTGTAGTTTATATTTGAACATATTCTTTTTTCCACTATTACCCACTTAGCGCTACGAATGTCCAGTTGCATTTTCTACAGACAGAGTGTTTCAAAATTGCTCAATCAAAAGTATGGTTTAACTCTGTTAGCTGAATGCTCAGATCAGAAAGAAGTTTCACAGAATGCTTCTGTGTAGTTTATATTTGAATATATTCCTTTTTCCACTACTACGCTCTTAGCGCTCCAAATGTCCAGTTGCATTTTCTACAGAAAGAGTGTTCAGATCTGCTCAATCAAAAGTATGGTTTAACTCTGTTAGCTGAATGCACAGATCAGAAAGTAGTTTCACCGAATGATTCTGTGTAGTTTATATTTGAAGACATTCCTTTTTCCACTATTACCCTCTTAGCGCTCCGAATCTCCACTTGCATTTCCTACAAAAAGAGTGTTTGATAACTGCTCAATCAAAAATATGTTTTATCTCTGTTAACTGAATTTACAGATCAGAAATAAGTTTCACAGAATGCATCTGTGTAGTTTTTATTTGAAGATATTCTTTTTCCAAATGTAGGCCTCTTAGCGCTTAGCATGTCCAATTGCAGTTTCTACAGAAAGAGTGTTTCAGAACGGCCCAATCAAAAGTAAGGTTCAACTCTGTTAGCTGAATGCACAGAACAGTAAGAGTTTTCACAGAATGCTACTGTGTAGTTTATATTTGAATATATTACTTTTTCCACTATTACCCTCTTAGCGCTCCGAATGTCCACTTGCATTTTCTACAGAAAGAGTGTTCAGAACTGCGCAATCAAAAGTATGGTTTAACTCTGTTAGGTTAATGAACATATCAGAAATAAGTTTCACACAATGCTTCTGTGTAGTTTTTATTTGAATATATTCCTTTTTCCACTACTACTCTCTTAGCGCTCCAAATGTCCAGTTGCATTTTCTACAGAAAGAGTGTTCTGATCTGCTCAATCAAAAGTATGGTTTAACTCTGTTAGCTGAATGCACAGATCAGAAAGAAGTTTCACAGAATGAGTCTGTGTAGTTTATATTTGGAGACATTCCTTTTTCCACTATTACCCTCTTAGCGCTCCGAATCTCCACATGCATTTTCTACAGAAAGAGTGTTTCAGAACGGCTCAATCAAAACTAAGGTTCAACTCTTTTAGTTGAACAAACAGAACAGAAAGAAGTTTCACACAATTCTTCTGTGTAGTTTTTATTTGTAGACATTCTTTTTCCCAATATAGGCCTCTTAGCGCTCAGAATGTCCAATTGCAGTTTCTACAGGAAGAGTGTTTCAGAACGGCTCAATCAAAAGTAAGGTTCAACTCTGTTAGTTGAATGCACAGAACAGAAAGAAGTTTCACAGAATGCTTCTGTGTAGTTTATATTTGAACATATTCTTTTTTCCACTATTACCCACTTAGCGCTACGAATGTCCAGTTGCATTTTCTACAGACAGAGTGTTTCAAAACTGCTCAATCAAAAGTATGGTTTAACTCTGTTAGCTGAATTCTCAGATCAGAAAGAAGTTTCACAGAATGCTTCTGTGTAGTTTATATTTGAATATATTCCTTTTTCCACTACTACGCTCTTAGCGCTCCAAATGTCCAGTTGCATTTTCTACAGAAAGAGTGTTCAGATCTGCTCAATCAAAAGTATGGTTTAACTCTGTTAGCTGAATGCACAGATCAGAAAGAAGTTTCACCGAATGATTCTGTGTAGTTTATATTTGAAGACATTCCTTTTTCCACTATTACCCTCTTAGCGCTCCGAATCTCCACTTGCATTTTCTACAAAAAGAGTGTTTCATAACTGCTCAATAAAAAATATGTTTTATCTCTGTTAACTGAATTTACAGATCAGAAATAAGTTTCGCAGAATGCATCTGTGTAGTTTTTATTTGAAGATATTCTTTTTCCCAATGTAGGCCTCTTAGCGCTTAGCATGTCCAATTGCAGTCTCTACAGAAAGAGTGTTTCACAACGGCTCAATCAAAAGTAAGGTTCAATTCTGTTAGCTGAGTGCACAGAACAGAAAGAGTTTTCACAGAATGCTACTGTGTAGTTTATATTTGAATATATTCCTTTTTCCACTATTACCCTCTTAGCGCTCCGAATGTCCACTTGCATTTTCTACAGAAAGAGTGTTCAGAACTGCGCAATCAAAAGTATGGTTTAACTCTGTTAGCTTAATGAACATATCAGAAATAAGTTTCACACAATGCTTCGGTGTAGTTTTTATTTGAAGATATTATTTTTCCCAATAGAGGCCTCTTAGCGCTCAGAATGTCCAATTGCAGTTTCTACAGAAAGAGTGTTTCAGAAAGGATCAATCAAAAGTAAGGTTCAACTCTGTTAGTTGAATGCACAGAACAGAAAGCAGTTTCATACAATGCTTCTGTGTAGTTTATATTTGAACATATTCTTTTTTCCACTATTACCCACTTAGCGCTACGAATGTCCAGTTGCATTTTCTACAGACAGAGTGTTTCAAAACTGCTCAATCAAATGTATGGTTTAACTCTGTAAGCTGAATGCTCAGATCAGAAAGAAGTTTCACAGAATGCTTCTGTGTAGTTTATATTTGAATATATTCCTTTTTCCACTACTACTCTCTTAGCACTCCAAATGTCCAGTTGCATTTTCTACAGAAAGAGTGTTCAGATCTGCTCAATCAAAAGTATGGTTTAACTCTGTTAGCTGAATGCACAGATCAGAAAGAAGTTTCACAGAATGATTCTGTGTAGTTTATATTTGGAGACACTCCTTTTTCCACTATTACCCTCTTAGCGCTCCGAATCTCCACTTGCATTTTCTACAGAAAGAGTGTTTCAGAACGGCTCAATCAAAACTAAGGTTCAACTCTTTTAGTTGAACAAACAGAACAGAAAGAAGTTTCACACAATTCTTCTGTGTAGTTTTTATTTGTAGACATTCTTTTTCCCAATATAGGCCTCTTAGCGCTCAGAATGTCCAATTGCTGTTTCTACAGAAAGAGTGTTTCAGAACGGCTCAATCAAAAGTAAGGTTCAACTCCGTTAGTTGAATGCACAGAACAGAAAGAAGTTTCATACAATGCTTCTGTGTAGTTTATATTTGAACATATACTTTTTTCCACTATTACCCACTTAGCGCTAGGAATGTCCAGTTGCATTTTCTACAGACAGAGTGTTTCAAAACTGCTCAGTGAAAAGTATGGTTTAACTCTGTTAGCTGAATGCTCAGATCAGAAGGAAGTTTCACAGAATGCTTCTGTGTAGTTTATATTTGAATATATTCCTTTTTCCACTACTACGCTCTTAGCGCTCCAAATGTCCAGTTGCATTTTCTACAGAAAGAGTGTTCAGATCTGCTCAATCAAAAGTATGGTTTAACTCTGTTAGCTGAATGCACAGATCAGAAAGAAGATTCACCGAATGATTCTGTGTAGTTTATATTTGAAGACATTCCTTTTTCCACTATTACCCTCTTAGCGCTCCGAATCTCCAATTGCATTTTCTACAAAAAGAGTGTTTCATAACTGCTCAATGAAAAATATGTTTTATCTCTGTTAACTGAATTTACAGATCAGAAATAAGTTTCACAGAATGCATCTGTGTAGTTTTTATTTGAAGATATTCTTTTTCCCAATGTAGGCCTCTTAGCGCTTAGCATGTCCAATTGCAGTTTCTACAGAAAGAGTGTTTCAGAACGGCTCAATCAAAAGTAAGGTTCAACTCTGTTAGTTGAATGCACAGAACAGAAAGAATTTTCACAGAATGCTACTGTGTAGTTTATATTTGAATATATACCTTTTTCCACTATTACCCTCTTAGCGCTCCGAATGTCCACTTGCATTTTCTACAGAAAGAGTGTTCAGAACTGCGCAATCAAAAGTATGGTTTAACTCTCTTAGCTTAATAAACATATCAGAAATAAGTTTCACACAATGCTTCTGTGTAGTTTTTATTTGAAGATATTATTTTTCCCAATAGAGGCCTCTTAGCGCTGAGAATGTCCAATTGCAGTTTCTACGGAAAGAGTTTTTCAGAAAGGCTCAATCAAAAGTAAGGTTCAACTCTGTTAGTTGAATGCACAGAACAGAAAGAAGTTTCATACAATGCTTCTGTGTAGTTTATATTTGAACATATTCTTTTTTCCACTATTAACCACTTAGCGCTACGAATGTCCAGTTGCATTTTCTACAGACAGAGTGTTTCAAAACTGCTCAATCAAAAGTATGGTTTAACTCTGTTAGCTGAATGCTCAGATCAGAAAGAAGTTTCACAGAATGCTTCTGTGTAGTTTATATTTGAATATATTCCTTTTTCCACTACTACTCTCTTAGCGCTCCAAATGTCCAGTTGCATTTTCTACAGAAAGAGTGTTCAGATCTGCTCAATCAAAAGTATGGTTTAACTCTGTTAGCTGAATGCACAGATCAGAAAGAAGTTTCACAGAATGATTCTGTGTACTTTATATTTGGAGACATTCCTTTTTCCACTCTTACCCTTTTAGCGCTCCGAATCTCCACTTGCATTTTCTACAGAAAGAGTGTTTCAGAACGGCTCAATCAAAACTAAGGTTCAACTCTTTTAGTTGAACAAACAGAACAGAAAGAAGTTTCACACAATTCTTCTGTGTAGTTTTTATTTGTAGACATTCTTTTTCCCAACATAGGCCTCTTAGCGCTCAGAATGTCCAATTGCAGTTTCTACAGAAAGAGTGTTTCAGAACGGCTCAATCAAAAGTAAGGTTCAACTCTGTTAGTTGAATGCACAGAACAGAAAGAAATTTCATACAATGCTTCTGTGTAGTTTATATTTGAACATAATCTTTTTTCCACTATTACCCACTTAGCGCTACGAATGTCCAGTTGCATTTTCTACAGACAGAGTGTTTCAAAACTGCTCAATCAAAAGTATGTTTAACTCTGTTAGCTGAATGCTCAGATCAGAAAGAAGTTTCACAGAATGCTTCTGTGTAGTTTATATTTGAATATATTCCTTTTTCCACTACTACGCTCTTAGCGCTCCAAATGTCCAGTTGCATTTTCTACAGAAAGAGTGTTCAGATCTGCCCAATCAAAAGTATGGTTTAACTCTGTTAGCTGAATGCACAGATCAGAAAGAAGTTTCACCGAATGATTCTGTGTAGTTTATATTTGAAGACATTCCTTTTTCCACTATTACCCTCTAAGCGCTCCGAATCTCCACTTGCATTTTCTACAAAAAGAGTGTTTCATAACTGCTCAATCAAAAATATGTTTTATCTCTGTTAACTGAATTTACAGATCAGAAATAAGTTTCACAGAATGCATCTGTGTAGTTTTTATTTGAAGATATTCTTTTTCCCAATGTAGGCCTCTTAGCGCTTAGCATGTCCAATTGCAGTTTCTACAGAAAGAGTGTTTCAGAACGGCTCAATCAAAAGTAAGGTTCAACTCTGTTAGTTGAATGCACAGAACAGAAAGAATTTTCACAGAATGCTACTGTGTAGTTTATATTTGAATATATTCCTTTTTCCACTATTACCCTCTTAGCGCTCCGAATGTCCACTTGCATTTTCTACAGAAAGAGTGTTCAGAACTGCGCAATCAAAAGTATGGTTTAACTCTGTTAGCTTAATGAACATATCAGAAATAAGTTTCACACAATGCTTCGGTGTAGTTTTTATTTGAAGATATTATTTTTCCCAATAGAGGCCTCTTAGCGCTCAGAATGTCCAATTGCAGTTTCTACAGAAAGAGTGTTTCAGAAAGGCTCAATCAAAAGTAAGGTTCAACTCTGTTAGTTGAATGCATAGAACAGAAAGTAGTTTCATACAATGCTTCTGTGTAGTTTATATTTGAACATATTCTTTTTTCCACTATTACCCACTTAGCGCTACGAATGTCCAGTTGCATTTTCTACAGACAGAGTGTTTCAAAACTGCTCAATCAAAAGTATGGTTTAACTCTGTTAGCTGAATGCTCAGATCAGAAAGAAGTTTCACAGAATGCTTCTGTGTAGTTTATATTTGAATATATTCCTTTTTCCACTACTACTCTCTTAGCGCTCCAAATGTCCAGTTGCATTTTCTACAGAAAGAGTGTTCAGATCTGCTCAATCAAAAGTATGGTTTAACTCTGTTAGCTGAATGCACAGATCAGAAAGAAGTTTCACATAATGATTCTGTGTAGTTTATATTTGGAGACATTCCTTTTTCCACTATTACCCTCTTAGCGCTCCGAATCTCCACTTGCATTTTCTACAGAAAGAGTGTTTCAGAACTGCTCAATCAAAACTAAGGTTCACCTCTTTTAGTTGAACAAACAGAACAGAAAGAAGTTTCACACAATTCTTCTGTGTAGTTTTTATTTGTAGACATTCTTTTTCCCAATATAGGCCTCTTAGCGCTCAGAATGTCCAATTGCTGTTTCTACAGAAAGAGTGTTTCAGAACGGCTCAATCAAAAGTAAGGTTCAACTCCGTTAGTTGAATGCACAGAACAGAAAGAAGTTTCATACAATTCTTCTGTGTAGTTTATATTTGAACATATTCTTTTTTCCACTATTACCCACTTAGCGCTACGAATGTCCAGTTGCATTTTCTACAGACAGAGTGTTTCAAAACTGCTCAGTGAAAAGTATGGTTTAACTCTGTTAGCTGAATGCTCAGATCAGAAAGAAGTTTCACAGAATGCTTCTGTGTAGTTTATATTTGAATATATTCCTTTTTCCACTACTACGCTCTTAGCGCTCCAAATGTCCAGTTGCATTTTCTACAGAAAGAGTGTTCAGATCTGCTCAATCAAAAGTATGGTTTAACTCTGTTAGCTGAATACACAGATCAGAAAGAAGTTTCACAGAATGATTCTGTGTAGTATATATTTGGAGACATTCCTTTTTCCACTATTACCCTCTTAGCGCTCCAAATCTCCACTTGCATTTTCTACAGAAAGAGTGTTTCAGAACGGCTCAATCAAAACTAAGGTTCAACTCTTTTAGTTGAACAAACAGAACAGAAAGAAGTTTCACACAATTCTTCTGTGTAGTTTTTATTTGTAGACATTCTTTTTCGCAATATAGGCCTCTTAGCGCTCAGAATGTCCAATTGCAGTTTCTACAGAAAGAGTGTTTCAGAACGGCTCAATCAAAAGTAAGGTTCAACTCTGTTAGTTGAATGCACAGAACAGCAAGAAGTTTCACAGAATGCTTCTGTGTAGTTTATATTTGAACATATTCTTTTTTCCACTATTACCCACTTAGCGCTACGAATGTCCAGTTGCATTTTCTACAGACAGAGTGTTTCAAAACTGCTCAATCAAAAGCATGGTTTAACTCTGTTAGCTGAATGCTCAGATAAGAAAGAAGTTTCACAGAATGCTTCTGTGTAGTTTATATTTGAATATATTCCTTTTTCCACTACTACGCTCTTTGCGCTCCAAATGTCCAGTTGCATTTTCTACAGAAAGAGTGTTCAGATCTGCTCAATCAAAGTATGGTTTAACTCTGTTAGCTGAATGCACAGATCAGAAAGAAGTTTCACCGAATGATTCTGTGTTGTTTATATTTGAAGACATTCCTTTTTCCACTATTAACCTCTTAGCACTCCGAATCTCCACTTGCATTTTCTACAAAAAGAGTGTTTCATAACTGCTCAATCAAAAATATGTTTTATCTCTGTTAACTGAATTTACAGATCAGAAATAAGTTTCACAGAATGCATCTGTGTAGTTTTTATTTGAAGATATTCTTTTTCCCAATGTAGGCCTCTTAGCGCTTAGCATGTCCAATTGCAGTTTCTACAGAAAGAGTGTTTCAGAACGGCTCAATCAAAAGTAAGGTTCAACTCTGTTAGCTGAATGCACAGAACAGAAAGAGTTTTCACAGAATGCTACTGTGTAGTTTATATTTGAATATATTCCTTTTTCCACTATTACCCTCTTAGCGCTCCGAATGTCCACTTGTATTTTCTACAGAAAGAGTGTTCAGAACTGCGCAATCAAAAGTATGGTTTAACTCTGTTAGCTTAATGAACATATCAGAAATAAGTTTCACACAATGCTTCTGTGTAGTTTTTATTTGAAGATATTTTTTTTCCCAATAGAGTCCTCTTAGCGCTCAGAATGTCCAATTGCAGTTTCTACAGAAAGAGTGTTTCAGAAAGGCTCAATCAAAATTAAGGTTCAACTCTGTTAGTTGAATGCACAGAACAGAAAGAAGTTTCATACAATGCTTCTGTGTAGTTTATATTTGAACATATTCTTTTCTCCACTATTACCCACTTAGCGCTACGAATGTCCAGTTGCATTTTCTACAGACAGAGTGTTTCAAAACTGCTCAATCAAAAGTATGGTTTAACTCTGTTAGCTGAATGCTCAGATCAGAAAGAAGTTTCACAGAATGCTTCTGTGTAGTTTATATTTGAATATATTCCTTTTTCCACTACTACTCTCTTAGCGCTCCAAATGTCCAGTTGCATTTTCTACAGAAAGAGTGTTCAGTTCTGCTCAATCAAAAGTATGGTTTAACACTGTTAGCTGAATGCACAGATCAGAAAGAAGTTTCACAGAATGATTCTGTGTAGTTTATATTTGGAGACATTCCTTTTTCCACTATTAACCTCTTAGCGCTCCGAATCTCCACTTGCATTTTCTACAGAAAGAGTGTTTCAGAACGGCTCAATCAAAACTAAGGTTCAACACTTTTAGTTGAACAAACAGAACAGAAAGAAGTTTCACACAATTCTTCTGTGTAGTTTTTATTTGTAGACATTCTTTTTCGCAATATAGGCCTCTTAGCGCTCCAAATGTCCAGTTGCATTTTCTACAGAAAGAGTGTTCAGATCTGCTCAATCAAAAGTATGGTTTAACTCTGTTATCTGAATACACAGATCAGAAAGAAGTTTCACCGAATGATTCTGTGTAGTTTATATTTGAAGACATTCCATTTTCCACTATTACCCTCTTAGCGCTCCGAATCTCCACTTGCATTTCCTACAAAAAGAGTGTTTGATAACTGCTCAATCAAAAATATGTTTTATCTCTGTTAACTGAATTTACAGATCAGAAATAAGTTTCACAGAATGCATCTGTGTAGTTTTTATTTGAAGATATTCTTTTTCCCAATGTAGGCCTCTTAGCGCTTAGCATGTCCAATTGCAGTTTCTACAGAAAGAGTGTTTCAGAACGGCCCAATCAAAAGTAAGGTTCAACTCTGTTAGCTGAATGCACAGAACAGTAAGTGTTTTCACAGAATGCTACTGTGTAGTTTATATTTGAATATATTCCTTTTTCCACTATTACCCTCTTAGCGCTCCGAATGTCCACTTGCATTTTCTACAGAAAGAGTGTTCAGAACTGCGCAATCAAAAGTATGGTTTAACTCTGTTAGGTTAATGAACATATCAGAAATAAGTTTCACACAATGCTTCTGTGTAGTTTTTATTTGAATATATTCCTTTTTCCACTACTACTCTCTTAGCGCTCCAAATGTCCAGTTGCATTTTCTACAGAAACAGTGTTCAGATCTGCTCAATCAAAAGTATGGTTTAACTCTGTTAGCTGAATGCACAGATCAGAAAGAAGTTTCACAGAATGAGTCTGTGTAGCTTATATTTGGAGACATTCCTTTTTCCACTATTACCCTCTTAGCGCTCCGAATCTCCACTTGCATTTTCTACAGAAAGAGTGTTTCAGAACGGCTCAATCAAAACTAAGGTTCAACTCTTTTAGTTGAACAAACAGAACAGAAAGAAGTTTCACACAATTCTTCTGTGTAGTTTTTATTTGTAGACATTCTTTTTCCCAATATAGGCCTCTTAGCGCTCAGAATGTCCAATTGCAGTTTCTACAGGAAGAGTGTTTCAGAACGGCTCAATCAAAAGTAAGGTTCAACTCTGTTAGTTGAATGCACAGAACAGAAAGAAGTTTCACAGAATGCTTCTGTGTAGTTTATATTTGAACATATTCTTTTTTCCACTATTACCCACTTAGCGCTACGAATGTCCAGTTGCATTTTCTACAGACAGAGTGTTTCAAAACTGCTCAATCAAAAGTATGGTTTAACTCTGTTAGCTGAATGCTCAGATCAGAAAGAAGTTTCACAGAATGCTTCTGTGTAGTTTATATTTGAATATATTCCTTTTTCCACTACTACGCTCTTAGCGCTCCAAATGTCCAGTTGCATTTTCTACAGAAAGAGTGTTCAGATCTGCTCAATCAAAAGTATGGTTTAACTCTGTTAGCTGAATGCACAGATCAGAAAGAAGTTTCACCGAATGATTCTGTGTAGTTTATATTTGAAGACATTCCTTTTTCCACTATTACCCTCTTAGCGCTCCGAATCTCCACTTGCATTTTCTACAAAAAGAGTGTTTCATAACTGCTCAATAAAAAATATGTTTTATCTCTGTTAACTGAATTTACAGATCAGAAATAAGTTTCGCAGAATGCATCTGTGTAGTTTTTATTTGAAGATATTCTTTTTCCCAATGTAGGCCTCTTAGCGCTTAGCATGTCCAATTGCAGTCTCTACAGAAAGAGTGTTTCACAACGGCTCAATCAAAAGTAAGGTTCAACTCTGTTAGCTGAGTGCACAGAACAGAAAGAGTTTTCACAGAATGCTACTGTGTAGTTTATATTTGAATATATTCCTTTTTCCACTATTACCCTCTTAGCGCTCCGAATGTCCACTTGCATTTTCTACAGAAAGAGTGTTCAGAACTGCGCAATCAAAAGTATGGTTTAACTCTGTTAGCTTAATGAACTTATCAGAAATAAGTTTCACACAATGCTTCTGTGTAGTTTATATTTGAACATATTCTTTTCTCCACTATTACCCACTTAGCGCTACGAATGTCCAGTTGCATTTTCTACAGAAAGAGTGTTCAGATCTGCTCAATCAAAAGTATGGTTTAACTCTGTTAGCTGAATGCACAGATCAGAAAGAAGTTTCACCGAATGATTCTGTGTATTTTATATTTGAAGACATTCCTTTTTCCACTATTACCCTCTTAGCGCTCCGAATCTCCACTTGCATTTTCTACAAAAAGAGTGTTTCATAACTGCTCAATCAAAAATATGTTTTATCTCTGTTAACTGAATTTACAGATCAGAAATTAGTTTCGCAGAATGCATCTGTGTAGTTTTTATTTGAAGATATTCTTTTTCCCAATGTAGGCCTCTTAGCGCTTAGCATGTCCAATTGCAGTTTCTACAGAAAGAGTGTTTCAGAACGGCTCAATCAAAAGTAAGGTTCAACTCTGTTAATTGAATGCACAGAACAGAAAGAAGTTTCATACAATGCTTCTGTGTAGTTTATATTTGAACATATTCTTTTCTCCACTATTACCCACTTAGCGCTACGAATGTCCAGTTGCATTTTCTACAGACAGAGTGTTTCAAAACTGCTCAATCAAAAGTATGGTTTAACTCTGTTAGCTGAATCCTCAGATCAGAAAGAAGTTTCACCGAATGATTCTGTGTAGTTTATATTTGAAGACATTCCTTTTTCCACTATTACCCTCTTAGCGCTCCGAATCTCCACTTGCATTTCCTACCAAAAGAGTGTTTCATAACTGCTCAATCAAAAATATGTTTTATCTCTGTTAACTGAATTTACAGATCAGAATTAAGTTTCACAGTATGCATCTGTGTAGTTTTTATTTGAAGATATTCTTTTTCCCAATGTAGGCCTCTTAGCGCTTAGCATGTCCAATTGCAGTTTCTACTGAAAGAGTGTTTCAGAACGGCTCAATCAAAAGTAAGGTTCAACTCTGTTAGCTGAATGCAAAGAACAGAAAGAGTTTTCACAGAATGCCACTGTGTAGTTTATATTTGAATATATTCCTTTTTCCACTATTACCCTCTTAGCGCTCCGAATGTCCACTTGCATTTTCTACAGAAAGAGTGTTCAGAACTGCGCAATCAAAAGTATGGTTTAACTCTGTTAGCTTAAAGAACATATCAGAAATAAGTTTCACACAATGCTTCTGTGTAGTTTTTATTTGAAGATATTATTTTTCCCAATATAGGCCTCTTAGCGCTTAGCATGTCCAATTGCAGTTTCTACAGAAAGAGTGTTTCAGAACGGCTCAATCAAAAGTAAGGTTCAACTCTGTTAGCTGAATGCACAGAACAGTAAGAGTTTTCACAGAATGCTACTGTGTAGTTTATATTTGAATATATTCCTTTTTCCACTATTACCCTCTTAGCGCTCCGAATGTCCACTTGCATTTTCTACAGAAAGAGTGTTCAGAACTGCGCAATCAAAAGTATGGTTTAACTCTGTTAGCTTAATGAACATATCAGAAATAAGTTTCACACAATGCTTCTGTGTAGTTTTTATTTGAAGATATTATTTTTCATAATAGAGGCCTCTTAGCGCTCAGAATGTCCAATTGCAGTTTCTACAGAAAGAGTGTTTCAGAAAGGCTCAATCAAAAGTAAGGTTCAACTCTGTTAGTTGAATGCACAGAACAGAAAGGAGTTTCATACAATGCTTCTGTGTAGTTTATATTTGAACATATTCTTTTCTCCACTATTACCCACTTAGCGCTACGAATGTCCAGTTGCATTTTCTACAGACAGAGTGTTTCAAAACTGCTCAATGAAAAGTATGTTTTAACTCTGTTAGCTGAATGCTCAGATCAGAAAGAAGTTTCACAGAATGCTTCTGTGTAGTTTATATTTCAATATATTCCTTTTTCCACTACTACTCTCTTAGCGCTCCAAATGTCCAGTTGCATTTTCTACAGAAAGAGTGTTCAGATCTGCTAAATCAAAAGTATGGTTTAACTCTGTTAGCTGAATGTACAGATCAGAAAGAAATTTCACAGAATGATTCTGTGTAGTTTATATTTGGAGACATTCCTTTTTCCACTATTACACTCTTAGCGCTCCGAATCTCCACTTGCATTTTCTACAGAAAGAGTGTTTCAGAATGGCTCAATCAAAACTAAGGTTCAACTCTTTTATTTGAACAAACAGAACAGAAAGAAGTTTCACAAAATTCTTCTGTGTAGTTTTTATTTGTAGATATTCTTTTTCCCAATATAGGCCTCTTAGCGCTCAGAATGTCCAATTGCAGTTTCTACAGAAAGAGTGTTTCAGAACGGCTCAATCAAAAGTAAGGTTCAACTCTGTTAGTTGAATGCACAGAACAGAAAGAAGTTTCACAGAATGCTTCTGTGTAGTTTATATTTGAATATATTCTTTTTTCCACTATTACCCACTTAGCGCTACGAATGTCCAGTTGCATTTTCTACAGACAGAGTGTTTCAAAACTGCTCAATCAAAAGTATGGTTTAACTCTGTTAGCTGAATGCTCAGATCAGAAAGAAGTTTCACAGAATGCTTCTGTGTAGTTTATATTTGAATATAATCCTTTTTCCACTACTAAGCTCTTAGCGCTCCAAATGTCCAGTTGCATTTTCTACAGAAAGAGTGTTCAGATCTGCTCAATCAAAAGTATGGTTTAACTCTGTTAGCTGAATGCACAGATCAGAAAGAAGTTTCACCGAATGATTCTGTGTAGTTTATATTTGAAGACATTCCTTTTTCCACTATTACCCTCTTAGCGCTCCGAATCTCCACTTGCATTTTCTACAAAAAGAGTGTTTCATAACTGCTCAATCAAAAATATGTTTTATCTCTGTTAACTGAATTTACAGATCAGAAATAAGTTTCGCAGAATGCATCTGTGTAGTTTTTATTTGAAGATATTCTTTTTCCCAATGTAGGCCTCTTAGCGCTTAGCATGTCCAAATGCAGTTTCTACAGAAAGAGTGTTTCAGAACGGCTCAATCAAAAGTAAGGTTCAAATCTGTTAGCTGAATGCACAGAACAGAAAGAGTTTTCACAGAATGCTACTGTGTAGTTTATATTTGAATATATTCCTTTTTCCACTATTACAATCTTAGCGCTCCGAATGTCCACTTGCATTTTCTACAGAAAGAGTGTTCAGAACTGCGCAATCAAAAGTATGGTTTAACTCTGTTAGCTTAATGAACATATCAGAAATAAGTTTCACACAATGCTTCTGTGTAGTTTTTATTTGAAGATATTATTTTTCCCAATAGAGGCCTCTTAGCGCTCAGAATGTCCAATTGCAGTTTCTACAGAAAGAGTGTTTCAGAAAGGCTCAATCAAAAGTAAGGTTCAACTCTGTTAATTGAATGCACAGAACAGAAAGAAGTTTCATACAATGCTTCTGTGTAGTTTATATTTGAACATATACTTTTCTCCACTATTACCCACTTAGCGCTACGAATGTCCAGTTGCATTTTCTACAGACAGAGTGTTTCAAAACTGCTCAATCAAAAGTATGGTTTAACTCTGTTAGCTGAATCCTCAGATCAGAAAGAAGTTTCACCGAATGATTCTGTGTAGTTTATATTTGAAGACATTCCTTTTTCCACTATTACCCTCTTAGCGCTCCGAATCTCCACTTGCATTTCCTACCAAAAGAGTGTTTCATAACTGCTCAATCAAAAATATGTTTTATCTCTGTTAACTGAATTTACAGATCAGAATTAAGTTTCACAGTATGCATCTGTGTAGTTTTTATTTGAAGATATTCTTTTTCCTAATGTAGGCCTCTTAGCGCTTAGCATGTCCAATTGCAGTTTCTACAGAAAGAGTGTTTCAGAACGGCTCAATCAAAAGTAAGGTTCAACTCTGTTAGCTGAATGCACAGAACAGAAAGAGTTTTCACAGAATGCCACTGTGTAGTTTATATTTGAATATATTCCTTTTCCACTATTACCCTCTTAGCGCTCCGAATGTCCACTTGCATTTTCTACAGAAAGAGTGTTCAGAACTGCGCAATCAAAAGTATGGTTTAACTCTGTTAGCTTAATGAACATATCAGAAATAAGTTTCACACAATGCTTCTGTGTAGTTTTTATTTGAAGATATTATTTTTCCCAATATAGGCCTCTTCGCGCTCAGAATGTCCAATTGCAGTTTCTACAGAAAGAGTGTTTCAGAAAGGCTCAATCAAAAGTAAGGTTCAACTCTGTTAGTTGAATGCACAGAACAGAAAGAGGTTTCATACAATGCTTCTGTGTAGTTTATATTTGAACATATTCTTTTCGCCACTATTACCCACTTAGCGCTACGAATGTCCAGTTGCATTTTCTACAGACAGAGTGTTTCAAAACTGCTCAATCAAAATTATCGTTTAACTCAGTTAGCTGAATGCTCAGATCAGAAAGAAGTTTCACAGAATGCTTCTGTGTAGTTTATATTTGAATATATTCCTTTTTCCACTACTACTCTCTTAGCGCTCCAAATGTCCAGTTGCATTTTCTACAGAAAGAGTGTTCAGATCTGCTGAATCAAAAGTATGGTTTAACTCTGTTAGCTGAATGCACAGATCAGAAAGAAGTTTCACAGAATGATTCTGTGTAGTTTATATTTGGAGACATTCCTTTTTCCACTATTACCCTCTTAGCGCTCCGAATCTCCACTTGCATTTTCTACAGAAAGAGTGTTTCAGAACGGCTCAATCAAAACTAAGGTTCAACTCTTTTAATTGAACAAGCAGAACAGAAAGAAGTTTCACGCAATTCTTCTGTGTAGTTTTTATTTGTAGACATTCTTTTTCCCAATATAGGCCTCTTAGCGCTCAGAATGTCCAATTGCAGTTTCTACAGAAAGAGTGTTTCAGAACGGCTCAATCAAAAGTAAGGTTCAACTCTGTTAGTTGAATGCACAGAACAGCAAGAAGTTTCACAGAATGCTTCTGTGTAGTTTATATTTGAACATATTCTTTTTTCCACTATTACCCACTTAGCGCTACGAATGTCCAGTTGCATTTTCTACAGACAGAGTGTTTCAAAAGTGCTCAATCAAAAGTATGGTTTAACTCTGTTAGCTGAATGCTCAGATCAGAAAGAAGTTTCACAGAATGCTTCTGTGTAGTTTATATTTGAATATATTCCTTTTTCCACTACTACGCTCTTAGCGCTCCAAATGTCCAGTTGCATTCTCCACAGAAAGAGTGTTCAGATCTGCTAAATCAAAAGTATGGTTTAACTCTGTTAGCTGAATGCACAGATCAGAAAGAAATTTCACAGAATGATTCTGTGTAGTTTATATTTGGAGACATTCCTTTTTCCACTATTACACTCTTAGCGCTCCGAATCTCCACTTGCATTTTCTACAGAAAGAGTGTTTCAGAACGGCTCAATCAAAACTAAGGTTCAACTCTTTTAGTTGAACAAACAGAACAGAAAGAAGTTTCACACAATTCTTCTGTGTAGTTTTTATTTGTAGGTATTCTTTTTCCCAATATAGGCCTCTTAGCGCTCAGAATGTCCAATTGCAGTTTCTACAGAAACAGTGTTTCAGAACGGCTCAATCAAAAGTAAGGTTCAACTCTGTTAGTTGAATGCACAGAACAGAAAGAAGTTTCACAGAATGCTTCTGTGTAGTTTATATTTGAACATATTCTTTTTTCCACTATTACCCACTTAGCGCTACGAATGTCCAGTTGCATTTTCTACAGACAGAGTGTTTCAAAACTGCTCAATCAAAAGTATGGTTTAACTCTGTTAGCTGAATGCTCAGATCAGAAATAAGTTTCACAGAATGCTTCTGTGTAGTTTATATTTGAATATATTCCTTTTTCCACAAGTAAGCTCTTAGCGCTCCAAATGTCCAGTTGCATTTTCTACAGAAAGAGTGTTCAGATCTGCTCAATCAAAAGTATGGTTTAACTATGTTAGCTGAATGCACAGATCAGAAAGAAGTTTCACCGAATGATTCTGTGTAGTTTATATTTGAAGACATTCCTTTTTCCACTATTACCCTCTTAGCGCTCCGAATCTCCACTTGCATTTGCTACAAAGGGAGTGTTTCATAACTGCTCAATCAAAAATATGTTTTATCTCTGTTAACTGAATTTACAGATTAGAAATAAGTTTCACAGAATGCATCTGTGCAGTTTTTATTTGAAGATATTCTTTTTCCCAATGTAGGCCTCTTAGCGCTTAGCATGTCCAATTGCAGTTTCTACAGAAAGAGTGTTTCAGAACGGCTCAATCAAAAGTAAGGTTCAACTCTGTTAGCTGAATGCACAGAACAGTAAGAGTTTTCACAGAATGCTACTCTGTAGTTTATATTTGAATATATTCCTTTTTCCACTATTACCCTCTAAGCGCTCCGAATGTCCACTTGCATTTTCTACAGAAAGAGTGTTCAGAACTGCGCAATCAAAAGTATGGTTTAACTCTGTTAGCTTAATGAACATATCAGAAATAAGTTTCAAACAATGCTTCTGTGTAGTTTTTATTTGAAGATATTATTTTTCCCAATATAGGCCTCTTCGCGCTCAGAATGTCCAATTGCAGTTTCTACAGAAAGAGGGTTTCAGAAAGGCTCAATCAAAAGTAAGGTTCAACTCTGTTAGTTGAATGCACAGAACAGAAAGAGGTTTCATACAATGCTTCTGTGTAGTTTATATTTGAACATATTCTTTTCTCCACTATTACCCACTTAGCGCTACGAATGTCCAGTTGCATTTTGTACAGACAGAGTGTTTCAAAACTGCTCAATCAAAATTATCGTTTAACTCAGTTAGCTGAATGCTCAGATCAGAAAGAAGTTTCACAGAATGCTTCTGTGTAGTTTATATTTGAATATATTCCTTTTTCCACTACTACTCTCTTAGCGCTCCAAATGTCCAGTTGCATTTTCTACAGAAAGAGTGTTCAGATCTGCTGAATCAAAAGTATGGTTTAACTCTGTTAGCTGAATGCACAGATCAGAAAGAAGTTTCACAGAATGATTCTGTGTAGTTTATATTTGGAGACATTCCTTTTTCCACTATTACCCTCTTAGCGCTCCGAATCTCCACTTGCATTTTCTACAGAAAGAGTGTTTCAGAACGGCTCAATCAAAACTAAGGTTCAACTCTTTTAATTGAACAAACAGAACAGAAAGAAGGTTCACGCAATTCTTCTGTGTAGTTTTTATTTGTAGACATTCTTTTTCCCAATATAGGCCTCTTAGCGCTCAGAATGTCCAATTGCAGTTTCTACAGAAAGAGTGTTTCAGAACGGCTCAATCAAAAGTAAGGTTCAACTCTGTTAGTTGAATGCACAGAACAGCAAGAAGTTTCACAGAATGCTTCTGTGTAGTTTTTATTTGAACATATTCTTTTTTCCACTATTACCCACTTAGCGCTAGGAATGTCCAGTTGCATTTTCTACAGACAGAGTGTTTCAAAAGTGCTCAATCAAAAGTATGGTTTAAGTCTGTTAGCTGAATGCTCAGATCAGAAAGAAGTTTCACAGAATGCTTCTGTGTAGTTTATATTTGAATATATTCCTTTTTCCACTACTACGCTCTTAGCGCTCCAAATGTCCAGTTGCATTTTCTACAGAAAGAGTGTTCAGATCTGCTCAATCAAAAGTATGGTTTAACTATGTTAGCTGAATGCACAGATCAGAAAGAAGTTTCACCGAATGATTCTGTGTAGTTTATATTTGAAGACATTCCTTTTTCCACTATTACCCTCTTAGCGCTCCGAATCTCCACTTGCATTTCCTACAAAGAGAGTGTTTCATAACTGCTCAATCAAAAATATGTTTTATCTCTGTTAACTGAATTTACAGATTAGAAATAAGTTTCACAGAATGCATCTGTGCAGTTTTTATTTGAAGATATTCTTTTTCCCAATGTAGGCCTCTTAGCGCTTAGCATGTCCAATTGCAGTTTTTACAGAAAGAGTGTTTCAGAACGGCTCAATCAAAAGTAAGGTTCAACTCTGTTAGCTGAATGCACAGAACAGTAAGTGTTTTCACAGAATGCTACTCTGTAGTTTATATTTGAATATATTCCTTTTTCCACTATTACCCTCTAAGCGCTCCGAATGTCCACTTGCATTTTCTACAGAAAGAGTGTTCAGAACTGCGCAATCAAAAGTATGGTTTAACTCTGTTAGCTTAATGAACATATCAGAAATATGTTTCACACAATGCTTCTGTGTAGTTTTTATTTGAAGATATTATTTTTCCCAATAGAGGCCTCTTAGCGCTCAGAATGTCCAATTGCAGTTTCTACAGAAAGAGTGTTTCAGAAAGGCTCAATCAAAAGTAAGGTTCAACTCTGTTAGTTGAATGCACAGAACAGAAAGAAGTTTCATACAACGCTTCTGTGTAGTTTATATTTGAACATATTCTTTTCTCCACTATTACCCACTTAGCGCAACGAATGTCCAGTTGCATTTTCTACAGACAGAGTGTTTCAAAACTGCTCAATCAAAAGTATGGTTTAACTCTGTTAGCTGAATCCTCAGATCAGAAAGAAGTTTCACCGAATGATTCTGTGTAGTTTATATTTGAAGACATTCCTTTTTCCACTATTACCCTCTTAGCGCTCCGAATCTCCACTTGCATTTTCTACAAAAAGAGTGTTTCATAACTGCTCAATCAAAAATATGTTTTTTCTCTGTTAACTGAATTTACAGATCAGAAATAAGTTTCACAGAATGCATCTGTGTAGTTTTTATTTGAAGATATTCTTTTTCCCAATGTAGGCCTCTTAGCGCTTAACATGTCCAATTGCAGTTTCTACAGAAAGAGTGTTTCAGAAAGGCTCAATCAAAAGTAAGGTTCAACTCTGTTAGTTGAATGCACAGAACAGAAAGAGGTTTCATACAATGCTTCTGTGTAGTTTATATTTGAACATATTCTTTTCGCCACTATTACCCACTTAGCGCTACGAATGTCCAGTTGCATTTTCTACAGACAGAGTGTTTCAAAACTGCTCAATCAAAATTATCGTTTAACTCAGTTAGCTGAATGCTCAGATCAGAAAGAAGTTTCACAGAATGCTTCTGTGTAGTTTATATTTGAATATATTCCTTTTTCCACTACTACTCTCTTAGCGCTCCAAATGTCCAGTTGCATTTTCTACAGAAAGAGTGTTCAGATCTGCTGAATCAAAAGTATGGTTTAACTCTGTTAGCTGAATGCACAGATCAGAAAGAAGTTTCACAGAATGATTCTGTGTAGTTTATATTTGGAGACATTCCTTTTTCCACTATTACCCTCTTAGCGCTCCGAATCTCCACTTGCATTTTCTACAGAAAGAGTGTTTCAGAACGGCTCAATCAAAACTAAGGTTCAACTCTTTTAATTGAACAAGCAGAACAGAAAGAAGTTTCACGCAATTCTTCTGTGTAGTTTTTATTTGTAGACATTCTTTTTCCCAATATAGGCCTCTTAGCGCTCAGAATGTCCAATTGCAGTTTCTACAGAAAGAGTGTTTCAGAACGGCTCAATCAAAAGTAAGGTTCAACTCTGTTAGTTGAATGCACAGAACAGCAAGAAGTTTCACAGAATGCTTCTGTGTAGTTTATATTTGAACATATTCTTTTTTCCACTATTACCCACTTAGCGCTACGAATGTCCAGTTGCATTTTCTACAGACAGAGTGTTTCAAAAGTGCTCAATCAAAAGTATGGTTTAACTCTGTTAGCTGAATGCTCAGATCAGAAAGAAGTTTCACAGAATGCTTCTGTGTAGTTTATATTTGAATATATTCCTTTTTCCACTACTACGCTCTTAGCGCTCCAAATGTCCAGTTGCATTCTCCACAGAAAGAGTGTTCAGATCTGCTAAATCAAAAGTATGGTTTAACTCTGTTAGCTGAATGCACAGATCAGAAAGAAATTTCACAGAATGATTCTGTGTAGTTTATATTTGGAGACATTCCTTTTTCCACTATTACACTCTTAGCGCTCCGAATCTCCACTTGCATTTTCTACAGAAAGAGTGTTTCAGAACGGCTCAATCAAAACTAAGGTTCAACTCTTTTAGTTGAACAAACAGAACAGAAAGAAGTTTCACACAATTCTTCTGTGTAGTTTTTATTTGTAGGTATTCTTTTTCCCAATATAGGCCTCTTAGCGCTCAGAATGTCCAATTGCAGTTTCTACAGAAACAGTGTTTCAGAACGGCTCAATCAAAAGTAAGGTTCAACTCTGTTAGTTGAATGCACAGAACAGAAAGAAGTTTCACAGAATGCTTCTGTGTAGTTTATATTTGAACATATTCTTTTTTCCACTATTACCCACTTAGCGCTACGAATGTCCAGTTGCATTTTCTACAGACAGAGTGTTTCAAAACTGCTCAATCAAAAGTATGGTTTAACTCTGTTAGCTGAATGCTCAGATCAGAAATAAGTTTCACAGAATGCTTCTGTGTAGTTTATATTTGAATATATTCCTTTTTCCACAAGTAAGCTCTTAGCGCTCCAAATGTCCAGTTGCATTTTCTACAGAAAGAGTGTTCAGATCTGCTCAATCAAAAGTATGGTTTAACTATGTTAGCTGAATGCACAGATCAGAAAGAAGTTTCACCGAATGATTCTGTGTAGTTTATATTTGAAGACATTCCTTTTTCCACTATTACCCTCTTAGCGCTCCGAATCTCCACTTGCATTTGCTACAAAGGGAGTGTTTCATAACTGCTCAATCAAAAATATGTTTTATCTCTGTTAACTGAATTTACAGATTAGAAATAAGTTTCACAGAATGCATCTGTGCAGTTTTTATTTGAAGATATTCTTTTTCCCAATGTAGGCCTCTTAGCGCTTAGCATGTCCAATTGCAGTTTCTACAGAAAGAGTGTTTCAGAACGGCTCAATCAAAAGTAAGGTTCAACTCTGTTAGCTGAATGCACAGAACAGTAAGAGTTTTCACAGAATGCTACTCTGTAGTTTATATTTGAATATATTCCTTTTTCCACTATTACCCTCTAAGCGCTCCGAATGTCCACTTGCATTTTCTACAGAAAGAGTGTTCAGAACTGCGCAATCAAAAGTATGGTTTAACTCTGTTAGCTTAATGAACATATCAGAAATAAGTTTCAAACAATGCTTCTGTGTAGTTTTTATTTGAAGATATTATTTTTCCCAATATAGGCCTCTTCGCGCTCAGAATGTCCAATTGCAGTTTCTACAGAAAGAGGGTTTCAGAAAGGCTCAATCAAAAGTAAGGTTCAACTCTGTTAGTTGAATGCACAGAACAGAAAGAGGTTTCATACAATGCTTCTGTGTAGTTTATATTTGAACATATTCTTTTCTCCACTATTACCCACTTAGCGCTACGAATGTCCAGTTGCATTTTGTACAGACAGAGTGTTTCAAAACTGCTCAATCAAAATTATCGTTTAACTCAGTTAGCTGAATGCTCAGATCAGAAAGAAGTTTCACAGAATGCTTCTGTGTAGTTTATATTTGAATATATTCCTTTTTCCACTACTTCTCTCTTAGCGCTCCAAATGTCCAGTTGCATTTTCTACAGAAAGAGTGTTCAGATCTGCTGAATCAAAAGTATGGTTTAACTCTGTTAGCTGAATGCACAGATCAGAAAGAAGTTTCACAGAATGATTCTGTGTAGTTTATATTTGGAGACATTCCTTTTTCCACTATTACCCTCTTAGCGCTCCGAATCTCCACTTGCATTTTCTACAGAAAGAGTGTTTCAGAACGGCTCAATCAAAACTAAGGTTCAACTCTTTTAATTGAACAAACAGAACAGAAAGAAGTTTCACGCAATTCTTCTGTGTAGTTTTTATTTGTAGACATTCTTTTTCCCAATATAGGCCTCTTAGCGCTCAGAATGTCCAATTGCAGTTTCTACAGAAAGAGTGTTTCAGAACGGCTCAATCAAAAGTAAGGTTCAACTCTGTTAGTTGAATGCACAGAACAGCAAGAAGTTTCACAGAATGCTTCTGTGTAGTTTTTATTTGAACATATTCTTTTTTCCACTATTACCCACTTAGCGCTAGGAATGTCCAGTTGCATTTTCTACAGACAGAGTGTTTCAAAAGTGCTCAATCAAAAGTATGGTTTAAGTCTGTTAGCTGAATGCTCAGATCAGAAAGAAGTTTCACAGAATGCTTCTGTGTAGTTTATATTTGAATATATTCCTTTTTCCACTACTACGCTCTTAGCGCTCCAAATGTCCAGTTGCATTTTCTACAGAAAGAGTGTTCAGATCTGCTCAATCAAAAGTATGGTTTAACTATGTTAGCTGAATGCACAGATCAGAAAGAAGTTTCACCGAATGATTCTGTGTAGTTTATATTTGAAGACATTCCTTTTTCCACTATTACCCTCTTAGCGCTCCGAATCTCCACTTGCATTTCCTACAAAGAGAGTGTTTCATAACTGCTCAATCAAAAATATGTTTTATCTCTGTTAACTGAATTTACAGATTAGAAATAAGTTTCACAGAATGCATCTGTGCAGTTTTTATTTGAAGATATTCTTTTTCCCAATGTAGGCCTCTTAGCGCTTAGCATGTCCAATTGCAGTTTTTACAGAAAGAGTGTTTCAGAACGGCTCAATCAAAAGTAAGGTTCAACTCTGTTAGCTGAATGCACAGAACAGTAAGTGTTTTCACAGAATGCTACTCTGTAGTTTATATTTGAATATATTCCTTTTTCCACTATTACCCTCTAAGCGCTCCGAATGTCCACTTGCATTTTCTACAGAAAGAGTGTTCAGAACTGCGCAATCAAAAGTATGGTTTAACTCTGTTAGCTTAATGAACATATCAGAAATATGTTTCACACAATGCTTCTGTATAGTTTTTATTTGAAGATATTATTTTTCCCAATAGAGGCCTCTTAGCGCTCAGAATGTCCAATTGCAGTTTCTACAGAAAGAGTGTTTCAGAAAGGCTCAATCAAAAGTAAGGTTCAACTCTGTTAGTTGAATGCACAGAACAGAAAGAAGTTTCATACAACGCTTCTGTGTAGTTTATATTTGAACATATTCTTTTCTCCACTATTACCCACTTAGCGCTACGAATGTCCAGTTGCATTTTCTACAGACAGAGTGTTTCAAAACTGCTCAATCAAAAGTATGGTTTAACTCTGTTAGCTGAATCCTCAGATCAGAAAGAAGTTTCACCGAATGATTCTGTGTAGTTTATATTTGAAGACATTCCTTTTTCCACTATTACCCTCTTAGCGCTCCGAATCTCCACTTGCATTTTCTACAAAAAGAGTGTTTCATAACTGCTCAATCAAAAATATGTTTTATCTCTGTTAACTGAATTTACAGATCAGAAATAAGTTTCACAGAATGCATCTGTGTAGTTTTTATTTGAAGATATTCTTTTTCCCAATGTAGGCCTCTTAGCGCTTAACATGTCCAATTGCAGTTTCTACAGAAAGAGTGTTTCAGAACGGCTCAATCAAAAGTAAGGTTCAACTCTGTTAGCTGAATGCACAGAACAGAAAGAGTTTTCACAGAATGCTACTGTGTAGTTTATATTTGAATATATTCCTTTTTCCACTATTACCCTCTTATTGCTCCGAATGTCCACTTGCATTTTCTACAGAAACAGTGTTCAGAACTGCGCAATCAAAAGTATGGTTTAACTCTGTTAGCTTAATGAACATATCAGAAATAAGTTTCACACAATGCTTCTGTGTAGTTTTTATTTGAAGATATTATTTTTCCCAATATAGGCCTCTTCGCGCTCAGAATGTCCAATTGCAGTTTCTACAGAAAGAGTGTTTCAGAAAGGCTCAATCAAAAGTAAGGTTCAACTCTGTTAGTTGAATGCACAGAACAGAAAGAGGTTTCATACAATGCTTCTGTGTAGTTTATATTTGAACATATTCTTTTCTCCACTATTACCCAATTAGCGCTACGAATGTCCAGTTGCATTTTCTACAGACAGAGTGTTTCAAAACTGCTCAATCAAAATTATGGTTTAACTCAGTTAGCTGAATGCTCAGATCAGAAAGAAGTTTCACAGAATGCTTCTGTGTAGTTTATATTTGAATATATTCCTTTTTCCACTACTACTCTCTTAGCGCTCCAAATGTCCAGTTGCATTTTCTACAGAAAGAGTGTTCAGATCTGCTCAATCAAAAGTATGTTTTAACTCTGTTAGCTGAATGCACAGATCAGAAAGAAGATTCACCGAATGATTCTGTGTAGTTTATATTTGGAGACATTCCTTTTTCCACTATTACCCTCTTAGCGCTCCGAATCTCCACTTGCATTTTCTACAGAAAGAGTGTTTCAGAACGGCCCAATCAAAACTAAGGTTCAACTCTTTTAGTTGAACAAACAGAACAGAAAGAAGTTTCACACAATTCTTCTGGGTAGTTTTTATTGTAGGCATTCTTTTTCCCAATATAGGCCTCTTAGCGCTCAGAATGTCCAATTGCAGTTTCTACAGAAAGAGTGTTTCAGAACGGCTCAATCAAAATTAAGGTTCAACTCTGTTAGTTGAATGCACAGAACAGCAAGAAGTTTCACAGAATGCTTCTGTGTAGTTTATATTTGAATATATTCTTTTTTCCACTATTACCCACTTAGCGCTACGAATGTCCATTTGCATTTTCTACAGACAGAGTGTTTCAAAACTGCTCAATCAAAAGTATGGTTTAACTCTGTTAGCTGAATGCTCAGATCAGAAAGAAGTTTCACAGTATGCTTCTGTGTAGTTTATATTTGAATATATTCCTTTTTCCACTACTAATCTCTTAGCGCTCCAAATGACCAGTTGCATTTTCTACAGAAAGAGTGTTCAGATCTGCTGAATCAAAAGTATGGTTTAAGTCTTTTAGCTGAATGCACAGATCAGAAAGAAGTTTCACAGAATGATTCTGTGTAGTTTATATTTGGAGACATTCCTTTTTCCACTATTACCCTCTTAGCGCTCCGAATCTCCACTTGCATTTTCTACAGAAAGAGTGTTTCAGAACGGCTCAATCAAAATTAAGGTTCAACTCTTTTAGTTGAACAAACAGAACAGAAAGAAGTTTCACACAATTCTTCTGTGTAGTTTTTATTTGTAGACATTCTTTTTCCCAATATAGGCCTCTTAGCGCTCAGAATGTCCACTTGCATTTTCTAAAGAAAGAGTGTTCAGAACTGCGCAATCAAATGTATGGTTTAACTCTGTTAGTTTAATGAACATATCAGAAATAAGTTTCACACAATGCTTCTGTGTAGTTTTTATTTGAAGATATTATTTTTCCCAATAGAGGCCTCTTAGCGCTCAGAATGTCCAATTGCAGTTTCTACAGAAAGAGTGTTTCAGAAAGGCTCAATCAAAAGTAAGGTTCAACTCTGTTAGTTGAATGCACAGAACAGAAAGAAGTTTCAAACAATGCTTCTGTGTAGTTTATATTTGAACTTATTCTTTTCTCCACTATTACCCACTTAGCGCTACGAATGTCCAGTTGCATTTTCTACAGACAGAGTGTTTCAAAACTGCTCAATCAAAAGTATGGTTTAACTCTATTAGCTGAATGCTCAGATCAGAAAGAAGTTTCACAGAATGCTTCTGTGTAGTTTATATTTGAATATATTCCTTTTTCCACTACTACTCTCTTAGCGCTCCAAATGTCCTGTTGCATTTTCTACAGAAAGAGTGTTCAGATCTGCTAAATCAAAAGTATGGTTTAACTCTGTTAGCTGAATGCACATATCAGAAAGAAGTTTCACAGAATGATTCTGTGTAGTTTATATTTGGAGACATTCCTTTTTCCACTATTACCCTCTTAGCGCTCCGAATCTCCACTTGCATTTTCTACAGAAAGAGTGTTTCAGAACGGCTCAATCAAAACTAAGGTTCAACACTATTAGTTGAACAAACAGAACAGAAAGAAGTTTCACACAATTCTTCTGGGTAGTTTTTATTTGTAGGCATTCTTTTTCCCAATATAGGCCTCTTAGCGCTCAGAATGTCCAATTGCAGTTTCTACAGAAAGAGAGTTTCAGAACGGCTCAATCAAAAGTAAGGTTCAACTCTGTTAGTTGAATGCACAGAACAGCAAGAAGTTTCACAGAATGCTTCTGTGTAGTTTATATTTGAACATATTCTTTTTTCCACTATTACCCACTTAGCGCTACGAATGTCCAGTTGCATTTTCTACAGACAGAGTGTTTCAAAAGTGCTCAATCAAAAGTATGGTTTAACTCTGTTAGCTGAATGCTCAGATCAGAAAGAAGTTTCACAGAATGCTTCTGTGTAGTTTATATTTGAATATATTCCTTTTTCCACTACTACGCTCTTAGCGCTCCAAATGTCCAGTTGCATTCTCCACAGAAAGAGTGTTCAGATCTGCTCAATCTAAAGTATGGTTTAACTCTGTTAGCTGAATGCACAGATCAGAAAGAAGTTTCACAGAATGATTCTGTGTAGTTTATATTTGGAGACATTCCTTTTTCCACTATTACCCTCTTAGCGCTCCGAATCTCCACTTGCATTTTCTACAGAAAGAGTGTTTCAGAACGGCTCAATCAAAACTAAGGTTCAACTCTTTTAGTTGAACAAACAGAACAGAAAGAAGTTTCACACAATTCTTCTGTGTAGTTTTTATTTGTAGACATTCTTTTTCCCAATATAGGCCTCTTAGCGCTCAGAATGTCCAATTGCAGTTTCTACAGAAAGAGTGTTTCAGAACGGCTCAATCAAAAGTAAGGTTCAACTCTGTTAGTTGAATGCACAGAACAGCAAGAAGTTTCACAGAATGCTTCTGTGTAGTTTATATTTGAACATATTCTTTTTTCCACTATTACCCACTTAGCGCTACGAATGTCCAGTTGCATTTTCTACAGACAGAGTGTTTCAAAACTGCTCAATCAAAAGTATGGTTTAACTCTGTTAGCTGAATGCTCAGATCAGAAAGAAGTTTCACAGAATGCTTCTGTGTAGTTTATATTTGAATATATTCCTTTTTCCACTACTACGCTCTTAGCGCTCCCAATGTCCAGTTGCATTTTCTACAGAAAGAGTGTTCAGATCTGCTCAATCAAAAGTATGGTTTAACTCTGTTAGCTGAATGCACAGATCAGAAAGAAGTTTCACCGAATGATTCTGTGTAGTTTATATTTGAAGACATTCCTTTTTCCACTATTACCCTCTTAGCGCTCCGAATCTCCACTTGCATTTTCTACAAAAAGAGTGTTTCATAACTGCTCAATCAAAAATATGTTTTATCTCTGTTAACTGAATTTACAGATCAGAAATAAGTTTCACAGAATGCATCTGTGTATTTTTTATTTGAAGATATTCTTTTTCCCAATGTAGGCCTCTTAGCGCTTAGCATGTCCAATTGCAGTTTCTACAGAAAGAGTGTTTCAGAACGGCTCAATCAAAAGTAAGGTTCAACTCTGTTAGCTGAATGCACAGAACAGTAAGAGTTTTCACAGAATGCTACTGTGTAGTTTATATTTGAATATATTCCTTTTTCCACTATTACCCTCTTAGCGCTCCGAATGTCCACTTGCATTTTCTTCAGAAAGAGTGTTCAGAACTGCGCAATCAAAAGTATGGTTTAACTCTGTTAGCTTAATGAACATATCAGAAATAAGTTTCACACAATGCTTCTGTGTAGTTTTTATTTGAAGATATTATTTTTCCCAATAGAGGCCTCTTAGCGCTCAGAATGTCCAATTGCAGTTTCTACAGAAAGAGTGTTTCAGAAAGGCTCAATCAAAAGTAAGGTTCAACTCTGTTAGTTGAATGCACAGAACAGAAAGAAGTTTCATACAATGCTTCTGTGTAGTTTATATTTGAACATATTCTTTTTTCCACTCTTACCTACTTAGCGCTACGAATGTCCAGTTGCATTTTCTACAGACAGAGTGTTTCAAAACTGCTCAATCAAAAGTATCGTTTAACTCTGTTAGCTGAATGCTCAGATCAGAAAGAAGTTTCACGGAATGCTTCTTTGTAGTTTATATTTGAATATATTCCTTTTTCCACTAGTACTCTCTTAGCGCTCCAAATGTCCAGTTGCATTTTCTACAGAAAGAGTGTTCAGATCTGCTCAATCAAAAGTATGGTTTAACTCTTTTAGCTGAATGCACAGATCAGAAAGAAGTTTCACAGAATGATTCTGTGTAGTTTATATTTGGAGACATTCCTTTTTCCACTATTACCCTCTTAGCGCTCCGAATCTCCACTTGCATTTTCTACAGAAAGAGTGTTTCAGAACGGCTCAATCAAAACTAAGGTTCAACTCTTTTAGTTGAACAAACAGAACAGAAAGAAGTTTCACACAATTCTTCTGTGTAGTTTTTATTTGTAGACATTCTTTTTCCCAATATAGTCCTCCTAGCGCTCAGAATGTCCAATTGCAGTTTCTACAGAAAGAGTGTTTCAGAACGGCTCAATCAAAAGTAAGGTTCAACTCTGTTAGTTGAATGCACAGAACAGAAAGAAGTTTCATACAATGCTTCTGTGTAGTTTATATTTGAACATATTCTTTTTTCCACTGTTACCCACTTAGCGCTACGAATGTCCAGTTGCATTTTCTACAGACAGAGTGTTTCAAAACTGCTCAATCAAAAGTATGGTTTAACTCTGTTAGCTGAATGCTCAGATCAGAAAGAAGTTTCACAGAATGCTTCTGTGTAGTTTATATTTGAATATATTCCTTTTTCCACTACTACGCTCTTAGCGCTCCAAATGTCCAGTTGCATTTTCAACAGAAAGAGTGTTCAGATCTGCTCAATCAAAAGTATGGTTTAACTCTGTTAGCTGAATGCACAGATCAGAAAGAAGTTTCACCGAATGATTCTGTGTAGTTTATATTTGAAGACATTCCTTTTTCCAATATTACCTTCTTAGTGCTCCGAATCTCCACTTGCATTTTCTACAGAAAGAGAGTTTCAGAAAGGCTCAATCAAAAGTAAGGTTCAACTCTGTTACTTGAATGCACAGAACAGCAAGAAGTTTCACAGAATGCTTCTATGTAGTTTATATTTGAATATATTCCTTTTTCCAGTATTACCCTCTTAGTGCTCCGAATGTCCACTTGCATTTTCTACAGAAAGAGTGTTCTGAACGGCACAATCAAAAGTATGGTTTTACTCTGTTATTTGAATGCACATATCAGAAATAAGTTTCACAGAATTCTTCCGTGTAGTATTTTGTTGAAGATATTCCTTTTTCGACTATTATCCTCTTAGCTCTCCGAATGTCCAATTTCAGTTTCTAAACAAAGAGTGTTTCAGAACTGCTCCTTCAAAAGTAGGGCTCAACTCTGTTAGTTGAATGCAGAGAACAGAAAGTAGTTTCACAGAATGCCTCTGTGTAGTTTATATTTGAATATATTCCCTTTTTCAGTATTACCCTCTTAGCGCTCCGAATGTCCACTTACATTTTCTACAGAAAGAGTGTTCAGAACTGCTCAATCCAAAGTATGGTTTAACCCTTTTAGCTGAATGCACAGATCAGAAAGAATTTTCACAGAATGCTTCTGTGTACTTTTTATTTGAAGATATTCCTTTCTCCAATATAGGAGTCTTAGCGCTCAGAATGTCCAATTGCAGTTTCTACAGAAAGAGTGTTTCAGAAAGACTCAATCAAAAGTAAGGTTCAACTCTGTTAGTTGAATGCACAGAACAGAAAGTAGTTTCACAGAACGCTTCTGTGTAGTTTATATTTGAATATATTACTTTTTCCACTACTACCCTCTTGGCGCTCCAAATGTCCAGTTGCATTTTCTACAGAAAGAGTGTTCAGAACTGCTCAATCAAATATATGATTTAACTCTCTTAGCTGAATGCACAGATTAGAAAGAAGTTGCCCAGAATGCTTCTGTGTAGTTTTTATTTGAAGATATATTTTTCCCAATATAGGCCTCTTAGTGCTCAGATTGTCCAATTGCAGTTTCTACAGAAAGAGTGTTTCAGAAGGGCTCTTTCAAAAGTAAGGTTCAACTCTGCTATTTCAATGCACAGAACAGAAAGTAGTTTCACAGAATGCTTCTCTGTAGTTCATATTTGACGGTATTACTTTTTCCACTATTACCCTCTTAGAGCTCGGAATGTCCAATTGCATTTTCTACAGAAAGTGTGTTCAGAACTGCTCCATCAAAAGTATGGTTTAAATCTGTTAGTTGAATGCACAGATCAGAAAGAAGTTTCACAGAATTCTTCTGTGTAGTTTTTATTTGAAGATATTCCTTTTTCCAATATAGGTCTCTTAGCGCTCAGAATGTCCAATTGCAGTTTCTACAGAAAGAGTGTTTCAGAACGGCTCAATCAAAAGTAAGATTCAACCCTGGTAGTTGAATGCACAGAACAGAAAGAAGTTTCACACAATGCTTCTGTGTAGTTTATATTTGAATATATTCCTTTTTCCACTATTACCCTCTTAGCGCTCTGAATGTCCACTTGCATTTTCTACAGAAAGAGTGTTCTGAACTGCGCAATCAAAAGTATGGTTTAACTCCGTTAGCTGAATGCACATATCAGAAATAAGTTTCAAACAATGCTTCTGTGTAGTTTTTATTTGAAGATATTATTTTTCCCAATATAAGCCTCTTAGTGCTCAGAATGTCCAATTGCAGTTTCTACAGAAAGAGTGTTTCAGAATGGCTCAATCAAATGTAAGGTTCAACTCTCTTAGTTGAATGCACAGAACAGAAAGGAGTTTCACAGAATGCTTCTGTGTAGTATTTAGTTGAAGATACTCCTTTTTGGACTATTACCCACTTCGCGCTCCAAATATCCACTGGCAGTTTCTACACAAAGAGTGTTTCAGAACTGCTCCTTCAAATGTAGGGCTCAGCTCTGTTAGTTGAATGCGGAGAACAGAAAGTGGTTTCAGAGAATGCTTCTGTGTAGTTTTTAATTGGAGATATTCCTTTTTCCTCTATTACAATCTTAGCGCTCCGAATGTCCACTTGCATTTGCTACAAAAAGAGTGTTTCATAACTGCTCAATCAAAAATATGGTTTAGCTCTGTTAACTGAATTTACAGATCGGAAATAAGTTTCACAGAATGCATCTGTGTAGTTTTTATTTGAAGATATACTTTTTCCCAATGTAGGCCTCTTAGCGCTTAGAATGTCCAATTGCAGTTTCTACAGAAAGAGTGTTTCAGAACGGCTCAATCAAAAGTAAGGTTCAACTCTTTTAGTTGAATGCACAGAACAGAAAGAAGTTTCACAGAATGCTACTGTGTAGTTTATATGTGAATATATTCCTTTTTCCAATATTACCCTCTTAGCGCTCCGAATGTCCACTTGCATTTTCTACAGAAAGAGTGTTCGGAACTGCGCAATCAAAAGTATGGTTTAACTCTGTTTGCTGAATGCACATATCAGAAATAAGTTTCACACAATGCTTCTGTGTAGTTTTTATTTGATGATATTATTTTTCCCAATGTAGGCCTCTTAGCGCTCAGAATGTCCAATTGCAGTTTCTACAGAAAGAGTGTTTCAGAACGACTCAATCAAAAGTAAGGTTCAACTCTGTTAGTTGAATGCACAGAACAGAAAGAAGTTTCATACAATGCTTCTGTGTAGTTTATATTTGAACATATTCTTTTTTCCACTATGACCCACTTAGCGCTACGAATGTCCAATTGCATTTCCTACAGACAGAGTGTTTCAAAACTGCTCAATCAAAAGTATGGTTTAACTCTGTTAGCTGAATGCTCAGATCAGAAAGAAGTTTCACAGAATGCTTCTGTGTAGTTTATATTTGAATATATTCCTTTTTCCACTACTACGCTCTTAGCGCTCCAAATGTCCAGTTGCATTTTCTACAGAAAGAGTGTTCAGATCTGCTGAATCAAAAGTATGGTTTAACTCTGTTAGCTGAATGCACAGATCAGAAAGAAGTTTCACAGAATGATTGTGTGTAGTTTATATTTGAAGACATTCCTTTTTCCACTATTACCCTCTTAGCGCTCCGAATCTCCACTTGCATTTTCTACAGAAAGAGTGTTTCAGAACGGCTCAATCAAAACTAATGTTCAACTCTTTTAGTTGAATGAACAGAACATAAAGAAGTTTCACAGAATGCTTCTGTGTAGTTTTTATTTGTAGATATTCTTTTTCCCAATATAGGCCTCTTAGCGCTCAGAATGTCCAATTGCAGTTTCTACAGAAAGAGTGTTTCAGAACGGCTCAATCAAAAGTAAGGTTCAACCCTGGTAGTTGAATGCACAGAACAGAAAGAAGTTTCACAGAATGCTTCTGTGTAGTTTATATTTGAATATATTCCTTTTTCCACTATTACCCTCTTAGCGCTCCGAATGTCCACTTGCACTTTCTACAGAAAGAGTGTTCTGAAATGCGCAATCAAAAGTATGGTTTAACTCTGTTAGCTGAATGCATATATCAGACATAGGTTTCAAACAATGCTTCTGTGTAGTTTTTATTTGAAGATATTTTCTTCCCAATATAGGCCTCTTAGCGCTCAGAATGTCCAATTGCAGTTTCTACAGCAAGAGTGTTTCAGAACTGCTCAATCAAATGTAAGGTTCAACTTTCTTAGTTGAATGCACAGAACAGAAAGAAGTTTCACAGAATGCTTCTGTGTAGTATTTAGTTGAAGATACTCCTTTTTGGACTATTACCCACTTAGCGCTCCGAATATCCACTGGCAGTTTCTACACAAAGAGTGTTTCAGAACTGCTCCTTCAAAAGTAAGGCTCAACTCTGTTAGTTGAATGCGGAGAACAGAAAGGGGTTTCAGAGAATGCTTCTGTGTAGTTTTTAATTGGAGATATTCCTTTTTCCTCTATTACAATCTTAGCGCTCCGAATGTCCACTTGCATTTTCTACAAAAAGAGTGTTTCATAACTGCTCAATCAAAAATATGGTTTAGCTCTGTTAACTGAATTTACAGATCAGAAATAAGTTTCACAGAATGCATCTGTGTAGTTTTTATTTGAAGATATTCTTTTTCCCAATATAGGCCTCTTAGCGCTTAGAATGTCCAATTGCAGTTTCTACAGAAAGAGTGTTTCAGAACGGCTCAATCAAAAGTAAGGTTCAACTCTGTTAGCTGAATGCACAGAACAGAAAGAAGTTTCACAGAATGCTACTGTGTAGTTTATATTTGAATATATTCCTTTTTCCACTATTACCCTCTTAGCGCTCCGAATGTCCACTTGCATTTTCTACAGAAAGAGTGTTTGGAACTGCGCAATCAAAAGTATGGTTTAAATCTGTTAGCTGAATGCACATATCAGAAATAAGTTTCACACAATGCTTCTGTGTAGTTTTTATTTGAAGATATTATTTTTCCCAATATAGACCTCTTAGCACTCAGAATGTCCAATTGCAGTTTCTACAGAAAAAGTGTTTCAGAACGGCTCAATCAAAAGTAAGGTTCAACTCTGTTATTTGAATGCACAGAACAGAAAGAAGTTTCATACAATGCTTCTGTGTAGTTTATATTTGAACATATTCTTTTTTCCACTATTACCCACTTAGCGCTACGAATGTCCAGTTGCATTTTCTACAGACAGAGTGTTTCAAAACTGCTCAATCAAAAGTATGGTTTAACTCTGTTAGCTGAATGCTCAGATCAGAAAAAGTTTCACAGAATTCTTCTGTGTAGTTTATATTTGAATATATTCCTTTTTCCACTACTACACTCTTAGCGCTCCAAATGTCCAGTTGCATTTTCTACAGAAAGAGTGTTCAGATCTGCTCAATCAAAAGTATGGTTTAACTCTGTTAGCTGAATGCACAGATCAGAAAGAAGTTTCACAGAATGATTCAGTGTAGTTTATATTTGAAGACATTCCTTTTTCCACTATTACCCTCTTAGCGCTCCAAATCTCCACTTGCATTTTCTACAGAAAGAGTGTTTCAGAACGTCTCAATCAAAACTAAGGTAAAAATCTCTTAGTTGAATGCACAGAACAGAATTTAGTTTCACAGATTGCTTCTGTGTAGTTTGTATTTGAAGATATTCCTTTTTCCACTGTTACCCTGTTAGAGCTCAGAATGTCCACTTGCATTTTCTACAGAAAGTGTGTTCAGAACTGCTCTATCAAAAGTATGTTTTAACTCTTTAGGTGAATGCACAGATCAGAAATAAATTTCAGAGAATTTTTCTGTGTAGTTTATATTTGAAGATATTCCATTTTCCACTATTACCCACTTAGCGCTCTGAATGTCCAGTTGCATTTTCTACAGAAAGAGTGATTCAGAACTGCTCAATCAAAAGTATGGTTTAACTCTGTTAGCTGAATGCACAGATCAGAAAGAAGTTTCACAGAATGCTGCTGTGTAGTGTTTATATGAAGTTATTCTTTTTAGCAATATACGCCTCTTAGCGCACAGAATGTCCAATTGCAGTTTCTACAGAGAGAGTGTTTCAGAAAGGCTCAATCAAAAGTAAGGTTCAACTCTTTTAGTTGAATGAACAGAACAGAAAGAAGTTTCAGAAAATGATTCTGTGTAGTTTATATTTGAAGATATTCCTTTCTCCACTATTACCTTCTAAGCTCTCCGAATGTCCACTTGCATTTTCTACAGAAAGAGTGTTTCCGAACTGCTCAATCAAAAGTATCGTTTAACTCTGTTAGCTGAATGCACAGATCAGTACGAAGTTTCACAGAATGTTTCTGTGTAGTTTTTATTTGAAGATAGTCCTTTCCCAAATATAGGCCTCTTAGCGCTCCGAATATCCAATTTTAGTTTCTACAGAAAAAGTGTTTCAGAACGCCTCAATGAAAAGTAGGATTCAACTCTTTTAGTTGAATTCACAGAACGGAAAGAAGTTTCACAGAATGCTTCTGTGTAGTATTTATTTGAAGGTATTCCTTTTTCCACCAGTAACCTCTTAGCGCTCCAAAAGTCCAGTTGCATTTTCTACAGAAGGAGTGTTCAGAACTGCTCAATCATAAGTGTGGTTTAACCCTGTTAGGTGAATGCACAGATCAGAAAGAAGTTTCACAGAATTCTTCAGTGTAGTTTATATTTGAAGATATTCCATTTTCCACTATTACCCACTTAGCGCTCTGAATCTCCAGTTGCATTTTCTACAGAAAGAGTGTTTCAGAACTGCTCAGTCAAAAGAATGGTTTAACTCTGTTAGCTGAATGCACAGAACAGAAAGAAGTGTCACAGAATGCTGCGGTGTAATGTTTATATGAAGATATTCTTTTTACCAATATAGGCCTCTTAGCGCTCAGAATGTCCAATTGCAGTTTCTACAGAAAGAGTGTTTCAGAAAGGCTCAATCAAAAGTAAGGTTCAACCCTGTTAGTTGAATGCACAGAACAGAAAGTAGTTTCACAGAATGTTTCTGTGTAGTTTATATTTGAATATATTACTTTTTCCACTACTACCCTCTTAGTGCTCCAAATGTCCAGTTGCATTTTCTACAGAAAGAGTGTTCAGAACTGCTCAATCAAATGTATGATTTAACTCTCTTAGCTGAATGCACAGATTAGAAAGAAGTTGCACAGAATGCTTCTGTGTAGTTTTTATTTGAAGATATACTTTTTCCCAATATAGGCCTCTTAGTGCTCAGATTGTCCAATTGCAGTTTCTACAGAAAGAGTGTTTCAGAATGGCTCTTTCAATAGTAAGTTTCAACTCTGCTATTTCAATGCACAGAACAGAAAGTAGTTTCACAGAATGCTTCTCTGTAGTTCATATTTGACGATATTACTTTTTCCACTATTACCCTCTTAGAGCTCGGAATGTCCACTTGCATTTTCTACAGAAAGTGTGTTCAGAACTGCTCCATCAAAAGTATGGTTTAACTCTGTTAGTTGAATGCACAGATCAGAAAGAAGTTTCACAGAATTCTTCTGTGTAGTTTTTATTTGAAGATATTCCTTTTTCCAATATAGGTCTCTTAGCGCTCAGAATGTCCAATTGCAGTATCTACAGAAAGAGAGTTTCAGAACTGCTCAATCAAAAGTAAGGTTCAATACTGTTAGTTGAATGCACGGAACAGAAAGAAGTTTCAGAGAATGCTTCTGTGTAGTTTATATTTGAAGATATTCCTTTTTCCACTATTACCCTCTTAGCGCTCCGAATCACCACTTGCATTTTCTACAGAAAGAGTGTTTCAGAACGGCTCAATCAAAAGTAAGGTTGAACTCGTTTAGTTGAATGCACAGAACAGAAATAAGTTTCACAGAATGCTTCTGTGTAGTATTTAGTTATAGATATTCCTTTTTCGACTATTACCCTCTTAGCGTTCCGAATGTCCACTGGCAGTTTCTACACAAAGAGTGTTTCAGAACAGCTCCTTCAAAGTAAGGCTCAAATCTGTTAGTTGAATGCAGAGAACAGAAAGGAGTTTCAGAGAATGCTTCTGTGTAATTTTAATTTGGGGATATTCCTTTTTCCACTAATACAATTTTAGCGCTCCGAATGTCCACTTTCGTTTTCTACAGAAAGAGTGTCTCATAACTTCTCAATCAAAAGTATGGTTTAACTCTGTTAGCTGAATGCACAGATCAGAAATAAGTTTCACAGAATGCTTCTGAGTAGTTTTTATTTGGAGATATTCTTTTTCCCAATATAGGCCACTTAGCGCTCAGAATGTCCAATTGCCGTTTCTACAAAATGAGTGTTTCAGAAGGCTCAATCAAAAGTAAGGTTCAACTCTGTTAGTTGAATGCACAGAACAGAAAGAAGTTTCACAGAATGCTTCTGTGTAGTTTATATTTGAATGTATTCCTTTTTCCACTATTACCATCTTAGCGCTCCGAATGTCCACTTGCATTTTCTACAGAAAGAGAGTTTCAGAAAGGCTCAATCAAAAGTAAGGTTCAACTCTGTTACTTGAATGCACGGAACAGCAAGAAGTTTCACAGAATGCTTCTGTGTAGGTTATATTTGAATATATTCCTTTTTCCAGTATTACCCTCTTAGTGCTCCGAATGTCCACTTGCATTTTCTACAGAAAGAGTGTTCTGAACGGCTCAATCAAAAGTATGGTTTTACTCTGTTATTTGAATGCACAGATCAGAAAGAATTTTCACAGAATGCTTCTGTGTACTTTTTATTAGAAGATATTCCTTTCTCCAATATAGGAGTCTTAGCGCTCAGAATGTCCAATTGCAGTATCTACAGAAAGAGTGTTTCTGAACTGCTTAATCAAATGTAAGGTTCAACTCTGTTAGTTGAGTGAACGGAACAGAAAGAAGTTTCATAGAATGCTTCTGTGTAGTTTATATTTGAAGATGTTCCTTTTTCCACTATTACCTTCTAAGCGCTCCGAATGTCCACTTGCATTTTCTACAGAATGAGTGTTTCCGAACTGCTCAATCAAAAGTATGGTTTAATTCTGTTAGCTGAATGCACAGATCAGTACGAAGTTTCACGGAATGCTTCTGTGTAGTTTTTATTTGAAGATAGTCCTTTTTCCAATATAGGCCTCTTAGCGCTCCGAATATCCAATTGCAGTTTCTACAGAAAGAGTGTTTCAGAATGGCTCAATCAAAAGTAGGGTTCAACTCATTTAGTTGAATGCACAGAACAGAGAGTAGTTTCACAGAATGCTTCTGTGTAGTATTTATTTGAAGATATTCCTTTTTCCACTATTACCCTCTTAGCGCTCCGAATGTCCACTTGCAGTTTCTACAGAAAGAGTGTTTCAGGACTGCTCCTTCAAAAATAAGGCTCAACCCTGTTAGTTGAAAGCAGAGAACAGAAACAAGTTTCAGAGAATGCCTCTTTGTAGTTTTTATTTGAAGATATTCCTTTTTCCACAATTACCATCTTAGCGCACCGAATGACCACTTGCATTTTCTACAGAAAGAGTGTTTCAGAACTGCTAAATCAAAAGTATCGTTTAACTCTGTTAGCTGAATGCACAGATAAGAAAGAAGTTTCACAGAATGCATCTGTGTAGTTTTTATTTGAAGATATTCCTTTTTCCACAATTACCAACTTAGCACACCGAATGTCCACTTGCATTTTCTACAGAAAGAGTGTTTCAGAACTGCTAAATCAAATGTATCGTTTAATTCAGTTAGCTGAATGCACAGAACAGAAAGAAGTTTCAGAGAATGCATCTCTGTAGTTTTTATTTGAAGATATTATTTTTCTCAATATAGGCCTCTTAGCGTTCAGAAATCCAATTACAGTTTCTACAGAAAGAGTGTTTCAGAACTGCTCAATCAAAATTAAGGTTCAACTCTGTTAGTTGAATGCACAGAACAGAATGTAGTTTCACAGATTGCTTCTGTGTAGTTTATATTTGAAAATATTCCTTTTTCCACTGTTACCCTCTTAGAGCTCAGAATGTCCACTTGCATTTTCGACAGAAAGTGTGTTCAGAACTGCTCTATCAAAAGTATGGTTTAACTCTGTTAGGTGAATGCACAGATCAGAAATAAGTTTCACAGAATTCTTCTGTGTAGTTTATATTTGAAGATATTCCATTTTCCACTATTACCCACTTAGCGCTCTGAATGTCCAGTTGCATTTTCTACAGAAAGAGTGTTTCAGAACTGCTCAATCAAAAGTATGGTTTAACTCTGTTAGCTGAATGCACAGATCAGAAAGAAGTTTCACAGAATGCTGCTGTGTAGTGTTTATATGAAGATATTCTTTTTACCAATATAGGCCTCTTAGCGCTCAGAATGTCCAATTGCAGTTTCTACAGAAAGAGTCTTTCAGAAAGGCTCAATCAAAAGTAAGGTTCAACTATGTTAGTTGAATGCACAGAACAGAAAGAAGTTCCACAGAATGCTTCTGTGTAGTTTATATTGGAATATATTCCTTTTTGCACTACTACCCTCTTAGTGCTCCAAATGTCCAGTTGCATTTTCTACAGAAAGAGTGTTCAGAACTGATCAATCAAATGTATGATTTAACTCTGTTAGCTGAATGCACAGATCAGAAAAAGTTTCACAGAATGCTTCTGTGTAGTTTTTATTTGAAGATATTCTTTTTCCCAATATAGGCCTCTTATCGCTCAGATTGTCCAATTGAATTTTCTACAGAAAGAGTGTTTCAGAATGGCTCTATCATAAGTAAGGTTCAACTCTGTTATTTGAATGCACAGAACAGAAAGTAGTTTCACAGAATGCCTGTCTGTAGTTCTTATTTGACGATATTACTTTTTCCACTATTACACTCTTAGAGCTCCGAATGTCCACTTGCATTTTCTAAAGAAAGAGTGTTCAGAACTGCTCAATCAAAAGTATGGTTTAACTCTGTTAGTTGAATGCACAGATCAGAAAGAAGTTTCACAGAATTCTTCTGTGTAGTTTTTATTTGAACATATTCCTTTTTCCAATATAGGACTCTTAGCGCTCAGAATTTCCAATTGCAGTATCTACAGAAAGAGAGTTTCAGAACTGGTCAATCAAAAGTAAGGTTCAATATTGTTAGTTGAATGCAAGGAACAGAAAGAAGTTTTACAGAATGCTTCTGTGTAGTTTATATTTGAAGATACTCCTTTTTCCACCATTACCCTCTTAGCGCTCCGAATCACCACTTGCCTTTTCTACAGAAAGAGTGTTTCAGAACGGCTCAATCAAAAGTAAGGTTCAACTCTTTTAGTTGAATGCACAGAACAGAAAGAAGTTTCACAGAATGCTTCTGTTTAGTATTTAGTTGAAGATATTCCTTTTTCGACTATTACCCTCTTAGCGTTCCGCATATCCACTGGCAGTTTCTACACAAAGAGTGTTTCAGAACAGCACCTTCAAAAGTAAGGCTCAACTCTGTTAGTTTAATGCAGAGAACAGAAAGGAGTTTCAGAGAATGCTTCTGTGTAGTTTTTATTTGGGGATGTTCCTTTTTCCACTATTACAATCTTAGCGCTCCTAATGTCCACTTGCATTTCCTACAGAAACAGTGTTTAATAACTGCTCAATCAAAAGTGTGGTTTAACTCTGTTAGCTGAATGCACAGATCAGAAATAAGTTTCACAGAATTCTTCTGAGTAGTTTTTATTTGGAGATATTCTTTTTCCCAATATAGGCCACTTAGCACTCAGAATGTCCAATTGCAGTTTCTACAGAATGAGTGTTTCAGGACGGCTCAATCAAAAGTAAGGTTCAACTCTGTTAGTTGAATGCACAGAACAGAAAGTAGTTTCACAGAATGCCTGTCTGTAGTTCTTATTTGACGATATTACTTTTTCCACTATTACCCTCTTAGAGCTCCGAATGTCCACTTGCATTTTCTACATAAAGAGTGTTCAGAACTGCTCAATCAAAAGTATGGTTTAACTCTGTTAGTTGAATGCACAGATCAGAAAGTAGTTTCACAGAATTCTTCTGTGTAGTTTTTATTTGAACATATTCCTTTTTCCAATATAGGACTCTTAGCGCTCAGAATTTCCAATTGCAGTATCTACAGAAAGAGAGTTTCAGAACTGGTCAATCAAAAGTAAGGTTCAATATTGTTAGTTGAATGCAAGGAACAGAAAGAAGTTTTACAGAATGCTTCTGTGTAGTTTATATTTGAAGATACTCCTTTTTCCACTATTACCCTCTTAGCGCTCCGAATCACCACTTGCATTTTCTACAGAAAGAGTGTTTCAGAACGGCTCAATCAAAAGTAAGGTTCAACTCTTTTAGTTGAATGCACAGAACAGAAAGAAGTTTCACAGAATGCTTCTGTTTAGTATTTAGTTGAAGATATTCCTTTTTCGACTATTACCCTCTTAGCGTTCCGCATATCCACTGGCAGTTTCTACACAAAGAGTGTTTCAGAACAGCACCTTCAAAAGTAAGGCTCAACTCTGTTAGTTTAATGCAGAGAACAGAAAGGAGTTTCAGAGAATGCTTCTGTGTAGTTTTTATTTGGGGATATTCCTTTTTCCACTATTACAATCTTAGCGCTCCTAATGTCCACTTGCATTTCCTACAGAAACAGTGTTTAATAACTGCTCAATCAAAAGTGTGGTTTAACTCTGTTAGCTGAATGCACAGATCAGGAATAAGTTTCACAGAATTCTTCTGAGTACTTTTTATTTGGAGATATTCTTTTTCCCAATATAGGCCACTTAGCGCTCAGAATGTCCAATTGCAGTTTCTACAGAATGAGTGTTTCAGGACGGCTCAATCAAAAGTAGGGTTCAACTCTGTTAGTTGAATGCACAGAACAGAAAGAAGTTTCACAGAATTCTTCTGTGTAGTTTATATTTGAATATATTCCTTTTTCCAGTATTACCTTCTTAGTGCTCCGAATGTCCACTTGCATTTTCTTCAGAAAGAGTGTTCATAACGGCTCAATCAAAAGTATGGTTTTACTCTGTTAGTTGAATTCACATATCAGAAATAAGTTTCACAGAATGCTTCTGTGTAGTATTTAGCTGAAGATATTCCTTTTTCGACTATTATCCTCTTAGCTCTCCGAATGTCCAATTTCAGTTTCTACACAAAGAGTGTTTCAGAACTGCTCCTTCAAAAGTAAGGCTCAACTCTGTTAGTTGAATGCAGAGAACAGAAAGAAGTTGCAGAGAACAGAAAGAAATTTCACAGAATGCTTCTGTGTACTTTATATTTGAATATATTCCTTTTTCCACTACTACCCTCTTAGCGCTCCAAATGTCCAGTTGCATTTTCTACAGAAAGAGTGTTCAGAACTGCTCAATCAAATGTACGGTTTAACTCTGTTAGCTGAATGCACAGATCAGAAAGAAGTTTCACAGAATGATTCTGTGTAGTTTATATTTGAAGATATTCCTTTCTGTTGTCTGCATTAAAATCAATCAAAAAATTATATTGAAATTGAAATACTGAATTTTATACTAAAGACAAGGCATCCAACTGAAAATGAAATTTTCCAGGTGAAAATTTCCAAATCATAAATATGTAGGGACAAAAAACTTTATTTATAAAGAAAAAGATAATTCTAATTAATTGATGATTCAAAGGTTTACAACTTTAAAAGTAAATATTATCTTTGAAGTAAAGTCCATTTAAATTATTTATGCCGCCAAAATTTTAGTAATTGTATATGTATATCATGTAAACTTTTTCGAGAATGATGGAATTGGAAATGTTAGGGTATTATGCGGAAAAAATCACCTAAAGAAAAAAATTATCTCCTCATGAAGGATTACTTTAGCCACTTTGACAGGTGTAGGTAAAAGAACACTTAATGCACATCAATATGATTAGGAGATGCGCGCTTAGATATACGTTATCATTGAAAAGAGAATTGTATTATCAGGTTTGCAGGGGCCCTTCTTATCCTTCATATTTATGTAACTTTGTCATCTATAGAAAGATTATAGGAATTTTAAAAATAGCTGATAGTTAAGAAACATCACCATAACACTGTGCTGAATGCATAATAAAACATTTCCCTTCTCTCTAAAAGCCTTTTAAAATTATGTACCATAATCAGTATGGCCAGCAGAGGGTCATTTCCATGTTCAAGTTCCTCTGTTTCTCGAGGGTGAGAATCCTTCTATAGTCTTCTGAGGGTGACACTGTAGTGTTTTCTTAGCCTGATTATTTTTATCTATTTTTTCCGATGCTTTCCTTTGTATATTTACATTTTACATATTGAAAGTTATTTTTTCAAATATTTTATATGCAAGTTTACAAAGTACAACGACTGTACATTAAAATAACTTATTTATGCCATGTGGAAGATTAAATATAATTTTACAATATCTAATATTGATTGTTTAGTTTCTAATCATTGATACTTGACATGATTTTTCCCAGCATACCTCAAAATATTCTTCAAAATCCTGCGAATTAATTCCTGTAACACTTCTGAGGTGTATTAATAAGCTAGAGATGTAAAGAAGATTTGCAGAGAAAATTAGGTTCCCAAATTAGAAATTTTGTCCCACTATCGACTAGAAACGTCTTGAAATGATCAAAAACAATAATAATGCATGTCATAGAGGAAAACCAATAAGGCTGCTGCAGCATGACTACCTCTGTGACCTCAGACAAGTTACGTGTGGGTCCCTACTTCTGTGACCTCAGACAAGTTACGTGTGGGTCCGCACTTATTTTCTTCATCTCTAATAAATATTCGACAAATCTCATTTTCAAAAGTCTTTTAAGGCCTATCCACCTTTCTTTTTCTGATGGAGTTTTGCTCTCATTGCCCAGGCTGCAGTGCAATGTCATGGTCTCGGCTCACACAACCTCCGACTCCCGGGTTCATGTGATTCTCCTGCCTCCACCTCCTGAGTAGCTGGGATTACAGGTGCGCAACACAACGCCCAGCTAATTTTTTGTATTTTTAGTAGAGATGGGGTTTCACCATGTTGGTCAGGCTGGTCTTGAACTCCCGACCTCAGGTGATCTGCACGCCTCGGCCTCTCAAAGTGCTGGGATTACAGTCATGAGCAACCGCGGCCTGTGAGGGCTTTCTACTTTTAAGATGTCAGGACGTATAGCCTGGGAGGTAAATGGTAGTATATATATACATATATATATGTATATATATATACACACACACACACTGTATATATATACATATATACGGTATATTATACTATATATACATATATACTGAATATTATACTCTATATATACATATCTACTGTATATTATATATATATATATATATATACACATACACACATACACACATACACACATGAGACAGAGAGAAGAGATAGACAATTTCATGTGAAAATATAAACTGTTAACATAATATTTTGCTTCTCTGAGGAATATTTAGCATTGTTCTCAATCTTCTCTGCAGAATTTAAGCATTTTTCTCAGAACTCACCAGATAGAATGAGGGAGGGGCCATATGATACGAGCCAGAGATGAAGGGAGAACAATAGAGAGGGTGCTTTGGGAAAAATAGTACAGTAAGGCTAGGGAATACTTCTCTCCAACAAAAAGACCAAGGTCACAGCTGTATCTCTTCAGAAGCCAAACTTTCTTTTAAAATGTCAATTTCCATCTATTTCTTGCTTCACAGACATTCCATTCATTGCTGGATTTCAAATAAAGCCTTTCCATGTGCAACCTTTCTATAGAAAAAGAGAAATATGGGGGACAGTACAGTCTAAGAAGTGATTAAGAATATCTAGTGGACTTTCCCAGACTGTAAATCTTTACATATATCTGAGCCTAATGAGGTGATTTATTGTGCTATAATGCACAGTGAACTATACAGATGCTTCTTTTTGATCATGCTGCAGAATGGAACTAAATACTAAATACCAAATAGCACTCCCATGATTCTTATACATGTGGCATATTTATGCTTTTTTATATAGCAATTCTTATTCTTAGCTCTTAGGCAACTACGGAATCTATTTGTCATTTTAATAGTCATGCTCCATTTGAGTTATGCAAGGTAGAAATTCTAAGTAGAAAATCTTGTTTTTATTGAAAGTTTTTAGTAAACATTTTGGAAAAAGTCTGTTTTTTGATGCTACTTCTGCACGCTTTCTCAACATGATATTACTTGGTATTGTCCTTATTAACCATAGTACACCATATTCTGCAAATGTTAGAGAGGGTTAAAAATCAGTCATGTATAAGTAAAGCTAATGAAATAGAAAGGAAACCATATTTAGGAAATGGAAGGCAGAAGCAAATGTATTAACCGTGAGTTAGAAACGGTTTAGTCTTTGGAATGAAGCAGCAAGAGTTTAAAAATCTGGTTTGTGATTCACTAGCTTTGTGACCTTGGAGAATTACCTCAGATTTCTGAGTATCAGTTTAGTAGGTGATATCAATTGCAACTTCGCAGAAATATCACAAGTATTAAATAAAGGACTTAGTATCTGGGAGAGCATAGAAAATTACTAATAGTTACATTTTTGTTAATATTACCGTTATTATTATCATACGTATAGTATTTTCTTTCACTGACAATGCATTTAGGACATAAGGAGAACTATAGAACAGTGCTTCTCCAACTTAAATGCAGAGCATGAATCACCTGGAGTTTTGTCAAAATGCGAATTCTGACTCAGTAGCCCTGCAAACTAAGGAAATCTTGATAATGCTGGTGCTGCTAGTTCACCAACAGACCACACGTTTTGCAACAGCTATATAGAATGTCCTGTTTCTTTTTTTAATCACAAAACATGGCAAGCTCTAAAATAAAGCAGAATAACAGATTTAAATGTTAATACTCATGTCCTCAATTTATAATTTCTCCCTCCCTAACAATGGTATAATTCTGATTAAAAATTAGCAAAGAAAAAAATGGAAATTAATCTTCCTATGTTTATTCTTTTAACAAATTCTGTGTGATTACTTCTGGGTTACTTGCTGTAGGAAATAGAAAAATTGCTTTGACATAGATCCTCAAGAATCTGTCCCACTACAAGCTTATTTTTGTAGGAAGCTAAAAGATTTATATAAATAACCGTAATTAAAGAGACAAATGAAGAAGTGCAATGAAAGACGTAGGGAAAGTGCTAGAGGAGTTCGGGGTGGAGGAAAATTATCCTCAAATAATATCTATGCGTAACATTATGCTATCTTCCCTAACCAGCGCTTGACCAGATTGTCACAGTGAACTTTGGTCCTTTCTTATATCTTAGTTTTGGTTCCCACATCCTTCTGTTTGGGGAAGTTCTTGTTTTCCTCATGTAATGACAACAACACTTAAACAATGTATACCAGATAAAAGGAACTATATTGCTTGCTTTATTTACATAGTTAATTTAATTTGTACAATGAACTATGAAGTAATCAGCATTATTTCCTTCATTTTACATATGAGAAAATGGAGAATCAGCGACATTGAATCATCTCAAGTTTCTAAAATATCCACTCTCACCAGGCTGTTTACCCTGTTTTTGTCTGTATGCTGCTATAACAAAATGCCACAGATTGAGTAATTCATAAAAAACAGAAATGTATTTCTCACAGTTCTGGGGCTGAGAAGTCCGAAATCAAGGCAGCGGAGATTTGGCAGTTGGTCCCGAGGTGGCACCTTCTTGCTTCGTCTTCACGTGACAAAAGTGGGCAAAAACGGACAATGTGACGACATGGCAGAAGAGACTGAGGAGCCCGGCATTCCTCTAAAGCATCTTTTACGAGGACGTTTATCTCATTCATGAGGGTGGATCCTTCTTCACTTAATCACTTAACCAAAAGCCCCATCTCTTGATGTCATTGTCCTGGGATTTTAGTTTCAACATACAAACTTTGGATGGGCACATAGGTTCAAATCATAGCACCCTCCAAATTATAATGCCTCTCTCATGCCTGTTCTCCTTGAAGTACCCTCTGGTTTTGCTCTCTTCATTCTTGCCATCACAGTTAACCCTTCAGTTCCATTTCTTTAAGTAATCTCTAAATTTGTAAGATGGTTCCATCTTTTTTTTTTGTATATGGCAGTCTCTCAAACATATTTGTCATATGAACTAAGCAGGTAAATATGTAAATGCCAGCTAAATTTTAGTGAATGATATAATGGCCTAAAGTTGTATCTACCCTTCAGCCAAATATATTTACTTTTAGTAGCAATCTCCTGTCATATACAAAGTCACGACTCTAGGGGTAAACATTTTAGCCTGTGGGTAAGATGTAAAGCAGTGGTATGTTATAGTGACAACTCACTGTCATAGCACTGGGACATGCTCCTCTATCTGCTACAAATTGAATCAACAAAATATATATGATTTTGTCAGATTTAAATGTATGCTCCTGTTAGTAAAATAAAAGTATGGGAAAACTTTACGGAGTAGATTTAATAGAAATGTTTTCCTGAGTTATCTGCCTTCTTTATTTTTATGTTATGCTTTAAGTCTATGGTCAATGTATAGAGCTATGATTGATGTGCTTTTCCAATTCTGTTCAGATCAGACAGGTTAATTTTCTTCTTTTAAATCTTCTTGAATTTTGTCTAACACTTTTTGTTCCAATTTCTTACTAGATTATACTCCCTTCCCTAACTGCTTCATGATTACTTATACACAAACAATATTATGATATTGACACATTGAATTCATTTTAGGTGATGATTTTGGTCATAAACATGAGCAGGTTGTGAAGTGTTTCAGCCATCCCAGGGCATGGCTGTCAGTCCCTTGTCTAATGTTTCAAAAAAATCTTGAATTTGTGATGATGCTGTGATGGTCCCTCAGATATTCTTACACACATCTTTGCCCCTTGTTCCCTCTAACTTTCCTCTTCTGATAAAAAAGCAAACACTGCCAAGCTCAAATGGAATTACATTTGGATGCAAGTGTCACTATGCAATGGTTGCCAATAAAAGTACACAAGGAATTTTATTATGGTGAATTAAAGGCAAACAGACTTCAGAGAAATGAGCACGAACATGAAAATGGCGCATGGTACGCGGATCTCACTGGAAAGTCATTCTGTACACAATGTTTTCACTAGAAAAATCCATTAGCTTTAGCTAGAAATTGAAATTACTTTGTAGGAAATCAGAATAAAATATGTGAAAACATTATATTCTGTGCAAGATTAATACCACGCCTGGTGTTGAAAGGTTTGTGGTCTTGCTTCGACGATGCTAAAAGGTCAGAAACCACAAAGATGCATATGTGTTGTCGTTTGCACAGTTACTAATTTTTCTCATTATTTCCATAATGCGATGTGCTGTTTCAACAGAGAAACCCTCTGGAGAGTGGCTTGCACTGTTTTCAGGCAGCTCTTTTGCTTTCATGTTTTGGCCTTGGCCAGGGAATTCAGACAGACTTTTCAGTTATTTTCGACAAGAATGTATTCATTTATTGTTTTAAATAATAATAAATAGATTTTAAAATTACTGTACATTACTGCACTTTAAACGCCATGAGGTCAAGGACTCTAAAGTCTGGACATCATTGTATACCCTACATCTTGCACAAGGTTTAGAAAAAATGGCATGGACACCTATTTTTTGAATCAATAAATGAATACATAAAAGAATTCCAAACTCTAGTCCAAGGTTTTAGATTAATAATGTATTAAAATGCGTAAAATTTATAGACAAAACTCTTCTTATTTAGAAGTTTATTCTTTAATTGGAGAGATAAAATATATGCACATAAAAGCTTAAGGAAAAATAATAAGGGTTTTGAAGTACTTACTATGTGAAAAATTTAGCATAAATCTTACATCCATTTATTTAACACATTTTATACGTTGCATTATTTATATATAGTGCTGATTGGTAGAATTCATATGTGAACGGAACTATAAAAATTTTGAGGATAAGCACTAGAAACACAGAATAAATAGAGTGTTAACATGCAAAACACAGAAATACTTCAATTGACTAGGTGAAAGAAAAGATTTCTGGTTCCATGTACACTGATTATTGAGGGATGAGTATGACATTATTATGCCAGAATCAATAAATATTTTAAATAGGGAGAAAACTATAATTATATATCTTTGTGTTCAACAGGAGTAGCAGTACTGATAAAGTAGAAGTTTGTTATACCTTTTTTATAGTCTTTTAAAGTTGTTTATAAATAAAATCTACTCTTAGTTAATTAATGGTTGATGTTCATTGAAGTGTTTTCAAATTTTTGACCTCTGAATTGCCTTGTACATATGGAGAAATAAAGCTTGCCTAGCATAATTTCTTGAGTGGAGAATGAATGATCTGGATAGATTTGTTGACAATATGTCTGTACTTATTTTATTAATTCTTTAATCTTCATGAAGAAAAATATAAAAGTCATATTCTAGTGTTTTATACCATGGAAAAAATGTCTTATCCTTTTCCTAAGGAAAAATACATCATGACACAAAAGTAAAGTTAATTAAATTACTTACTTTATTAATTAACTGTCTATTATTTCTATGGGTTGAAGTAAATTTGATACTCAATGCTATTTAATCTAATTCTAAAAGCTTGAATGAGTAATGATTTTTTCATGTAAGGTTAGTTGAAATAAATTATCACTGATTTTCAGATTTAATATTAATTAGCTATTGCATATTCTTAATGGGATATAAGTGTTTAAAAAGCCCTTTTTGGTTGCGAAAAGACCACGCCCATTGTAGACTTCTTAGAATACATCACATCTGGCCTCCTTTTTAGAGTGGGGAATTCAACTCATAAGTGGCTGGACATTGATTCTGAACATTTTGAACATTATTTGCCTGTCTTCACTCATACTGGTTGCTGTTCTTTTATAAGTAATCACCATGTTTAGCATGCACTTGAACTATTGTTACTTAGGGTGCTTGACTATTTACAAGTCTCACTAGGATTCTAGGTATTCATTAGTCTCGTGGTGTGTATTTGCTGATGGTCCTATTATCTTTGTTGGTTCAGTTACACAGTACCATCCAAGATGCTGCAACACATTATACACAGGGTATGGGTTGTGGGAGCTGCAGATATCAGTTATTATTTAGGCTCAGAAACTTAGAATCTCTGCAAGGTTGGACATGATCCTTAGTCTTGTTTTAAGACCGTCTTGTTTTAAAAGTTAAACCCAAATTCTTAAAATATAGAATAGGGGTGCTAGTAGTGCTCACAGAATTGTAGTAAAGATCAGCTGGGAAAGAAGAGCCTATTAAACAGAGCCTGGTATTTAATAAGTATCAGCTGCCTTCAATTAGGAATCTGTGTTGTCATGATTAGAAGATTGCTGGTTTATTTTACAGATCTGTAAGTATAGCCAAAATATGTCAAAATAACCACCAGAAAGAATCATATACCGTCCCTTGAACATTTCATCCCTAGAATCTAGCCAGATTAGCATCTCTATACTGGCAATACTGTTAACACAGATTGTGCTCAAACCCCTCATTGACTTTTCAGCACCTGTAAATTACTGGAGATTTAGGAAGAAGTCTGGGGTTATGGCTTAGTTAAGCTGAGTGGCCAGAAAGTGTGAGATGCTGGATGCCTCCTCCAGTTCATTTCTCCAGCGGCCGCACCAGGCGTATCCATAGCTCCGCTCCCGGGAGCTCGTCTCCGGCGTGGGGCGTGTGCGCACCCCTGGCCGGGCGGAGCCTGGAGCCTGCTCATTAGCAGCGCGGGCAGCTCGTGCGCCCGCAGGAGGGAGGCGGAAGCACAGCCCTGAGCCGCCAGCAGGAGGAGGGAGCGCGGCGGCTGCAGGCAGGGGAGGGAGAGGAAAGAACGGAGGGACGGTTCCCGGACAGAGCGGGAGGAATCGGGGAGCGGCCAGTCCAGGGGGAGCTGCTCCGCTGCGCTGCGCTCGTTATTCACAGGACGCGGCGGCGCTTCCCGGGGCCGCTTCCCGGTCCCCTGGGTGGAGGCTGCCATCTAAACCTGACTCCAGGTGAGTTCCCCAAAGAGGCGAAGCGAGGGGTCTCGAACCAGAGACTTGGAACTGGCGAGGCTGCTCGGCTCCCCAAGCGCTGCTGCCTTGACATTTCCCGATTCACGGGAGGTTTTGGGGGCGGCTGCACAGGCTGGAGGGGCGGATGGGCGGTTGCGATCCTCAGCCGGCGTGGGGGCGTTCGGGAGGAATTAGCTTCAGTGAACGGGGTTTTAGGAGATGTCCGCAAGGCACGCGCTATGTACGCGTTTCTAGACGAGCTTTTGAGACAGAAATTTGGCTTCCCGGATGCCCGTTTTGGCCTTCTGTCCTTCCTTTTGCTTGCCTCATGCCCAATTTTCCAAGCCGAGGAAAGGACTGGAAGGGCGTGGAAGTAGGAGGTCTGGGCACAGCATTCGGCAGGGCAGCCCTGGTCTCCAAGTTTGGGGGTGGGGGGTGGGACTCTTTTCCTTTCAGCCTAATTTACCAGGGGAAAACCCGCAGAGCACCTTGAGGTGCCTTTGCTCCGCACCCTCCATAAGCTTATTAGAGGGAACTTGGGGCTCGCTAGACAACCTGTGACAGGTGACGGCAATTTAGCTTAAAAGCCATGTTGGTTCACTTCGTCTCCTCTTTATCCTTTGTTGCAAAATTGATACCTTTTTGGATTTCTTTAACAGCACAAAGTTTAAGTGGCCGGCTGACAGGAAATATTTCTTTTGAAAATGCTATGAGAAAAGTGATGAGTTAACGTTGAGAGAAAGGCAACTTTATTTTCTCGGAAGAACTTTGGGGAAAGAGATTGATAGGGAAATTCTGGGCATGAAATTATGGACATTTCCCACAGAACTTCCTTCATTTATTTATTTTTTTACATTTCCTTCATTTTTTTTTTTAATCGTGTGTGTGTGTATCAGAGAGACAAAATTCGTTGGAGGTATTAGGACTTTATTTGGTTTAGAAGTTTCTTTCTTACTAATAGCACTAATTTGTGATCTTCATGATTATAAGAATTTACTAAGTGTTTTGCTTTTAGGTGTTTTGGGTCTGTTTTTTAAAAAAATTCAATACTTACTTTGTGGGCCTTGCTGAATACCTCTCAATAAAATCGGTGGGCATACAGTTAGTGACATGACCCCTGTGGATTTAATAGCAGGTAAGTATACAAATGATAAGTTTAGGAAATAAATGTCAGAATCAACATTTAGGTGTGAAATTGAAATATCTTTCAAATATTTACCAAACTCTCTTATAGGATCCAATGTCATTTTATGGTCAAGAGAGCTTAAAGGTTTCTCAGATTGAGATATATGTATCTACTTTGTTAATCCAAATGTAATGTTTTATTTTGTTCTTTAATGACTGTTTGAATTCAACAAATAAAACTTGCATATTTAATGTAAGGTTCTTTCACATATATTACTTCTCCAATTTTTAATATAAATTTAAGGAGAAAAGCAATATTCCATTTTGTAGATGAAGAGACTGTGTCACAGAAGTATTACTTTACCTAGATTTCTGTAATTATTATGTTATAAACTTAGAAATTACATATTATTCTGGAACATATAAAATATATGAATGTTATAAACCATAAGAATTCAGACCTATGCTATTTAACTTCAAGTTTAGTTCTTTACCCAAACAATTGCATGACTACATTGAGACTACTGAAGTAATTATATATGAACACGCTATAGGAAAAAATACTTAAAACATTTCTTATTTTTGTCGTTTCTCTTTGATATAAAATATACTATAATTTAATGGAGTTATATTCCATATTTAGATGCTCCTAACTTCCAAATAACACCTAAACTCCTAAAAACTGACCTGTGTCCTTCTTAATAGAAGTGGCTTGACCGGGAGACCCAATTTTTACTAAGAATATTCTTGGGATAATTTATGTCTTATAATCAAGATAAAGACAGGCCACATTTAGTTGTATTTTTAAACCACTTAGTGTGAAGTTGCAACGCAGACATAACTTGCTTTCAGGCTACACTGCCAGCTTTGCAGTGAATAGTCTTTAAGATTCCGTGGAAACATTGGCAGATATAGCTAATGTCTATCTGATGTAGGATTTATGAGAAAAGGAGAGGTAGAAACTGAATGCTCTTATATTTCATATGTGACCACATTCATAAAACTTTATTGATAAGTACTTTGTTGTCTGACACGGGCTGATACAAATAGGCTTCTTCAAGAGTTGAGGAAGAAAACTAAATCCCTATAATACAGCCTTTTTCCTCCTTTTCTTTCTTAAGCGGTAATAGTTGATCCTAGCTTTTGTGTGTCTATGAATGCTCAATACAGTTAGGGGTATAAGGAGAAGTTAAGCAAGAATATTGAATGCTAGCTAGGAAAGTTTTTGGAGTCTCAAATACTTTGGAACGATTTTTCACATTATATACATAAAATTCCTAGTTACATTTGGGAACTAAGTATATTATACACAACTTTGCATCTGATTACAGGATTCCCTGTACATTTATAGCTCAGGTATTCTGGAAAGAGTCAAGATAATTAGTTTTATGGCTCTTGCCCGTGTGACCTGTTTCTTTCTGGTCCTGATATTAAAAGGATGACTTAAATTTTCTGGAATGTCAAAATTTTCTCTTCCCTTGGATCCTACAAAATACTTCAAGCAGTGTATGTGTGATACTCGCTGTCATTCCAACATTTCCAATCCTCCTGAGAATGCTAAACAATGCCCTAGATTTCTTCCTTTGTAATTCTTTCAGATAGAGGGTTAGCTGAGTTAGGAAGAAAGGAGAGAGGGAGAGAAGAAGAGAGATGACATTTTATCCCTCAGGAAAGAACAAGACCAATTGTATTCCTAATTTAGAAATATTATTCTACAAACATTCCTGAACAAGAGGGCTTTGCATATACATTAAAGCAGAATACCTAGTCAACTTCTAGTTATGCCATGTAGTGAAATGGAAGTAAGATGACTAGGCCGAGATCATTTTTGTTGGAGAACTGAGACCACATGAAATAGGTAACAGAGTTACCCCAACTGGGGGGCAAGAGGACTTGAAAGTTTCCTCCATAAATTTGCAGTTAGTACAGGGCTGCTCCAGTGATCAGAGTCATGAATGCCCTAGAGTGTCTGTATAACCCTGTACACAGGCTGAGACAGCTCTAACGGCCCAGAAAAGCCTCTGGACAGAATCACTGCACCCTTGGACATTGTCCGACCGCATGTATGAGAATAGTGAGTGCTGAGGAGTTGTGGGTAGCTCGGTACAACTCTTGCTAAAGGAGTGTCATCAACATTCATTGCTGAAAGTGAATTTTTTCATTCACATATGTGATGCCTATTAGGTCATGATTTCTTGGATACCAATTTGTACAAGATATGAATTAATTTTTGAACATCCTTTCTTAAAAGTACCATGTTCATATAGTTGCTCATTTTAATATGAGTAGTTCAGATGGGACATAATAGAGTAAGGAAATGATTGAACATCCTAAGATCTAGTGTATATACCTTTGTTCATGATGAGATTCATCCCCTGTCCCCCTTTGTAGTGACACTGATGGCATAAGGAGTATTAGATGAAATTTAATGCAGAAAACAATGGGATATATGAATGGTAGATATGGTTGACAACCACCATTTTCACTGAAGTTGTTTCAAAGCAAAGAAATTTGGGATAAATTCATTTTATTTGCTCCTGAAGGGTAATTAGGAATAAGTAGGAATTGTGAAGAGGCTGTAGTGTTGACATTAAGAGAAGTTTTTGATTCTTAAAATAGGATATATTACACAAGAATGAACAAACAGAAGATACTGAACAAATATTCTGTCATAAGTAAGTGATGGATTATTCGGACTTGTTGAACTATGTTTTTAAATGTATTATTTAAATATTTAAATATTATTAAAACCTTAAATAATATTTAAATATTATAAAAGTTGTAGAAAATTATGTTTTCAATACAAATATACACTTATAAGCTATATTGTAGATATGGGAGTAAACAATGCAATTTTTTTTAACTGAGTGAAAAATTTAGTTTTTTAAAATTCCAAATGGAGCTAACAGCTTAGTGTGATACATATTTTGAATTTCAAAATTTGTAACCAAATAGGACAAATGTGTTGAACTGTACTTTTCTTGAAGAACCGTGATAAGAATGAGCGGTGAAAAAATTACAGCATACTTACCAGGGATCAAATACTTGCTTAGGGTTAATAAGAAAAATCTCAGCAAACGCTAGAAATGAGGTACACGATCTATCAGAGACCCATGATTAAAGTGGTATCTTGTTAGGTATATGAGCTTGAAAAGAAACGGCATAGCTTCACTTTATCCCAGTTGCTTCTTTTGTAAAACGGGAGACTAAGAGTGTGGTAACTCAAAATCCTTTGTTAATGATTTTCTTCTTAGAACAGTGCCAGGTCCAATTAGGATTAGATTGCTATTTTTATTATTGATATTTGCCCTAGTTCTGCCTTTTATTGACTGTGTGAAATTGGTGAAGATCCCTTTCTGAAGCTTTGTTTCTTACCTACAAGCTGGGAATAGAATACCTGCTATGAAGAGTGGTTGTTAGTACATTAGAAAGGCTGGATATTTGTTTATATAAGGGGCTCAGCGCATGGTAGAAATTTGATAGCATTTTTTGCTTGCCCTCCCATGTATTACTGTGAAGACATCCCACATATTATGTCCAAGTTTTTATTTTCCCCTCAAATGCAATGTCAAGCACAAAACATTCCCATCTCCCAATTCTCTTCTGATGTTCTACAACCATTAAAGTATAGAAAACTAGAATGAGTGTTTTTATAACTTTTGCTGTACTTAAGCATGTGGAGAGAAGAGCGCTAGATCACAGGACACACTTTGATAGGAAAAGGGAAATATTTACACTGCAAACAACTTTCTCCTCATGCTTAACAGTTTTATGCTGTCATTCTGTCAGCACCAAGTGAGATTTTTCTATTTAAATAGTTTTCTATTTGTGGTATGATAATTCATGTATGGACTTCATGTAACTAACATAAATATAATGGATGGTTGAGAAGTGGTTTATTTTTACCAAGAGGAAAAAATGTGTACACGATTTTTTAAAATATTGCTTTGAAAATATTTAAAATTAATTTTGATTCAGTTGGTGGAAGATAGCGTCACAAACTCACTGCTAGTGGTATTCTTGAGAAGTAATGTTTGAATTTTCTAGGTATTGTCCCCAGACTGCCTTAAAAGAATTTAATTTTAGATGTAAATTTTCTGCTTAACATGGAAGATTTTCCCTGAAAATATTAGCTTCATCAGATACATAGTTGCTTAGGGGTAGCTGCATGGAATTATGGGAAGAGTGAAATAGAAAAAAATTTTCATGTCTAAGTTATACATACTGGTGTAATCATATTGATTGGATGATAATGATAATTACAGCAGTAATGTGATTGAAAGGGTAAGCAAGTAACATATACTACAGTTACTAATATAATCCTGTGATTGAGTTTACCACTTCATTTCTCTTTCCTGGAAACCCTTAAGTTTGTCACTATTGCACTTTATTTCCTTTGCTTATTGTAGTGGTGTATTAGTTGTATTACTGCTGCTATAACAAATTACGACACATTTACATAACTTAACACATATTTATTGTCTTGCAGTTTCAAAGGTCAGAAGTCCAAAATCACTTTAATTAGGCTAAGTCAATGTGTCTGCAGTGTGGGTTCCTTCTCGAGGTGCTGAGGGGAGAATCCATTCTCTTGCATTTTCTGCTTCTGGTGGCACCTGTCTTCATTGTCTTTTCCCCATTCCTCCATTTTCAAGGTGCGTTGCTTTTATTTCTGTTTCTGTCTCTGCGCTGTCTCCTCCTTTAACTTTGAGTCCTTCTCTCCACTTCATCTAAGGACTCCTGTGATTACTTTGGACTCACGTGGATGATCTGGGATAATCACCTTGTCTCCAGATCCTTAAATGAATCGTATCTACAAGTCCTTTGGCTGTGTAAGGCAGCACATTCCCAGGGCCGGGAGATTAGGTGAAGAACATCTTTTGGGACTATTATGCAGCCTATCACAAGTGGTAATATCACTTTTATGCCTTGAGACCCTGAAATTAATGTACTTGCTTACGCATGGAAAAACAATGTATCTGTGGGGGTAACAGTTTATTTTTGAACCATTAGAAGGTATTGATGGGGAAGTTTTCATCTGACAACAGATACTGATAAATTAAATACCCTTAGATTTGTCAAAACTAGCTTTAGTAAAATATAAGTAAAAGTATTTGCATTGCTAGGGTCAAAAATATTAATTAAACCCATTATTTATCAAGGCCAAGTCCTGGATTAGTTAGGTTTAAATTAACCTAGAACATTATCTTCCATAGTGCTTAATTGTGAAGCTTAGTTCTTGTTGACAAAAGCTCATCCATATAAGAAAGCATCGAAAGGTTGGTGTTTTTTTAACCTTTGCAGAATATAACTTTTCAAAGGGATGTTAGACAGTAGTTCCATCACAATTGATGCAGTTCACAGACATTCTTTGTGAATATTTTATCTCATGAGTTATATCTATGACACTAATCATAGACTTCTAGAAGAAATTTAGCAATGGTCATGTCAGCCTTTCAAATCTTTCTGTAACCTAGAAGAGGATCATTGCATAAGATAGATTCATTTTCCCCTTTATTCCATTGTTGCCAGAGAGAACTTGAAATGCCCTGTTCAAATTAATTTAATGCAAATGAATTCTTGCTGCCTCACAAGTAGTTTGTCCTTCATTTTTCTTAAAATTATATTGAAAATGGATGTGACCTGCTTTACTGGTTGTTGTGCAGGAAGCGTTGTCCTTCCTGAAAGCTCCCTCCGTTGTCAAAATGAAGCCATTAAGAGTAAAGTAAATTATATTATCTGATCATAGTATCACAATTGACCTTAAAACAATAAATTTTATAATCAGTGCAAATTGCTGAATAGTGTTTGCAGTTGTAGAAATTTCAAAGGAAACCCTGGTTGAGATACAAAGCTGCTATAATCATTTTTAAAATCTTTGTTTTTCTTTTACTTTGGAACAGTAGTGCAGTAAGTACTTTTGCCTTATTGTTCTCTCTGCCTTCCAGAAACCCTCATTCAAATATTCTAAGTTTTTAAGTCTTTTTCATTTCTTTTAATATTGTAACATTTAACAATGTCAAAGAAAGTATAATTTTTCTGGAAATCAAGCTAAAAATAAAGAGAAGCCGATGTAAATGAACATCAAATTAACAAGATTGATTAGGAAAAGTAATTTTTGAAAAGGGCCCAAAATCCCTTTGCACATAAATGCAAAAGAATTTAGTGAAAGAAGGTGAAACTGGAGTAAAGAACTCTACGGATGCGTAAGTAACTCTTAATAAGAATGAGTAACGTACATGCGTATCTTTAGCTCCCAGTTTCAGAGATACAGTAGTTGTACAACAAATGGTCCTTTCCTGCTCTTAAGGAAGCCTCTCCTCCTCCAGCCATGCCATTCCTCAGAGCAAGCTCTTCCACTGAGTTTTCAGCAACCATAAGTAAGAAGGATGGTACGATAGGCTGCGTGTACATATGGCCCTCATTAGCAGGCCAACTGTTCCTTTTGCCCACCCACATCACTGGGGACATATGGCGTTACTTTGACTGTTGAAACAAGTGTGTGTGGACATATCTTGGTATGAGTAAAAGACTGTTGATTGTCTTTCTCTTGTCGCTCGTGCAACCGTCTCCTTGTGGAGATCGTATTATCCATAACACTAGATTTGAGGATGATAAATGACGTTGTTATTATTAACTGAATTTGCCTCTCTAGTTTGATCACAAAACCAGCGAATGTTTGCTTATGGAACATGTAAAGCTTATAGAAGACGGAAAGCTTACAGAAAGAAATGATGGCTTTTCTAAGCATAAGAGTCAGGTCTTTTTCAATCAAAAACTAACTCATTCAAAAATTCAAGAGTTCTGTAAAACCAGAACAGCAGAGGTTTCAGAAATGCTATTGAGATCATTTATTATAAAATAGCCATTAATGAAATGTAATAGTGAGTCTGTTGTTGTGACTATGTGGAGAAATGAATGAGAAAATATAAGATAGGCTGGAATGAAGAGAGTCATCGGATCCCAACATAATTCATTTTGTATAGTTCACAGTATTGTAGCTTTAAAAAAATTATGAATTTTTTCAGTACTGTGAATTCTGAATTTGCAATATGAGGCTTTTCAATCCTTGCAACAAGTGTGTATTTTTCAGTGGTTCTAGAATTATCGGGGCTTTCGAGCTGCTTCTGATAAGAAGGCAAGGCTAGAGGACTCGTGTTGAGGTGGCATTTGCACAGGACTTTAGATAACATACATCGATGATGTAGAGAGAAGAGCGGGTGATGTTGCTGTGGATTATAGTGGAAAGGCACCTTTTGCTCCCTCTGCTGACCTATTTGTGTATTCAGCTGTGTAGCATATTTCTTGTATAATTACATAGTAATTTCACACACTACATTAAGAAAATCTGAACAATTTTTACTAAACTCATGTTTTCTAAATATTAAGTAAATAAAACCAATATTTGGCTAGGTAACATTTATAAAAACAGGATTTCTAGATAGATGATGATAAATTTTCATCTATATCTATAGAGCTGATAAATTTTCAAAACCCTTTGAATATCACTTGTACTACAAAGTCTCGTTTCAGTTTCAGTGCCATGGCACATTGATTAATCACCACTAAAGCGGTACATGAAATATTTGGCAATATAGGTATTTGGTAATGGTGATTGATGCACAGAATACGGCACCGTTATTATGCACTGGCCTTGAGAACTTTAGTTTCATCTTCGATCACCTGATAGAGAGCAAACTAACAGCTTTTTTCTTTCACCTTGCTGGAGAATAAACTAACAACTTCAAATTATCTGATCCATCCAAAAACTTATTTCCGTGAAACTCACTGATTTATTTATTATTTCGTGGGGATCACTATTATTTGCTGTAGTAAAATATCAAATGATCGATGTTTTATACCAACATGGCAGCTCACATGGTAGGCAACAGAATGAAAACAAACAGGTTTACTACCAAGAATTATACTATATTGCTTTTATTGACAGAAAAAGCATACAGATAATTTTATTCAGAGATTTTATGTGAATTATTTTGATAAGTGTACACATATATTTATAACTGACCTTTCTTTGTCAAGTGTGTGCCCACACACGTATTCATACTAAATCAATCTTAGAGATCTTATCCAAAGATTGAATTTCTTAAAGTGACTGTTCCAAATATGTATAATTTATGGCAAAAAAGTCACAAAATGGCAATACAAGGAGGCATAAAAGTGAAGATAAAGGGGGAGATGATGGTTAAAAACACCTGTAAATGAATAATTGATTTTGATTTAAATTCTTTTTAGTTCTTAGCTGATGAAATGAATATAAATGAAATTGTTATGCAAAACACCTCTATTTGTTGTATATGCATGTACATATATGTGTTACAAATACAAAACTGATAGGATATTATTTAACATATATTCACACTCATAATGTGCATATATGTACATAATGAAAATGAGTGCTTGTTTTGTATGTATGTATACACACACATACACATATTGCATACTTTCATTTTTTAAAATTTTACTTTAAGTTCTGGGATACATGTGCTGAACATGCAGGTTTGTTACATAGGTATACTTGTGCCATGGTAATTTGCTGCACCCATCAACCCGTCATCTAGGTTTTAAGCTCCACATGCATTAGCTATTTGTCCTAATGCTCTCCCTCCCCTTTCCCCACACCCACCTACAGACCCCAGTGTGTGATGTTCCTCTCCCTGTGTCAACATGTTCTCATTGTTCAGCACCCACTTATGAGTGAGAACATGCAGTGTTTGGTTTTCTGTTCCTTTGTTAGTTTGCTGAGGATGATGGTTTCCAGCTTCATCCATATCCCCGCAAAGGACGTGAACTCATCCTTTTTTATGGCTGTGTAGTATTCCATGGTGAATATGTGCCACATTTTCTTCATCCAGTCTATCATTGATGGGCATTATGTTGGTTCCAAGTCTTTGCTATTGTAAATAGTCCCATGATAAACATATATGTACATGTGTCTTTAGAGTAGAATGATGTATAATCCTTTGGTATATACCCAGTAATGGGATTGCTGGGTCAAATGGTATTTCTGGTTTTATATCCTTGAGGAATCACCACATTGTATTCCACAATGGTTGAACTATTTTACAAGCCCACCAACAGTGTAAAAGTGTTCCTATTTCTCTGCATCTTCTCCAGCATCTGTTTCCAGAATTTTTAATGATCACCATTCTAACTGGTGTGAGATGGTATGTCATTGTGGTTTTGATTTGCATTTCTCTAATGAACAGTGATAATGAGCTTTTTTCATATGTTTATTGGCCACATACATATCTTCTTTTGAGGAGTGTCTGTTCATATCCTTTGCCCACTTTTTGATGGGGTTGTTTGTTTTTTTTTTCTTGTAAATTTGTTTAAGTTCCTTCTAGATTCTGGATATTAGACCTTTGTCAGATGGATAGATTGCAAAAATTTTCTCATATTTTGTAGGTTGCCTGTTCACTCTTGTGATAGTTTATTTTACTGAGCAGAAGCTCTTTAGTTTGATTAGATTCCATCTGTCAATTTTGGCTGTTGTTTCAAGTGCTGTTGGTGATTTAGTCATGAAGTCTTTGCCCACACCTATGTCCTGAATCATATTGCCTAGGTTTTCTTCTAGGGTTTTTATAGTTTTAGGTTTTACATTTATGTTTTTAATCCACCTTGAGTTAATTCTTTTATAAGGTATAATGAAGGGGTCTAGTTTCTCTTTTCTGCATATGGCTACCCAGTTTTCCCAGCGCCATTTATTACATAGGGAATCCTTTCCCCATTGCTTGCTTTTGTCAGGTTTGTTGAAGATCAGATTGTTGTAGATGTGTGGTGTTATTTCTGAGGCCTCTATTCTGTTTCATTGGTCTATATATCTGTTTTGGTATTAGCACCATGCTGTTTTGGTTACTTTAGCTTTGTAATATAGTTTGAAGTCAGGCAGCGTCATGCCTCCAGCTTTGTTCTTTTCGCTTAGGTTAGCCTTGGCTCCACAGGCTCTTTTTTGCTTCCATATGAAATTTAACATAGTTTTTTTCTAGTTCTGTGAAGAAAGTCAATGGTAGCTTGATGGGAATAGCATTGAATCTATAAATTACTTTGGGCAATATGGCCATTTTCATGATATTGAGTCTTCCTATCCATAAGGATGGAGTGTTTCTCTATATGTTTGTGTCCTGTCATTTCCTTGAGCTCTGGTTTGTAGTTTTCTTTGAAGAGGTCCTTCACATCCCTTGTAGGTTGTATTCCTAGGTATTTTGTTTTCTTTTTAGCAATTGTGAATGGGAGTTTACTAATGATTTGGCTCTCTGCTTGTCTGTTATTGGTATATAAGAATGATTGTGATTTTTGCACATTAATTTTATATCCTGAGACTTTGCCAAAGTTGCTTATCAGGTTAAGGAATTTTTGGGCTGAGGTGGTGGCGTTTTGTAAATATACAATCATGTCATCTGCAGACAGAGACAATTTGATTTCCTCTCTTCCTATTTGCATGCTTTTATTTCTTTCTCTTACTCGATTGCCCTGGCCAGAACTTCCAATACTATCTTGATAAGAGTGGGGAGAGAGGGCATCCTACTCTTGGGCCAGTTTTCAAAGGTAATGCTTCCAGCTTTTGGCCATTTAGCATGATATTAGCTATGCATTTGTCATAAATAGCTCTTATTTTTGTGAGATATGTTCCATCAATACCTAGTTTATTGAGAGTTTTTAGTATGAGGGGTGTTGAATTTTATTGAAGGCCTTTTCTGCATCTATTGAGATAATCATGTGGTTTTTGTCATTGGTTCTGTTTATGTGATGGATTATGTTTATTGATTTGCATATGTTGAACCAGCCTTGCATGCCAGGCATGAAGCCAACTTGATCGTGGTGGATAAGTTTTTGATGTGCTGCTGGATTCTCTTGCCGGTATTTTATTCAGGATTTTCGCATCGATGTTCATCAGTGATATTGGCCTGAAATTTTCTTTTTCTATTGGGTCTCTGCCAGGTTTTGGAATCAGAGTGATGCTGGCCTCATAAAATGATTTAGGGAGGAGTCTTTCTTTTTCTATTGTTCAGAATAGTTTCAGAAGGAATGGTACCAGCTCCTCTTTGTACCTCTGGTAGAACTCGGCTGTGAAGACATCTGGTCCTGGGCTTTTTTTGGTTGGTAGGCTAGTAATTACTGAGTCAATTTCAGAACTTGTTATTGGTCTATTCAGGGATTTGACTTCTTCCTGCTTTAGTCTTGGGAGGGTGTATGTGTCCAGGACTTTATCCATTTCTTCTAGATTTTCTAGTTTATTTGTGTAGAGGTGTTTACAGTATTCTCTAATAATAGTTTGTATTTCTGTGGGATCAGTGGTGATATACCCTTTATCGTTTTTTAATGTGTCTATTTGATCTTTCTCTCTTTTCTTCCTTGTTAGTCTGGCTACCGGTCTATCTATTTTGTTAATCTTTTCAAAAAACCCACTCCTAGATTCATTGATTTTTTTTTGAAGGTTTTTTTGTGTTTCTCTCCCATTCGGTTCTGCTGTGATCTTAGTTATTTCTTGTTTTATACTAGGTTTTTAATGTGTTTTCCATTGCTTCTTTTGATTGTGATGTTAGGGTGTCTATTTTAGATCTTTCCCACTTTCTAATGTGGACATTTAATGCTGTAAATTTCCCTCTAAACACTGTTTTAACTGTATCCCAGAAATTCTGATATGTTGTGTCTTTGTTCTCATTGGTTTCAAAGAACTTATTTATTTCTGCCTTAATTTTGCTATTTACCCAGTAGTCATTCATAAGCAGGTTGTTCAGTTTCCATGTAGTTGTGCAGTTTTGAGTGAGCTTCTTAATTCTGAGTTCTAATTTGATTACACTGTGGTGTGAGAGATTGTTTGTTATGATTTTCATTCTTTTGCATTTGCTGAGGAGTGTTTTACTTCCAATTATGTGGTTGATTTCAGAATAAGTGCTATGTGGTGCTGAGAAGAATGTATATTCTGTTGATTTGGGGTGGAGGGTTCTGTAGGTATCTATTAGGTCCACTTGGACCAGAGCTGAGTTCAAGTCTGAATATCCTTGTTAATTTCCTTTCTTGTTGATCTGTCTAATATTGATAGTGGGTTGTTAAAGTTTCCCACTATTATTGTGTGGGAGTCTAAGTCTCCTTGTAGGTCTCTAGGAACTCGTTTTATGAATCCTGGTGCTCCTGTATTTGGCATATATATATATTTAGGATACTCAGCTCTTCTTGTTGCATTGATCCCTTTACTACTATGTAATGCCCTTCTTTGTCCTTTTTTATCCTTGTTGGTTTAAAGTCTGTTTTATTAGAGACTAGGATTGCAACTCCTGCTTTTTTTTTCTTTCTTTCCATTTGCTTGGTAAATATTCCTCCATCCCTTTATTTTGAGCCTATGTGTGTCCTTGCAAGTGAGATGTGTCTCCTGAATACAGCACACCTGTGGGTATTGACTCTTTATCCAATTTGCCAGTGTATGTCTTTTAATTGGGGCATTTAGCTCATTTATATTTACCGTTAATATTGTTATGTGTGAATTTGGTCCTGTCATCATGATGTTAGCTGGTTATTCTGCACATTAGTTGAAGCAGTTTCTTCCTAGTTTCATTGGTTTATATATTTTGGTGTGTTTTTGCAGTGGCTGGTACTGGTTTTTCCTTTCCATGTTTAGTGCTTCCTTTAGGAGCTCTTGGAAGGCAGGTCTGATGGTGACTAAATCTGTCAGCATCTGCTTGTCTGTAAAGGATTTTATTTCTCATTCACTTATGAAGCTTAGTTTGGCTGGTTATGAAATTCCATATGTACATCATGGAAACGAGTGCATGTGATACACACACACACACACGCACACACATTGCATACTTTCATTTTTGTGTCCATTACTTTTCTGATTTTATCAGCAGCCAACTAAAGAAAATAGAAAAAAAAATTGGTAATTCGATCTTTCATGTTCTGCATCTTCCAGCTTCACAACTTATAGTTTTCTATTTTTATTGTTATTGTGATCAGAATGAAAATGTATACAATAGAATCAGAATCAGGTCAGAATCAACAAAAATACTATAATGTTTGTACATGCTTTCGATGCAGTTTGTCTCTGCAAAGGGTGTGTGTGTTTCTATGCACATGTGCATGTACACAAGTGTGTAAATAAGTGTTTTATTCATGATGGAGAAAGGCTGGTCAAAATGATTCTGAATGAGATAGCACCACTACAGCAGATAATTAGGTCTCTAGCAATAAAACAAGTCATTAAACATGTTTCTAAGCATCTACTCAGTATCTGGCACAATGTTAAGTAGTGTAAATATAATCATTAGCAAAATTCAGCTTCTACCCTCAATGGTATATGTGTAGAACAAATTGGTAAAGCTGGAGTACATTTCAGGACCAAAAACAGTTTCTGTGTAGTTCCCACTTCATCAAGACCATGTTGTATACCTCTCATACACTTAAGCCATAGGGAAGCAATTATTCCATCCATCCTTTTACAGGGTAGTGGTGGGGAAGAAGAGCTGACTGTCATGCTTGAATTCACATAATTTCATAATTAAATAATTTCATGTTACATAATCTCGATAAACCTAAAATCCAATATATGATAAAGATAGTGTTTCAAATCAGTGGATAAGTGATAAACAGTTCATAAAATGGTGTTCAGATAATTGGCTATATGTATTTTATAGTTGCACAAAGGTATAATATGTCATTAATAAATATTAATTCCATAGTGGATGTCAAATACACTTTTTCAAAATATAAAGAAAAAATACCATAGACAAATATCACTTGCAACATTACGGTTAAAATTAAATATCCAAACATAGCCCTAACCAATAACAGAAAATTTAAAAAAAAAATTATGGATTGGAATTTGTTAAAATATAAAACTTTTCTTTTTCAGAGGATACAATGAATATGTGTAAAAAGCAAATATCAAATCAGCAACAAGTGCTTGCAATTCACTTGACATATTTAAAATATGAGTAGTTCCAACAAATCATAAATAAATGATTAGTAGTCCAATAAAAAAAAGACAAAGTACATTGACAGGAAACTGTATGAAACTCATGAACACTAAATGTCTTAGATTCTCTATTGTTAAACAAAATGCAAAAACAATAGAGAACATTATGAATATGGAGTTAATATTTAACAAAATTATTTTATCCATGTTATAAGTAAATATTTACATCCAAAAACCCTTGTTTTCTCTGAAAGTTGTCACTTATGAGTCTATTTTGAAAATGTTTAAAGAATAGTAATTAATTAACTTTAATAAATAGGTACTCCTATTGAGGGAAAACAGACATTTCCATAATTTTTCTTCTGTTTCTAATCTAGTAGATGGTAGGAAAATAATGACAATTGCATGTTCATACCTGGAGAATATGCATTCCATTTCTTTTAAACTTTTGCATTCTCAAAACTATATTGATACCTCAAAGCATACCCTTTGCTGTTGAAAACAGCCTTTCAAGTATAAAGACACACACATCACTTTCCTTAAATCTTATATAAGGCAAGGGCCTAGATTCCTATCAGAAAATGTATTTCAAGAATGCTTTTTTAGTAGTTCCTGTGGCCTTATCTTATAGAGGAAGGTTTTTTTTTAAACATACACACAGTATTTGATGCATATTTTTATTGGAAAGAGCTTTTATTTCCTTAAATGTTTTGTTGTCTAAGTGTGAAAAGTATCCTGCAGTGGAATTCAGTGGCACAGATGCTTATTGTGATAGATGAGATGAACTTGCTTCCCTAAGCATGCATGGGCATGAAATGCATCTGGCTTCTGTACATAAAAGTCAGTTATGTTCCCAAATGTGTCTCTGCATTTACACAGACGTTTAGGGGCAGACACCCTACTGTTCCCTCAAAAGGCGGCTCTGCTTAATTATGAAGTTCAAGTTAGACCAGAAGTTGGAAAATAGTAAATTCCACATTGCAGACAGAGCCTGAGCAGGTGATGTCACCACTGCATTCTAAGGTGGCAAGTCCTCAGAGAAGTCACTTATCACCTTACCATGGAGAAAAATAACCGTGTCCAGAACACAAGAGGATGCTTTAAGGTAGCGTACAATCAAGTGTGCAAACCTGTGCAATACATACCAGATGAAATCCAGTTCAGAGGCTCAGGAAAACAAACAAATGAGGATATGCTTTAAAAAATAGGACTTAATATAAACAGTCGTGAGAGTAAAACTATTGCTAAGCACATAGGAAACATAAACCAGGCTTTCAGGAAGGAGTTTGGCACATGTGTGCACTGGTAGGAGGTGTAATGTGCAGAAATCCGGCCTTTTGTGGCATAGCAACTAAAGTTCCTTTTCTATTGTCCAGACAACCTTAAATATTCCTTTATGCAGTACTATTTTAAAAAGGCCATCTACTGTGCACAATGTGTTAGCATCAAGGACATGAAATTTATCTGGAATATACCAAAACTTTAATCAATAGACTAGGACCAAAGCTTTTAAAAACAGGTTTTCGTAGATAAATCATTATAAGTTATTATTTCCTCGCCATAGGTAAGGCATGATAGATAACTTTACTTTTTCTCAGTCACTTAGTGTGTAGGTAGAATAATGACCCTTAGCAGGATGACCTTTTGAATGTGTTGTTAGGCAGCATGGAAGCATTATGGTTAGAGGTGGAATTAAGATTGCTAATCACCTCACCTTAAACTGGAGCGATTATCCTGAATTATCTAGGTGGGCCCACTGTAGTCACAAAGAACCTTCAGACAGGAAGGCGGAGAGACCAGAGTGAGCAGAAGAGCTTGGGGAAACTGGAGCCGAGGCTGAAGTGATGTGCTGTGTCCAAGATGTGCAGAGGCCAAGAGCTCAGGGATACATGTGACCCCTCAAACCTGGTGAATTCTCTCCTGGAATCTCTAGACAAAATATACACTTGATGATACCTTGATTTTAGCACACTAAGACCCATTTTGGACTTCTGACCCCCAGAAGTATAAAGAAAAAAAATGTGTTGTTTTAAGCCTCTGAGTTTATGTTAATTTACTGTAACAGCAGTAAGAAACTAACACAGTAAGACGGCTTTTATTTTTATGTGATGTATAGAATTAAATTGGATATGCTAGGAAATATTGGAAATTTATTGATTTATTTTTTTGTCTGAGCTGGAGTCTGGCTCTGTCGCCCAGGCTGGAGTGCAGTGGCGCGATCTCGGCTCACTGCATGCTCTGCCTCCCGGGTTCCCGCCATTCTCCTGCCTCAGCCTCCCGAGTAGCTGGGACTACAGGCGCCGCCACCACGCCGGCTAATTTTCTGTATTTTTAGTAGAGACGGGGTTTCACCGTGGTCTCGATCTCCTGACCTTGTGATCCGCCCGCCTCGGCCTCCCAAAGTGCTGGGATTACAAGTGTGAGCCACCGCGCCCGGCCAGGAATTTATTTTCTTAATATAGTTCTTCATATTAGAATAATGAGAACCATCGAGTAATGAAGTGTTCTATTTTGTGAAGGATGATTATATAAACAGTACGAAGGTTAAAAACCGGGCGGGACCGGCTGGGCACAATGGCTCGTTCATGTAATCCCAGCACTTTGGGAGGCCGGGGCAGGTGGATCTCTTGAGCCCAGGAGTCTCAGATCAACCTGGGCAACATGTGAAACCCCATCTCCACAAAAATACAAAAACCAGGCAGACGTGGTGGCGGCGCCTGTGGTCCCAGCCACTCAGGAGGCTGCGGTGGAAGGATCGGAGCCCGGCAGGTGCAGGCTGCGGTGGACCGTGATTATGCCACTGCGCTCCAGTCTGGGTGACAGAGTAAGACCCTGTCTCCATTAAATAAATAGATAAATAAATATATATATAAGTAAAAGAGGAGGGTGTCTTTTGAAGGCTATTAAAGTCGTCTAAGTGTCCTCTGATTATATGAGGCTGGAATGGTGCATGGAATGTTGTGTTGAATAACCTGATACAGTCTCTGAAACTATAGAAGCATTAGTAATTTTAGCCTGAGAGTGCTATAATCTGGGATAATTTGGTCCAATACTTCCAGAGAGGGTTGAAGTTTTGAGATAGCTGGAGTTATTTCAGTTGAAGACCTGAATATGAGGCAACTGCATACTCAATTACAATTCAATTTCTACTCTTTATATAAGGTAGAAATGGGTAACATGTGGGACACTGTGTTAAAAGTAATGCAGCCATAGTGTAGTGGTAAAAGCAGATGAAAAGTACTATAATAGTCGTATAGATGAGGTACTGGAAAGAAGCAGATTTGAAAAATTGGAGATAAATGTCAGTTTTCCGGAGCCATGGGATGAAAACCAAACCGGATTACAACAGATTCAATTCACTCAAGATGTCTAACTTGGTAATAGGTCAGAAAACTCAATTTGTCGTATTTTCTTAAAAGTACACAAAAATGTTCCTTTTGATAAAACACGTGTAGTGCACCTTCGGATTTGATTTTTCTTTATGTTCTGTAAACTGCTCACAGTAAAACAGAAAAAAAGTCTGACAAATATGATGGTCCTTAAATCTTGTAGGAGTATGATGCTTCTCCAAAGAATAGAGGTTTTCCTAGGAAGGCCCTAAGCAAGGAATCAAGTTTCCTTTTGCAAGAAATAAAATTCTCAAAAGTTCCCTGCACCTTGGAAAGGCTCTGGTTGAAATTAATAGCACAACGTTATTTATTTAAATTTTAACTTTTAAGTTCAGGGGTACAAGTGTAGGTTTGTTACAGAGGTAAGCTTATGCCATGGGATTGGTTGTACAGTTTATTTCATCACCCAGATATTAAGCCTAATATCCATTAGTTGTTTTTCCTGATCCTCATAGCAAATATTACCCCCATAAAGTTTTATGGTTACTTTTTTCTTATCTTCTGATTAATGCCATTAGATTCACCAATTGAAATTATTTTTCAGTAGTTTAATTCCCTCTAGAAGGTTTAAAAAATGTTTCCGAATTTCCTAAGTCTTCTTTCTTTGTTAGTCTTCTAAAAAGCTATATTCAATAGAATTCATGTGCTTAGGTACAGTTTCACTAAAAGCGTATCTTCAACATTTGATCTGTTTAAAAGTTCTTAAGGTGTTAAGGAACATTAGGTATCAGAGTTTATGGCATTTGATTAATCTGAATAAATCTTGGCATCAAATTGAATTCAGCAAAAGTAACAGTGATAAATCAGAGAGCAATATTTGAAATGTCTCCAGGAAACATTTTAAAACAATTTTTAAGTTCACTAATTTGAGTCATTACACTTGGCCCTAATATGGTAGATTTTAAGTGAAGCTCAGTCGAACCTGGCAGATATCATATACAAACTTTTAATAGTCCTAACAATTCCTGTACCTCATTTGGATAAAGATTATTTCCAGAGCATCAGTGCTTTGACCAGAAAGGCATTTATTATTCTGTAACACTTTTCTTGAGAAATTAGCATGATTCATCATTTGAGTACGCTCTCTCAGATAAGATTCTAATATTTGGGTGTGAATAAAACTTCAGGGCATTGAAAACAGCTGGAAGATAGACAATAGGGTGATCATCCTCTCTTGTCATTCTCTATCAAGGTCCTCTTTAATTATTGGCCTAAACAGCTATAACTTTATGGTGAAAACAAACCGCTCGGATATAGCGTTAAAGGTTGAAATAATGAATTATACATAAATCGATTTAGTTCAGTTATATTCTGTTGAATTGGGAGAACATCGAATTTTTAAATTTCTCTGCATTTCTTGAAGTTAGGAATAAAAGCTGGGGTGGGGTCTCCTGAAATAATGAGGTCTAGAATAATTTCTGTTAAATTTACTTTTTAGTAGGATAAGTCTACTAAAATCAATATGAATGGAACCTTCAATGTACCACTGAAGATAATTAATCTTTGAGAGGTTAAGTAACCATTACAAGGTAATTTACCTAATTAGCAACTAAACCAACCAAATTTTAGATTTCTTAACTTTAAGACTATTGCTCACATAGTCACGTAAAGTATATCTTCCACATAGTCACAGGCAATCACAAGCTAACACGAGCAGTTAGCACAAAATAGATGTTCCACATAGAATGCAGAACAAAAAAAGACACTTTAAAAATCCTTTTCCCTTTTCCAAATTCATATTTAAAAAGTTTCTTGTGGAATTTCCCAAATGCCAGCATGGCCACATATAATACAGATTGATACTCAGACCTCTAATGAGAAACAGTTAGAATTATGCTAAACAAGGAACATTCTATATTGATTTCACAAATTCTCCTCTTTCCACTTATAGTTTCTCATAAAATGTAACATGTTTGTCTTGTGTGGAGTCTGTATAGAAAAAGTGTGATAACTGAAGATATAGACACACAGGTGTATGTATGTCTGTGTGTTCCTGTGTATTATAGCCTTTCTTTAATGGTTTTCTCTTTATATATATATATACTTTAAGTTCTAGGACACATGTGCACAACGTGCAGGTTTGTTACATATGTATACATGTGCCATGTTGGTGTGCTGCACCCAGTAACTCATCATTTACATTAGGTATATCTCCAAATGCTGTCCCTCCCCCTCACCCCACCCCATGACAGGCCCCGGAGTGTGATGTTCCCCTTCCTGGGTCCATGTGTTCTCATTGTTCAATTCACACCTATGAGTGAGAACATGCAGCGTTTGGTTTTTTTTGTCCTTGTGATAGTTTGCTGAGAATTATGGTTTCCAGCTTCATCCATGTGTCTACAAAGGACATGAACTCATCCTTTTTTATGGCTGCATAGTATTCCATGGTGTATATGTGCCACATTTTCTTTTTTTTTTCTTTTTTTTATTATACTTTAGGTTTTAGGGTACATATGCACAATGTGCAGGTTTGTTACATATGTATCCAGCCACATTTTCTTAATCCAGTCTATCATCGTTGGACGTTTGGGTTGGTTCCAAGTCTTTGCTATTGTGAATAGTGCCACAATAAACATACGTGTGCATGTGTCTTTATAGCAGCATGACTTATAATCCTTTGGGTATATATACATATATATATAAAAAAACTATATATATATATTTTGGGGACGGAGTTTCGCTCTGTCACCCAGCTGGAGTGCAGTGGCGCAATCTCGGCTCACTGCAAGCTCCGCCTCCCGGGTTCACACCATTCTCCTGCCTCAGCCTCCAGAGTAGGTGGGACTACAGGTGCCCGCCACCATGCCCGGCTAATTTTTTGCATTTTTACTACAGACGGGGTTTCACCGTGTTAGCCAGGATGGTCTCGATCTCCTGACCTCATGATCCACCCTCCTCGGCCTCCCAAAGTGCTGGGATTACAGGCATGAACCACCGCGCCTGGTCTCTATTTAAGTTAGCTCTGTCCAGGGCAAACCAGCATTTCAAAGATACAAACTGTTTTTGCAAAAAACAGGTATACACCTATCCATAGTGCAGACATTATGTCTACTTATTTCTCTCTAAATAGATCTTTCATTTTAACAAGTACTTCACCTTCACAAAATTTAGTTGAGTCAGTGAACTCTTATCCAGATGCTATATCTTGGCCAGATTATCAAGAATTAAGCCTCACAGATAGGCTGTTTCCATTTCCTTTAACAAAGTTTATCAGTCCTGAGTTACTTCTTGATTTCTTGCCAGTGGCATATAATGATGACTCAGCCAAGTCAGTTCCCAGAGTTGGACTCTTTTTTTTCTTATACACAGGAAACTTCTTTTCCAAGAATACTTGTTCCAGTTGCTCACAATCTTCATAGTTGATGATTATAGAATGATCTATGTACTTTCAATGTACCTTCAAAAATGAGATCTGCAGCTGGATAAGACGTGTGTGTGTGTGTGTGTGTGTGTGTCTTAGTAGACTTAAACCTTTCATTGAATAAGAAGCCTAGTTGATAGTGTAAGGTGAGAGTTAGAAGAACAGGGAATTATTTGGTTTAAGGAATTGTGAAGAAATGTGCTATGCCATTAAAATTTTTCTCTACTTTTGTGTTAAATCTTAATTTTGTGCAGAATTTACTAAGCTGCAGGAAACTGTCAAAATTGACTCTTGCTAAGTTCCATATTGGTTTGTAATTATCTTAAAACAAAAGTTGGTTGATACTAAAGTGCAGTTTTTCCTCTAGCTTTCATAAATTGAGACAGGTCTTTTTCTCACCCTCCACATACCTATGGCTGGAAGCCGAGGTGGTTGTTCTTGGTTCCCGTTACAACTTCTAGACTGTTAATTTCTCCGCTCCTTGCAAATTAGACTGTTCCTTTGAAACTCAAACCCCTTGGAAATATCAGCCATGCCCCTTTGGTATTACCATCATCAACAGACCTCCCTCCTGGGCACTCTGGTCTTATTTTTTTTTTTTTTGAGATGGAGTCTTGCTCTGTCACCCATGCTGGAGTGTAATGGTGTGATCTCGGCTCACTGCAAACTCCTCCTCCCGGTTTCAAGTGATTCTCCTGCCTCAGGTTCCTGAGTAACTGGGATTACAGGTGCATACCACCACACCCAGCTAATTTTTGTATTTTTGGTAGAGACGGGGTTTCGCCATGTTGGCCAGGCTGGTCTCGAACTCCTGACCTCAGGTGATATGCCTGCCTCAGCCCCCCAAAGTGCTGGGATTACAGGCATGATCCACTGCACCTGGCCTCTTGCCATTTATTTAAGGCTTTAGATCTTTTGCTCAATATCATCTTCAGGCAAGTTCAGCCATCATTTTAGTGGCTCAGCTTTCACGTGAAAGGACCAGTACAAACCTCGGTTCCCCGTTTTTTGACATCTTTATTTCCATTACTTTTTTTCTTTCCTCCACTTTATTGTCATCAAATCTGAAACATTTTCTATAAGGGTATGTACCACCAGGATCTAGATGCAAATATTCTGCCTCCTGGACATCACTCCTTGCCAGCTCGTTGGCCCAGATGTCCTCATTCCTACAACCCTTCATTTTCACTGAGACTCTCCTTAGGACACAGATGCTGCTGCTCCCTCACGATCCATCCGTACTCTCTTGCTTTCAGTTTCCACGTTTTCCTCCTCAAATGCCATAGTTCATTTTTAGCATTCCCTTGCAACTACCCTGAGCTTCATTTTCCCACAATTTATTTGTTTCTCTTTCTCTTCCCAAATTTTAAATGTTGATGTTTCTAAGGGTTCTGTCCTAATTGCTCTTCTTTTCTCTCCACACACATACTCTCTCTAAGCTCTAAACACTACTAAACAGCTCATAATTTCCAGTCTTAGAGTTTGGTCCAGACCTTTATTCTGGGAGTTGATGATTTACGTGACAATAGCACTCGAATAATTCAGAGGTAACATGTCCTGGTTTCCCACATGATAGTAAGTGGCACTGCCAGCCATGCTAGATGCTTATAAGTCATTTTTGGCCCTTCCTCAATATTCTGACAATATCCAATTCAACATTCATTTAAAGAATATTTTGGTTCCAAATACATCTGTAATTTCCTCCACCTATTTTGATTTCCAATGTCCCCAGCCTAGCCAGAGCCACATATTTTCTTACCTACGCTTATTTTCTTAGGTCATCCTTAGTCAACTTACTTTAATTCTTATCTCCGACACCCTGTTAGCTACAGAGAAACCAAAGTGATCTCTTAACATGTCTTTCAGTTTCCAACTCTCCCACTTTTCTGGTGTACTTGGACTAAGATTTATGTTCCTCATCATTACTAATGAAGACCTGTACTGTTTCACATATCCTTCTCTTTCAGCCACGTCTCACATTACTCTTTCTCCCTTCTGTACTTCATCCAGATTCCTACTTTTCAGTTTTTCATTTCATCCAATTCACAGGTTTCTTCTACATGCCAAGATCTTGCTCATATATTAGGGTCCTTGAACACTGGGGGTTTTTCCTATAAGACGAATCTTTCTGTATTGTATGAAAAGCTAACTCTTTTTATTCTCAGGTCTTAGCTTAAATATTCTCACTTGAAAGAAGTGGTTAGAGTCTGTATAATCCAAATTAATATTTCTTTTTTTCTTTTTCTTTTGAGACAGGGTCTTGCTGTGTCACCCAGGCTGGAGTGCAGTGCCACAATCTTGGCTCACGGAAACCTCTGCCTCCTGGGTTCAAGCAGTTTTCCTTTCTCAGCCTCCTGAGTAGCTGGGACTACAAGCGCACACCACTACACCCGGCTAACTTTTTTATTTTTAGTAGAGATGGGGTTTTGCCATGTTGATCAGACTGGTCTCAAACTCCTGGACTCAAGTGATCCATCCGCCTTGGCCTCCCAAAATGCTGGCATTACAGGCATAAGCCACCACGCCCGGCCCAAATTAATATATCTATATATAAAAATTATATGTATGAATCTTATATAATGTGAATTAAGATTATATCTAATGTTCGCCCCAACACCCTTGTTGGATATTCAGTCCCTTACTTCACTTTGCATGTGAACACATTTTGTAATAATCTCTTCACTTTGCTCAGTTGGATTTCTGTGCCTGTCTTCGTCTTCAGAATTGAAACCCTAGGAGTACAGGACTGTGGCTTTCTTATTCACCACTGCAGCTCCGTAACTAAGAGAGCATCTGATACATATGTGTGAAGGGAATTGGTTAAATATAGACCACTAGGTCCAGTGGAGTCCACAGCCTATTCACTTCATGTAGTTTCCAAGAAACAAATGCTTCTCAACATATATTAATGAATGAGATATGGGCCAGGGTATCTGGTCTGGCTGGAGATGGCTTAACTTTGAGTTCACTTGAGAGGGTATCAGTGTGAGCAGGAATGCTTTCACTCACTTCAAGAATTGCATGGTGTTGGCCGGGCGCGGTGGCTCTCGCTTGTAATCCCAGCACTTTGGGAGGCCGAGGCGGGCGGATCACGAGGGCAGAAGATCGAGACCACGGTGAAACCCCGTCTCCACTAAAAATACAAAAAAATTTAGCCAGTCGTGGTGTCGGGCGCCTGTAGTCCCAGCTACTTCGAGAGGCTGAGGCAGGAGAACGGCGTGAACACAGGAGGCGGAGCTTGCAGTGAGCCGAGATTGCACCACTGCACTCCAGCCTGGGTGACAGAGCGAGACTCCGTCTCAAAAAAAAAAAAAAAGAAGAAGAATTGCATGGTGTTTAGGGGGAAGAATCACCCCGCTTCTCTGGGGAGACATGAGGGCTCTGTGGCTCCTGTGGGCTCTCAAACTGTTGGAAGATGATTGCTAAACCTGAGTTTTCAGGTCTCCTAGTTATATTCATTTAAACTTATACATGATTTGTCACTATTTTAAGTTGTTTTTCACTGAAAAGTCAGTCTGAATATAGAGCCTTATTTCATTCAGATCAGAAAAACTGGGTTTTGGTAAAATCTGTTTATCTATAATTTTTAAGTAAGTACAATTTTATAAACCAGTTATTCCTAACTTGAGAGGCCTGGAGGATTTATTACAATGTGTATTTCAGGGCCACATCTGCAGAAGTTTTGATACAACATTTCCTTACTAATACCCCTGACAGCACATTTTAGCAGGCATCCTGTGTTATTCAGAAGCAGAACGTTTATGCACTACACTTTGGGAGAGAGAAGTGCATGTTATGTTACCATTTAAAGATGCCTGGTTCTTGTGGGGCAAATTGGCAAATGATTTATCTGAACTAATGGCAGAGTGGAATTTTAATACTTTAGGGTTTTCAGGAATCTTAGAGCTGTTTTCATTTGTCTCACACATACAGCCTGAACCTTGAAGACATTAATGAATTTGTCACAGAAATTAAATTGGGCCAAAATTTACATTTGCAACCCATGTCTGTGCTCTTCATTCTAAAGCACAATGGCCTAGAGTCATATTTTAACCTCTAAGTTTCATCTTATTAAAAAATAAAATAAAATAAATGTAAATACATGCATGTATTATACTATATATACAATTTATATACATTACAATATTAATTTGAATTACACATGACATCACTAGTAAAGGCCAGTTACAGTTTAGACTGAGATAAGCCCTGTGAGAATTTACTAAGGTCAAAAAGACTCCTTTTAATAGTGACTCAGTGGTACCTACTCTAAGGACAAAGGCTCCAGTATGTATCCTAATCTAAGTTATTACTGAATGTGAGTCCTGTGATAGCTTCTAATGAAAATTTTCCATTGAAAAAAATCAATGTTAATAACTGGAACTCGAGAGCTGTAATGGGTTCTGCTGTGTTTTTCGGGCTTAGACTGTGTGCTATAATATGCTAAGAAGAGGAGTTGATGACCTGTGAGCTCTGGTCACTTCCTGATCTCATTTGACTCTTTGGTCTTTAGTTTTAAAAGGGTGATCAGAGAGGTTGCTTTATAATGGAGAAGTTGAACAAAAGGACCATCAACCTGCAGGCTCACTGGCACAGCGCAAGTTTCACCGGATAAGCATTTCAGTAAAGAGGACTATTGCCAACAGCAATACTTGCAAGGAAGCTTTGTTACAGAGAGGATTTTTTTTTTTAAAGAAGCTGCTAGGAAAACTGACACTAGAAGCTAACTAGAGTCACTCTTTATAGATATCAATGAAATTGTAAGTCTGAAGACATTACTTACCTAGATACAGTAATGGACTTTATTTAAGAACCAACTTTATACATACCTAATATACCTAGGCTTGTTGATCAAGTTGGCTGGCTGGGGAAGAATAAAACCATCTAGAAGATCCACATGATGAGAGAAAGCATTCGGGGAGGGCAGACAGAGACATGATGCTGGCCACAGATAGAACCCAGAGACGCTCTGTGATTGAAGTAGTTCTAATACCTGGAAGCTTCGATTTGCTCTTATAACGTGTCTAAAGCCATTTAATTCAAGACTACCCTTCCTAGTTGGTACCTGTAGATGTAATGCATCTCCTAAGGTATTAGTCTAGGCTCCACCGGACAGAACAACTACCTGGAGGTAGGTGGTGGAGCCTCCGGACTCCGCGACACATTTCACAATGCTGTTTACTCCAAAACACTGGCCTTATTGAACTAATCTAGCTATTGGGTAAGACGAGAAGTAATACACGAACATTCTTAAAGTCTGTTCTCTTTTGCCTTGTGACCTTAAACATTTCAAAGACCAACATGAACACTATTGAATAGAATTGTGTTTCCATCGTCATAACTAATCTGAAAGCCTAAGTTATACCTCTTTCACTGCACATCCAATCTATTTTATGGGCAGAAGAGCACAATGGGCTCAGCTATGCAGGCTTTAGGAGTTATTTTAACCTTTAAAGAACAATAGACACAAGTAAAAGTACATACATAAAGTAGGCATTTTATATTTAATTTTTATTTTCATATGCATGAAAAGTGTGTTCCAAAAAAAGATTAGAGAAATCCATGGCATGTCTTTCTGGTTAATGTTACTTTATTTTTTGGTTCATCTACGCTACTACTTACAAGTTACTTGTTTTTTTTTTCATGGAAAATTTTTTTTAAATGAATTGATTTTGCTTTTCATCAGCACAGTTGTTGACTAATACCAAAGTTAGTTAGAAGGTTATGATTTTTACATTTATAGAATGTCAGGGGCAGCATTTAGACAATACATCATAGTAACTTGGCATTTATGAAATATTAGTTTTCCATAAACATGAACTCAGAGAGGAAGGTTACATTTTTTTAAATTATAATAACATTTTGAAAACCATCTGTCCTTTAAAATGTTACTAAAATATATATTGGAACTGGTGTTTTAGATGCCAGTCCTTCCTGAAGAGTGTTTTGAGATTTTTTTCAAATACTGCCTCAGTTCTATATAAAATAGAAAATATTCTGCCTTGTAAAATGACTACTGGATGTAGGTAAGAAGAAGTTAAGGAAATATTACATAAAAGTAGATTTGCAAAGGTAATTTGCTGAAGGATTATTTACACTTTGATGAGTGGATCTGGATATTTTGATACTAAGTGAAAGTGGTTCCACTGGAATTAGAAGGGAATAGAGATCTGAAAGCAGGAGTGAAAAGAATGTGTGTAAGCCGGGCACGGTGGCTCATGCCTGACCTCAGGTGAGCCGCCCACCTCAGCCTCCCAAAGTGCTGGGATGACACGCTTGTTAAGTGGTACTCTAATTAATCAGTAACTTAAACCTCAAAAGAGATTCATTATGTACACAAAATTAATCTTGTGTAATCAAGTGTATAAGTAAAATTAATTGAAGAAATCAAAAAACGCAAGGTGGCTGACACCTGTAATCTCAGTGCTTTCGGAAGTCTAGGTGGGAGGATCCCTTGACTTAAGGAGGCTGAGACCAGTCAAGCAACACGGTGGGACCCCATCTCTGTAAAACAATTAGCCGGGGATGGTGGTGCGTGCCTGTAGTCCGAGCTACTTGAGAGGCTGAGGCAAAAGTATCGCTTGAGCCTAGGACTTGGAGTCTGCAGTGAGCTATGATCACACCACTGACTCCAGCCAGAGCAACAGAGGGAGACAATGAGAACACGTGGACACAGGAAGGGGAACATCACACTCTGGGGACTGTTGTGGGGTGGGGGGAGGGGGCAGGGACAGCATTAGGAGATACACCTAATGCTAAATGACGAGTTAATGGGTGCATCACACCAACATGGCACATGGATACATATGTAAGAATCCTGCACGTTGTGCACATGTACCCCAAAACTCAAAGTATAATAATAAATAAATAATAAACCACAAAACACTTGTAATTCCAAATCCAGATATATAAACCACAGGAATACTTAGATAAACACACGTTATACACACATATAGTATATGTATGATAAAATATACTTGTATGTTCAACTTGGGAAAGGTTGATGATTTTAGAAACTAATAATTCTATTGCCTTGTGCTCTAATGATTTTCAATTTGAAGATTTATTTGGGATCAAATATATGAGGCTCCATATACAAGACATCTTTCTTTCCCCTCTTCTCAGCACCATTTTTTGGCTGATTATTGGACTACAACTGGGAGATCTAGAACTAAATTCCTGCTTAGTGTTTACTTGTTCAGAGCATAGGCTTTGAAATCGTCCTGTTTTGCCTCAGTCTCCACAGTGGTACCTACTAACCTCATGACTAGGGGATCGTGTAGCATTTCTCTAAGCCTTGTTTTCTTAGCTGTGAAGTGGTAAATTTTGGAAGTGCTTTGTTCATAGGATTTCTGTGAAAACTGAATTGGGTAAAGAATGTAAGGCATTTAGCACAGTAAAATAACCTGGATTACAGTAACTTTTCAAGGAGTGTTTATTAGTACTTAAACTGCCATCGTCATCAAAATTCTGTTTTTACATATGAACTTAGAAATGCCATTGTAACCTTCTCAACTCATTTGGTCATTTAAAATAGAGAGGTTGAGTTAGGTGTTTCTTAAATTTCTCTTTAGCTCTGATACTATGTGTCTGACGTTAAGTAATGCAAAGTTGGTAATTAAATCTTCCCCTTTCGTGATGTAGGAGAAAGGCATAAAAAATTTCTGGGTGACTGGATTCCCTTGCAAGTTTATTAGAATTGTAATTACGTAGCATTTTGAATAAAGCGTTCATTCTGGAAATCATTAAGTTTATTTTTCTTAACTCCGTATTTTGTCAACTGTGGAAAAATTGGGATTTAGGAGTAACCTCTGATTTAAAATTCCACCTAGTAACCATCTAAATTGTAGTCTTGTAATTTCCTAACTTTGGTCTTGAAGGTGTTTATCATTCTTATGCGTTATCATACTGTATTATATATTTATGCAACATAAAATGTATAGTTTTAACTATTGCACATGTTTACATATGAAAGGTGTAGTTTTGAACTTATCATTATTAAATTTGCTAATTTTGCTTCACTATTCATTTTGGACACTTATCCATATTAGTACATGCAACTCAAGTTTATTCTTTTGAGCTACTGTATATCATTCAAATGTATGAATAAATAACCTTGCTTTGGTGGACATTTAAGTATTTTCATGTATCAGTATGAAAAACAGTTTCAAAATGAACATTCAAATATACATTGCATATATGTGTATAATATTTGTATATATGAAGGTTCCTGTGGGTCATATATCTGAAATCAAAATTACAAGTGTTTTGTACCTTCTATAATTAATTTTACTCTCAATTTTAAGTAAACAAGATTAGTTTTTGCACATGATGCATCTCTTTATTCAGTTAAAATTACTGACATAATTAGAATACCACTTAAAACTTGAGAATATTTTCAAGGGTATTTATGCAAAACTTACATAAATGTGTTGAAAAGTCCTTTTGTATATATGTAGAGATTACATGGTATGTTAAATTCATCAATTTGCCTAAATATCAAGTTATACTTAAGTAGTGTCCATACACCATGCTTTTGCTTGACTGAACTCCAATATGTATATCCGGAGTACTTTTTAACATTCATAGGTTAAGTGGCCTGTTTTGGAAAATGATATTAAAAATGTAATTCAGATGAATGCTTAAAGATTAAAAATGAATGAGCTTTCGTATTAATCATCAATATGACAACCCTAAAGGGAAGCATGATTTTCAAATATACCTCCTTGTAGGCAGGATAATTCAGAAATGCACAGTGCATATTAGATATGGGATTTGAGTCATAGTGTATTTCTCTAAGAATGTAATTTATTGTACTTTCACATCCACCCCACTGAATATGCAGAGTTTAAGATGCAATGGCCAGAAGACATGAGCGTGTCACTAGAAGGATGTGGACGTGGGCTCCGGGGCTGTTGATGATGACGGTGGTCTTTTGGGGTCATCTGGGGAATGGACAAGGCCAAGGTAAGTGCAAGGATTTTCTAATTCTTTGCGAGTTGGATGCGAATTTCACTTTGTGATGAAATTATGTTGAGTCTTTGGTTTGATGTTTAAGCAATTTTTTACAATCTTCCGTCAGGTTTTTGTTACAGGGTATTGTAATATCTCTGCACCAGTTAAATTGAAATAGAATTAGGTGTGAGTAAATGCATCAAAATTGAAGCCATCTTTCTGAAATTGGCTTTTCTCTGTTGTAATTGATGATATGTATATATATGTGAGGTTTTATGAAGCCATATATATGCGTGTGTCTCTGTTGTAGTTGGTGGTATGTATATATATGTGAGGTGTTACGAGGCCATAAATATGCGTGTGTGTGGGTTTTGGGTGGGTGGGTGTGCCTGTGAGTTTGTGTGTGTGGTATTTTACAAGAACACGTAGCATATAAAGTTGTCGTGATTTTGAAGAAAAGTTTTTGGACGTTTGTCTGTTTAGGGTTTTTATGTTTTTGGATGTTTGTCTCTTTAGGGTTTTTATGTTTTACATTTTAAAATTTCAAGAACCTATTCTTAAAGGATGCGATGTTCTTTAGAAATTAAATGAAAAATGTGACGTTTCTCATTCTTCTGCCAAGTGTATTTAGGGGAAATTAATGAGAGAGTGGAGCTGCAAGGTTGTGGCATCCTGAAATGTCTGTTGGAGCGTAGAAAAAGGCCATAGATTTTGTAATAAGGCTTTCAATACTGATTTCATCAATAGCTGTATGGAGTGGTTTGTGCCAAATCTAGTATCTGTGAATGTATTTTGTGATAAGTATTGTATTATTTTTGGAGGTGTGTTGCCTGCTCAGATACAAATTGCAATTCTGTATTTTATGTGATAAAACATCCTGACATCGCTGAAATTTTCTTTTCCTTTCCGGGCAAGTATATTCGGCATTGATTTCCTGCCTTTTCAAGGCTTGAAATGAAATCTGTGAGCAGGAAGTTTACAGAGTTATTTCAAGGGATAGGTATATTTCTCCAGATAAAATTGAAAGTGTGCAGTGTTATTATATAATTGTGATGAAGTTGAGCTTTGCTAGTTTGAAGTATCTAATAAAGTTTAACACTTTTTAAAAGATCCTTCAAAAAAAGCAGTTTTCTTGCCATATGTAATATTGTTCAATGAAGTTTTGAAATGAAATAGATATTTTTCAAAACCACAAATGCATCTGTGCCTTTATATGAACAGTTGTATATACATGTAAGCAGATAATACATTTTGTTAATTAAGATCAGCTTTGATTTTAATTTTTCTTTCCTGTCATTCAGAATTTGTATTTGCATCTAATAGAATTCTCATTTTTCTTTTTTGTCATAAAACTAATGTAAAATATATTCAATACACATAGTAGTTTTTTTCACCAAAGGTCTAAAACAAGAATATGTAGACAGTAGCTACGTTGGATTTCTTTGGCTATAAGAGTTGTCTATTTCTCTGGTGATGTGTAGAATTACTAAAATGCAGCATGACAACTGTTTCTCTGTAATAGTGATCCAACATGACATGTAGTATTACACAGGGTTGCTAATACCTTCCTCTGACCATCATTTCCAGTAATTGTGGCTTGTTTTAGATGAGGAATAGGTTATTAGATATTTAAAATATTTGAGAAAAATAGGTATCTTCTCTCTTATTTACCCAAACCCTTTTATTTACTCAATATTGATGGCTCAAGTATTCTATCTTTCACTAGGGACCATCATTTATTAAAAAATGGCCTGAAATCAATTCCAAGTCTAGCTGTAGTGAAGCTTCTAGTGGGAAATGCAAATTAAGTAATTTGTTTTCTTTCTAAAAGGATAAATTAAAATAGACAATGATTCAAAGAACAAAACAACTTAATAGAAAACATAATGGAATGCTTTGATACTATGATTCAGGGAATTTTGCTTCCTTAGTGGTAGCTAGATTGAGTGAAGGAGATTGCTTAGGTATAATGAGCAAATCTTATAATTGCAAGTATAACCCAAGCTGCATATCATCATTTAGCTCAATAAGCCTCATTAAATATTAAATATTACCTTTTAACTTTTATGCAATTAAGCAGAATTTAAAAATAAAAGTTTTAAAAATTAAAGTTTTTATTACTAAGTATCTTTTAAAATACAAATCTCACAGCTCCTTATTGTCAAGAAAAGAACACATGAAAATTTATAAATAAGGTTTTCTCTCTATTAAATTTACAGTCTTGCATTAAATATTGGTTATTGGGACCCACCATGTCCATGATTATGATTAAGTATCAATGAAAGATGACTCTTGCAGCAAATATGCATGCAAATGTTTTAAGATTATTTTCACATTATTTCACATAATTTCTTAAGCATAATAGGATAAGTAAATTATACTTTCTACACAAGCTCTTCATATTTATGAATAGACCATGTTCTAAATTTTTCAATCATTGGGGAATCCCAATGTCATATTTATGAATGGACCATGTTCTAAATGTTTCAGTCATTGGGGAATCCCAATGTCATATTTATGAATGGACCATGTTCTAAAAGTTTCAGTCATTGGGGAATCCCAGTGTCGTATTTATGAATGGACCATGTTCTAAATGTTTCAGTCATTGGGGAATCCCAGTGTCGTATTTATGAGTGGACCATGTTCTAAATGTTTCAGTCATTGGGGAATCCCAGTGTCGTATTTATGAATGGACCATGTTCAAAATGTTTCAGTCACTGGGGAATCCCAGTGTCATATTTATGAATCGACCATGTTCTAAATGTTTCAGTCATTGAGGAATCTTCCTAGAGAAACCGTGTGAGAAATTGTAGCTAAGCTCAAAAACGGAAGACAAAAATCGATTTAACGAGGAATGTAGATTAATGTCATAGTATTATCGCGACTGTGTGCAACCACTACTTATAAACAATGATATAAGAAATGCAATCTGAAATCTGAATTCTAAATAGGAATGTAGTGCCATTATCCCTCTGGGACCCTTAGGGTCAAAATAAGATAAAAGTGATGAATGGTGGGTTGGAAGTCAGTCAGTGATCCTTGTCAAATTTTTGTATCTGTCAAGAAAAGCATCTGCTTGAGGACATCCATTTTCCTACTTCTGAGTTACAGAATAATAGGTACTTATCCTGAATGTGACATTCCCTGACGTGGACTCTGTCTTTGCTGCTTAGGTGGTGTGTGCATGAGAAAGTGCTTAACATCTGAAAACGGAGACAATCCTTAGAGAAAGATATATATGAATTTTAAAAGGAAATATACCTACGATGGAAATAAAACAAATAGCATAAATATCTAGCTGTATTTGGTCTTTTTGGTAACTATTACAATATATACATTTTCAAACAACTAAGTTCAGCACTGACTTTGGGAGAATCTAGATAAAACTGAACTGACATATAATAAGCATTGGTGTAATTAATAGCACAGCGGGCAGAACCATGGGGGTATTTCCTGAGGAAGAGGGACTATAGAGAGGCAAAAGAAAACCCAGCTCATTCTGGGGAGTGCCAGGAGCAGTTATTATATTCAGAACTGAGAACTTATTTCTAACTCACCAACCCATAGTTCTGGCTGAAGTGCAGTGGTGCAGTCATAGCTCATTCTCAGCCCCAAACTCCTGGGTTCATATGGTCCTCTCATCTCAGCCTCCTGGTAGCTATGACCACAGGTGTGCACTACTTTGTCCAGCCAGTTTATTTTATATTTTATTTTCATTTCATTTGTAAAGACTGGGTCTTGCTATGTTGCCCAGGCAGGTCACAAACTCCTATCCTCAAGCAGTCCTCTAACCTAGGCCTCCCAAAGTACTGACATTACAGGCATGAGCCATTGCATCTGGCTCAAAAATATTTCTGTCCTAATGGCTTTAACAAAGAAGTGCCGTTTTGGGGATATATACAATGGTGTGCTGCTTGGGAGTGACAAAAAAATAATTATAAGAAGAATGGAACGAATATGTCAGTATGTTTTCAAAAGCAAGTTAGCCCAAGTTTTTAAACAAGCATAATTTTAGGGTTTTTGTAACTAACTTAGGGTTTAAATGTAGCAAAAATTTTAAACATTATCATGAATACACAGAAAATTTTAATCAATTTGGTTTCCATGATGAATTTACATGCTTAAATTCCTAATTTCAATTTGCTGCTAGATATGAGAAAGTTTGAGATTTTGAAGAAGCAAGTGGTTCTTACAAATGTAGCAAACTTAAATTTTGAGGACAATTTAATTTAACTTCCATTTTTATGACCAGATTTTGGGTCAGCTGTTAAGCATTCAAAAAATAAAATCTGATAATATCTGGCAATTCCAATTTTCAGTTTTATTGATCTTCACCATGAAATAATATATAAGCTAAGGGGCAAAATTTTGGAAAAGCAGATCACTTTGTTGTCCTATTTAGCAAGTTCTCAAATTATGCCATCTTGGAATCATTACAAGTAATTATACGAAGACAGTATCTTGTGTTTTGTATTTCATTGTTACACATCCAATTGTTCTCTAGAGATATCAGAGAAAACCCACTCAAGAAGGGAAGGTTAGATAAACAGCCCTCTCTCTCTCTCTCTCTGTCTTTGCCTCCATTTGGTTCCTTATGTTCATTTCTCAGTGCATTTCAGTTACTTTTATTGTTCCCTTCATTTTCTCTTTCATTCCAGAAGTTTAAGTGATTGCATAATTCTTTTGACAGCTGAAAGTAGTATCCGACTTTGAATGAAAGGTTTACAGCTACAGCTTTTCAATTAGAAAATCTCAGATCATGTGATCTATGAGTTTTAATATCTTAGGATCTCGACCAGTAAGGAATAATCACTTTGAAAAACCTTGATGCTACCTAGAGTTTGTGTTTTGTGAGGTTGCTTGGTAAATTATTTTCCTTTGATAATTGAATATTGCTTCAAGAGAGGTGAGCTCAGACGTTTGGCAATGAATATTGAATGTGTATTCCAAGAGACATGACCTTAAAATATCATCAAGCTAAGTAGTAGTGAAATTGAACTCTGCTGTATAATAGAAGTCAGTGTTTCTTACATCTTTGTGATATATAAATATTTTTACATTGTGGTAGATAATAATTTGTATGGGAACATTTAATTGAATTTAATTTATCCTATGGCAGAATTATGTTGCATAGGTCATTTTAGTTTTTGATTTAAGCATCTTAAAATTACAAATGCAAATATTCAACACGTAAAACCCACATGAATACACACTCCCAAACATTTGAAATCCTAACAGTCATTTCCAACAGCTTTTTCCTACAAAAGAAGTCAGCTCTTCTTAGAGAAGACATGCATTCCCATAGCTTGAGAGGTGCACACTATAAGGTAAACAGAGAAAGGATTACAGCAGTTTAAGTATACCAGCGGATTTACTTTATAGACAATAGACTTTTGAATTACTTGTCTTCAAAATTTGGTTTCTTGAGAAAATTATCTGTGTAGATTAATCATGCATTTCAGATACTTTCCAGACATCTGAATGTTGTTTTCTTAAAAGTAGCCAGCACGCCTTTTTATGCAGTCTGCATGGGAGATAGTAAGAGATGTGTATGCTGTATATCTACTAGTAGAGATTTGTTTATGAGTGCTTCCTTAAAAAATTATTTTTTCTGAAGAAAGGGATTTCTTTTTTATAATTTAGATTAGATGATTTTAAATGTTTTTAGGTTTTAACCTCTCTGATCATCAGGGTCATTGCCATGGAAAAAATGCAAGTTATAGCATATTTCATTTTTATAAGGAAAGAAGTTGATAATTTAGACTTTTTTCTTTTACTAAATTGAATTACATCACTCAATATTTGGATGGCATTAATTCACAATAGCAACAAAAAAATCTTACTATTCAACAAAATAAAGTATGATTTCCTTCACATTTAACTTAATTTGTTCTTTAAAACATCTCCTAACGAAGGTTTTCTCATCCTCTGAAGCTGAATTTATTTAGGAAAAAATATTTTAAACACCATCCCAAGTGATATAACTATTTTTATTGAGCTTTGATGTTCTATTTGAACATATTTGAAGACTGTACAAGCACTCAATTTAGAATTAAGATTTTATTTGGAGATTTTGGTTGTATTTGAAATCTGTTGTGGAATTAAACATGAAGAATACGTCAATTTACTAGATGTCATTGTCTATGACACATTTTAGTCTTATCTTTCTGCCTATATGTAAAGAGGAATAGAAATAATTGGTATAAACAGGAAAAAAGAAGTAAAGTGGTAGGATCAGATGTGAGAAATATATAAGCTAAGATACTCTTTTTTTGTTTGTTTGTTTTTTGTTTTTGTGAGACAGAGTCTTGCTCTGTTGCCCAGGCTGGAGTGCAGTGACACAATCTTGGCTCACTGCGGCCTCCACCTCCCAGGCTCAATGGTTCTCCTGCCTCAGCCTCCTGTGTAGCTGGGATTACAGGTACGCATCACCACACCCGGCTAATTTTTGGATTTTTAGTAGAGACTAGGTTTGACCATGTTGGCTAGGCTAGTCTCAAACTCCTGACTTCAGTTGATCCGCCCACTTCAGCCTCCCAAAATTCTGGGATTTCAAGTGTGAGCCACCAGGGCCAGCCTAAGCTAAGATATTCTAGAAGCTATTAATAGTAAAATATAATGTAAATTGTTTAAAATTAATCTGTATATGAAATTTTTTCTAGGACTTTCCTGCCAGAAAAGTAGGAATAGAATGGCAAAAGGAACGAGGTTCCTTCTACAAGTAGGCACACATCCTATTTCACTTTATCCTGTGATCAGTCTCATAACCATCTCCTGGTGTGAAGTGCTAAAACTGTGCTTTAAGAATAACTTAAGTCCTTTATGTACAAACTAAAGTATGAGAGCCTGAACCTTGGAAACCAAGAGATTCCAAAAAGCCTTATGTGTGAGACTGGGTGCCACAGATCTTGGCAGAAATTACTGCTTATTCTTAATTCTTATTGTTCCTTTCTAGCACTTCAATTTATAATGCCAATATCTACCTCAGCCTAAAGACAAGCTCTAGAATCACTTGTGTTACTTATTACATTTCTTTTAAAAAGCTCATGAATTACACATGAATTTCAAAGTTGCCAACTGAGATTCCAAGGACTTAGAAAAGAAAAAACGTGGCACCTTTCCATTATAAAGGCTGTATGCAGTCTTCATAGTGTTTGTCTTTAAGGGACAACATGCCTCATCCATCAGCAACTTTTCTTCCTTAAATCATCATATCTTGCCTAAAAAGGTTTTCTGAAAACTAAGATTTGCAGATTGTTATATCACATCTTAATCTACGTATCAACTTTAGCATTATCAAAGCATGAACTGTTCTGGGTTTTCATAGTTAATTATGTTTGTGGTAATAACTGGGATGCAATTGTTTTTCTTCTGATGATTTTGTACTTGCTTTTCTTATGGTAACTTCTGATGCTTGTTTGTAAGATCTTCCTCTCTTTTCTCCATCTGGTTATCTTCTTACCTTCTGTCCTTTAACTCAGATGTCACCCACACTGTGTGTCTTTCTGGATTGCTTCTTATTTAACTGCTGCTTCTCATAGTTTACATACCTCCTCCTGTACCACACTATCAACATTTCTCAAGCTGCACTATATGCTGGGTTGTGTCTTTATTTATTTATAAGTTCCTTGATAATTCGGACTATATATTAGTATATTCAAAAAATACTTATGAAGTGTTTACTTTGGGTCAGGAATTATTGAGTGAAGGAAATTGACCAAAACTCTGCCATCATGAAGCTCGCATTCTAACTTAGGGAGACAGATAACAGACAATGAGCCACATAAATATGCAAAGTATCGTAAGTTAGATGGTGAAAAGTAATCCTGGATGGGGATCAGATAATTTTGATAGGATAATTTTTAACTGGGTAGTCAAGAAAGGCCGCACAGAGAAGATGGCAATTGGAAGAACAAGGTGGTGAGAACTGCTGAGTCTGGAGCAAACACACAATTTGGAGCAGTAGAAGATTCCAGAAGTAACAGTATAGAGGCGAAGAAGTGGGAATTGTGTGGAGTCTTTTACTTGCTGTTGTAATGACCTTGGCTATGCTTTGAAGTGAGGTGGAAAGTTGGCAGGGACCTTAGTTTTCTTTTTAATAATTCACTATGAATTTTGAACGGTCACTATTATAGACTCAATAATTTTGCTTTATTACTCTTGCAATTGACTACAAAAGAGCGTATTGAAGAAATGTTAAATTCTAATTTAAACTGATTGAAATAGGTTTTTATCTTTTTATGTTTCTCATCACTGAATATCTCATTTTTAATTAGTTTGAAAGCATTCTAAGATAGTGAGCCAATGCAATTTAGCATAATGCATAACTTATTATTCATCAGATTTAGGTATTTAACCGAGGATGCTAATTAGGAAAGTAACTTATTCTGTTGGATGATTTTGATAAAGCTACTTTCAAATGATTATCACATCCATTGATGTCATATTAAGTTGTGTTTCTGGAAACCAAATTTAGGCAGTGGTAATGAGTTAATATCTCTAAGTGGATACCTTTTATCTCTACAGTCAAGGATACTTGAAAGTGGAAAAACATACTGGCTTCAAGTCTTGGGAACTAGGACTTACCGGAAATGTGTGTGTTTTTTTTGTTTCCTGGTGGAATTGTCTTCTCGGAAAGATGGTGTTTCCTTTTCAATAGGAAAAAATTGATCCTATGCTGCTTTACTTTAATGCTTTGCTTTTGTCAAAATAGTGTTTTCTTAGGAAAATTAACCTATCATAATATAATGAAAAGAGAAATGCTGAAGACACAAAATGATGTCCATGTTAATATTGAGTAGGAAGCATCAAGGGACATGAGAAGAGGAAAGCGAAGAGAGGGAGAAGAGAAATTTATAGTGTAACAACAATTAGTAAAAAGGATTAGCATATACATGTAGTCAATAAGTCAATAAATGGCTGTTTATAGAAAGCCTACCAGGCACTAGGGGATATAGCAGTGAAGAAGGCAAAGACACAATTGGCTATACTGTAGTGAGGAGGGAAAGAGGAGGAAGACATACAAATACCTAAAAAAAGCAATGGTGTGAAGGGCTATAAAGTACACTACTACGAAGAAGATTACATGTGATAACATGGCTGAGTAAAACTGTCAAGGAGGAAGGCACTGATCTGGCTGTAGGTATTTCAGAGCATTTTTCTCTCTGAGGAGGTAATATTTCATTTGAGAGTTGAGTGAAGACAAAGAGGAAGGTACTTTGAAGATCTGGGGTGCTCTGAGCAGAAAGAAGGGCAGATATAAAGATTCTGTAATTTAAAAAGAGAGCTTGATAGTTTCTTACAAAGAAAAGAAGGCCGGTTTGGCTGGAATGTCCATGAAGGAAGAGCATGGAGAGAGATTACATGAGTGTTCTCAGGGACCAAATCTAGATCTTATATCAAAATGTGAATATAAATTAACTACATTGAAAAGTGTATGATGGATGTGTGATACGATGAGGTTAGCTCTTAGGAGGGTGTACTATTGTGGAAGGGTACACTAGTGAAGGAAGGGGGTTCATTTAGCTGACTATTGCACCTGTCCAGTTGAAGGATGATGGTAGTTGGGATTATGAGTGTAGCAATAAAGTTGGAGAAAATCAGTTGAGATTGGAAGTTGATTTGAAGATGATTGAATTTACTGAGCAAGAATTATATCAAGGTATTTGGATGTAGGGACATGGGGGATTATGGTCACTTTTAGTGATATGGCAAAGTCTTGATGACATGAGGCAGTTTGCAAGTGACAGAGGTGTGGGTAGGTGCGTATGTGTGATTGATTTTACATTTTTTAATCTTAAATTAAGACGCTATTTAGAATCCAAGTGGAGACATCAAGTAGGCACTGACAAGTTGACTTGGCTAGAGATGTGAGTTAGATCATCGTAGCCTATAGAGCATGCCTAAAGTCATGAATCTAGGTGAGGGGTTGGAAAACTATTATAGCCCATGAGCCAGATCTGGTCTGCCACCTATTTTTGTATGGCTCATGAGTTATAAGTACGTGTGGCATTTATAAGTCTAAAATGTAAAATACAGGGAAATTTTTCAGCAGGGAAAGTTCCATAAATTTGCCTCTTGGCAACACAAAGCCTGCAATATTTACTATCTGGCTCTTTGTCAAAAATGTTACTGACTCCTGATCTGGATGAAACCCTGTGAGGAGAGAGTGTTGACAGAAGAGAGAGAAGCATCACAGTGGAAATTAAAATTATGTCAACTGAAGTGTGTAGGGTAGAGAATTTAAGCCTGAGTATAACAGTAAGAGATTAAAATAACAGTAAATTCATTATCAGCGTGATCAATGAAACCTTTGGGGGCAAAGAGGAACTATCTTCGTCACACCTTTCACTCACTCATAGAAAGATCTTAGGCAGGAAATATAACTTGTTTGAAGATCTGAGATAAGGCTAATGTAGTTTGGACAAAGAAAGCCAATGGGAGGATGACATTACATCTGGCCAAAGATTTAGGGAAGAGCCAAATACTTCAGGCTTTTTAAAGTGATCTTTAGATAAAGAGGAGGTCATCAAGGCATTCCGAATTTGGAGGATCAAATCACATCTGATGGAAAAAATCTGGCTGTATGTGCATCTAGGATGTAAGGAAGCCAACATGGATGTGAAGTTAAAATTGTCCATTGCAAATAATAAAATGAAGGCCCCAGGTAGCCTTGGCAAGGGCAGATTTGGTATAAAATCCTTATTGGAATGGGCTTAAGCAGTAACGGGAATACGGATCTAGCTGTTGTGTTTAGTGGAATTTTATCAGTCTTTTTGTTGTGTATGATATATAGATGGTCAAAATAAGGAACTTCTACATTTTCGGTTTTTGTTTTATTTTAATTGAGATTTGAATTAAAAATAAGAAACTTTTATTTTGAAACTTGGAGACTGTGTTTAAAAAGTATAGAGTAGGGCAAGAAAAAAACCTAAAACTCTCCTGATGAGGAGAGTGCTAATCGTGACTCTAATAATAATAAAATACTTTTCTGATAATTTTTTGTGTGTTTCATTATTTATATATGTATGGGAAGTTGTACCCTAGCCACATGCCAATTCACCTTGTGAACTTGCTCTTCAACGTGGCACAAATATTTCCTTCTATCTTTAGCCTTCCGGGGTTTCTCACATGGACTATTGGCTCTTCCTACATGAACCTGCTGGTAGTACCCTGTAGGAGACATGCTACTCCATGACAACAGGCACCACGCTGTAGGGGAATTACCATACCTGTCAATCACTATCTCTAGAATGTGGCCTTTCATGAGCCCTGAGATTTCATACTGTTTCTCTGAGCTGTAACAATATTTATATTGAAAAAATAAACATGTTCTTCTATCTTTAATATTTTATATCTTATAATTTGAATATCCCATTTTCATTATACTACTTAGCTGCTAAGTTATGTTATAAAAACAAGTTTTAATTATCTGCAAACACCTTCAAATCTAATCCTTACCGGTGAAGACTGATGTCTGGTTACCATCTGTTAGGACATTTATTTCCATACAGTATTTATAGCGCCTTTTTGTTATTGATTGGTATGATAAATGTGTAACTCTTACACAAAGACAAAATTTTTAGATTTTTGTATTTAAAATACTGGTTATCAAAAGAAAAACCCAGATGTTATTTGTTTATGTTTCTGCTTGAGGTACTGAATCTATTTCAAGTCATATTTCTCAGTATTGATATACTTAATTTTGCTGAAATAATAACACACTAACTTTAGCTACTTTTTTTCTCAGTGTATCTCCTTGTCGCTCACCATTTCTGCCTCATTTCACTTCTCATCTTTATTTCTTTTTCTTTGGTCTTCTTTTACTTTAGGGATTCTTTCAATTTAGAAGTGTTCTTGTTTTCTGTTAATTACTATTCTTCTTGGATGTACACAGTTATCCTTTTCCATTTCATTTGTGAATTCATCTCAGAGGCATTTTGTATGTGCCTTTTACTCATAGCTTCTCAGAAGTCCCTTTCGAGGTTACCGATTTAACATGTCATGTACTATAAGGTTTGCATGGCATGGTGGCAGCTGACTTTGGTCTTTACAAGGATTGAAATGTTCACTCAACATGGATTGGTAGAATTTATTTTTTCCTTAAACATTTCATCGCCTTGTAAACAAACAAAAGCAAACCCAAGACTCAAAACTGACATTACTATTGGTGCCCCTGGAAATAGCTACCTTCTCACTAAAGTAGATTTTGTCATCCAACTTTATGTGTTGTTGAACACACATGGTGCTGTATGAGCACTCACTCACTAGTCTAGAAAACATTGCTGTGACCAGTTACCAGAAAAATAAATTCAGATTGCTCTTCACCTTCCACAGATGACCCTTCTGAAAGCCATTTGAATTCATTATAAATTATAGTTATATTAGTGTGACTTTAATTCACTTGTAATCTGAACTTTATGTGCAATGCATTTTTTCCCGTGTTTAATCATTTTTGAATGCTAAATCATTTGCAAACAAATGGCTTGTCCTTGAGAAAGAATTTAAGGCTGAAAGTACATTAAGTGCCATCTGGGTATCTGTGTCAATGGTTTTGTCACTACAAATGTGTGTGTGTGTGCATATCACCTACTTTATCACATTTATTTGATAAAATTGATATGCAATCTCTAAATCATTGTGTCTCCAACTTGTGTTATGCCACAAATACAAATTTTTGTCCTAAAGTTGATGGTACCCTTTGTAAAACTAGAAGTTCTCATTTGTGCAAAGGAAGGAAAAATAAAACAAGAAACAAATTCAATAAAAAAATTAAAGGTCAGATTTCTTTTATAGCTGCTGAATTCCTTTCTTTCCTTTCCATCATCCTCACATTCCCAAATCTCAACAAAGTTAAGAAATTAAAACACACATCATGAGATCATATGTTCACCTTGTTCAGGAACTGAAGGATTACATATACAAGACTATACCTTAATAAGTAGAGGGAGAAATATGAAGATATGAATAGAATATGAAAATTTATTATAATGCAGTTGTATTCTAAAGTGTTTCCTAGGCAGGCTAAGAGTATGTTGCCAGGAAATTTTAAGAGACCCACTCCATTATATAGAAGAGGATGTGTGTAGATCTCTTAATTCTGAAATGTTTAGAACTGAGTACAACAGGTCTTTGAATAACGACGTTTCATTCAATGTCATTTCATTATGATGTTGATGAGAAAAAACAAATTGATTCCAATTGGGGTTCACTGTCTGTGTAGAGCTTATGTATTCTCCCCATGTCTGCATTGATATTCTCTGGATGCTCCAGTTTCCTCTCACTTCCCAAGGCTGTGCATGTGAGGTTGATTGACGTGTCTATGTGGTCCCAGTCTGAGTAACTGTGGGTATGTGTGAGTGCACCTGCAATGCGACGGCACCCTGTCCAGGGCTGGTTCCCACATTGCGTCCTGAGCTGACAGGATAGGCTGCGGTCAACTGCAACCCTAAACTGAAATAAGTAGGTAAATAATGATTTTACTAGCTTTTATTAATCTTAAACGTATGAATAGCTGAAATTTATTTCAGCATTTAATATTAGAAGTGTTTTGATCTTTATTTACAAGTTTGTTGACGTTTTAGTTACCAAAAGCCATAGAAGCTTAACTCTTTTGATGTCAACCTATGGTAAAATGGGTTTCGCTGACTGTATTTTTGTACCAATTAACCATCCCCAATTTATCCCTCCGTATGCGTGTATCAAAACATCACGTGACCATAAATATATATACCTATGACCAGTTTTCAAGCACCTGTCAATGATGTTAAGTGAAGACTTATTGTAGTCCTTTTTTGGCATAACGAAAATGTGTGTGTTTTGTTCAAGATTGGAAAAGTTCTTTGTGTAAAGAACTAGACAGTAAATATTATAGGCTTTGCTGGCCATATGTAGTCTCTGTCTCTCCTTCATCTACTCATTCTTCTTCTCCCCTTCCTTCTCCTTCTTTAAACACTTCCAAAATGCCAAAACAATTTTTAGCTCTCAGCCATATGAAGCAAGCCATTGATTAAATTTGGCTTGTAGGCCCATAAGGTGTGAATTCCTTTACATCATCAGAATGCCGCATATATATGAAATGTTATCTATGAGAAATTAATGGGGCTCCCAGCAGAGAGAAATTAGCCTAAGTTAAGTTTGGGCTTTGGAATTCAGGGGAATGCCATGCACAAAAATGCTCTGCTTTTAAAACTAGTTACTAACAGTCCATTTCTGATATCAGAAATACATGAAAACTACCAATTGAACGGACATTATTCACTACTTTAGTGCTGCTACTCCTGTGTGGTGGAAAAAGAATCCAGAAAGTTTTCCTTTCCATTTGAACATTCATGCAATAAAAATTTCCAAATCTTTTTTTGAACAAATTTTTTATCTTATAGCTCTCTTGTGTACTTTATAAGTACGTTTTGCTGCTTATTCTCAGTAACTGTATTGAAACAATCTGTTTTCCTTTATCAATCAAAATAAAATAAGAAATTTAGCTTAATACTAATATTAAGCTGAAGTGCAAGATATATGAAAAAGAGAGAAAAGAAGCAGGATAAACTGACCTTTTGATAACTGCAGAGGACAGCAGATCAAAGACTGGACTTTAACGTCTGACATTTTCAGAATCTATCACAGTAAGTCCACTGGGTCCAGAAATAGGTTTTAATCCTAGATTGAAATGACAATGCTGTCATGACATTGAGTTTGATGGAAAAAGTGAAGTTAAAGTTTTTCTCAATATTTTTTTAAAATCAATGATTGATTTAACTATAAAATGGACTGATTCTGAAGAACTCATTCTGACGTTGGAGGTGAAAATGCTTTTACTCTAATCATTAAAATCAATTTCTCTAGATATCTGACTTTATTCTGCTTTATAACATAAAGAATGAAACTATATTTATTAATGAAGTGTAATCTAGCAAAGTGGCATAAGCATAATTATGAGTCACTTACTAAAGTTGTGTGTTTTTTTCCATTGCATGAAAACCCTGCCTTGTTTTAATTTTTATTGACTCTTTAAAAGCAATTTTAGGTTTGTAGAAAGAAGTGAATAAGCATTCACACGTCATCCTCAGCCTCTACCCCAATTTCCCCGATTTTTAACATCTTGCAATAGTGTGGTACATTTGTTATAGTTGATGAGTCAATATTGGTACATTACTATTGACTAAAGTATGTAGTTTGTATTAGAGTTTACTCCTTGTCTTATGAATTCTGTAGGTTTTGTCAAATGTGTAATGACAAATAATCCTCATTACAGTGTCATACAGAATAATGGATTCACTCTCCTAAAATTCTTCCTTGCTCCATCCGTTCATCGTTTCCTCTACTAATTTATGTAGAAGATAAATTAGTAGATTGAGTTGATGGTTATAGCAGTTTAAAGCACAGATAGAAAACTAGATTGACCTGCCTACCCAGACTGTGCTTCTCACTCTCACTGTGCCCTTTATTAACCTTTGGAAATGCTTTTATTCATATATAAAATAGGCTTTAACTTCATATAGTTGTATTACAAAAAGTTAATGCACAGAAAAAGACTTGTGCTAGGTATATGGTTTCTTCTCAGTTAAATGGAAGCCATTGCGTGTGTTTGTCAATAGAATTCGTCATACTTTATCTCACATATCTTTACGTCATTGTTGGCACATGACATGTTTAGACTGCACAAATCTCCTCCAAATCCCTAATAGTCACTGATCTCTTTACTGTCTCCATAGTTTTGCTTTCTCCAGAAGGTCATGTAGTTGAATCATACGGTATGTAGACTTTTCAGACTGGCTTCTTTCACTTGGCAATATGCATTTAAAGGTTCCTGTGTGTCTTCTGTAGCTTGACAGAATACTATTCCATTGCCTGGATATACCACAGTTTATTTTTCCATTCACTTCCTGAAGGACATTTCGATTTTAGTGATCATGAATAAGGCTCCTGTAACATTCATGGGAAGAAGGCTTTTGTGTGCATGTAAGTTTTCAAATCCTTTAAGTAAATACCGGGAATGTAATTGCTGGGTTGTGTGGTAGGAGTATGTTTAGTTTTATAAGAAACTGCCAAACTGACTGCCAAAGTAGCTGTACTATTCTGCATTCTCACAAGCAATGAATAAAAGTTCCTGTTTCTCCTCACATTTGCCAGCTTTTGGTATCATCAGACTTTTGGATATTGGTCATTTTAATAGTCATGTAATAATATCTCACGGTTGCTGTGACTTGCAGTTCCCTAATGATACATGACTAGTAACTTCAAAATCCCCATTTGACAGCTGTATTTAGACCTTTGGACTATTTTTTAAATGAGTTGTTTTCTTTCTTATTTTCGAGTTCTCTGTATACTTTAAATACCAGTAATTTATCTGATATGTTTTGAAAATGTTTTGAATGTGTTTTGAAAAAATTTTCTCCCAACCTGTGGCTTTTGTTTTCATTCTAAGCACAGTTTTAATAACAAAAGTCTTTAATTTTAATGATGCTCAATTTCTCAATTTTTTCTTTGTCTAACCCAATAAATCAGAAAGCTTTTTATCATTTCACATGACTTAATATTCAGGCAAGGTCTATATAGGCCCCTTTCAAACAGTCATAAAGTTTAGAAGCTCTGACCTCACAAACAATAACAACGACAACATAGAAACAAAAATGACAGCTTTTGATGTTGTCTCAGTAATTTCTCAATTCAAGAACAGATTACTGAGCTTTATAAGCAATACGTATAGATATCAATTTCACAATAAAATACCTTATGATATTTATCAAATCACCTTAGTTTTGGTCACTTATTACTATTAGACTAAAATGTAATTTGTCAGACATGAGAAATCCTTTGGAGTATTTTTTAGAGAACCAAGTATTTGTTTTAGCCTTTTCAGTTCTTCTCTTGCTGTTTCTCCAGTATAGTCATTCCAATTGTCTCTATAGATGTATTAATACCAGGTACATAGTAAACACAATTATCTCCCACGTGTACCCCAACCCCCTTCCCTGTTCATGCAGTGAACATAAAGGAAGCAGGTCAAAAGGAAGCAGGTCATGTACGCTGTGATGTGCTGGGTTGTAAGGAAAGGTACACAATTAATGTACCATGTCTGAGTTTTCTTCTTCTCTGTATTTGTTCCATTTAATGCATGTATGTTTTTTATTCCTTAGGCCTCTCCAGTCCTAACACACTCAGGGATACTTGATACAGCTATAAGGCTGTGTCTTTATCAGGTACCTTTGGGTTACCCCCGGCCAGGGGTGGGAAATAGAGGAAGTGAATGTCTGTATCCTCATTAAGTATCACACAGAACAGAAACATAAAGAAGCCTGTGCCATGAATGGGTCTCTTCTTTCTCCAAAAACCACCTACCCCTTCAACTCCCACTGCTTAAAGAGAAATCTTGTATTAGTCTCCCCATTTTCTCCTCAAACTTGCTTTAGCAAAGCAGTTCCTAAACCTCTGTTAATGTATGTCCCCACCCCTAACTCAACACACAGTCTCATGTCACATCACAGAAAAGAAGTTCAAAACAAAACAAAACAAAGCCACAGTCTTATAAGAAAAATAGGTAAGTTTTACAAAAGTTGTGTACTGTATCTCTGCTTTGAATTTTGTCATTGGCCAAGGATAGTAAAACTCTTGGAAAACTATAAAACAGGAACTTACGTAATATGTTTTACCCAAGATTTTTCAAACATTTTTGGAAGGATACTTATTAACATCTTGCAGAGGTAATGTTACATGAAAAACTTAGCATAAGACCAATCAGGTATTCTATGCAATAATGCAGATATATGAAAAAATAATATAATGAAATAAATGACTTTTCAAAAGGTATTGATCCTAGATCCACATTCTTTTTTTGGTTCAGGTGAGGCAATTAGAATGTGAAAAAAAGAAGCATAGAACAACTGTCTAATGAGAGGGACGAATGCTCCTGGGTGGAAAGTTATTAGAAGATAAATTAGTAGATTGACACTTTTGTGTAGTTTATATTTGGAGACATTCCTTTTTCCACTATTACCCTCTTAGCGCTCCGAATCTCCACTTGCATTTTCTACAGAAAGTGTGTTTCAGAACGGCTCAATCAAAACTAAGGTTCAACTCTTTTAGTTGAACAAACAGAACAGAAAGGAGTTTCACACAATTCTTCTGTGTAGTTTTTATTTGTAGACATTCTTTTTCCCAATATAGGCCTCTTAGCGCTCAGAATATCCAATTGCAGTTTCTACAGAAAGAGTGTTTCAGAACGGCTCAATCAAAAGTAAGGTTCAACTCTGTTAGTTGAATGCACAGAACAGAAAGAAGTTTCATACAATTGTTCTGTGTAGTTTATATTTGAACATATTCTTTTTTCCACTATTACCCACTTAGCGCTACGAATGTCCAGTTGCATTTTCTACAGACAGAGTGTTTCAAAACTGCTCAATCAAAAGTATGGTTTAACTCTGTTAGCTGAATGCTCAGATCAGAAAGAAGTTTCACAGAATGCTTCTGTGTAGTTTATATTTGAATATATTCCTTTTTCCACTACTACGCTCTTAGCGCTCCAAATGTCCAGTTGCATTTTCTACAGAAAGAGTGTTCAGATCTGCTCAATCAAAAGTATGGTTTAACTCTGTTAGCTGAATGCACAGATCAGAAAGAAGTTTCACCGAATGATTCTGTGTAGTTTATATTTGAAGACATTCCTTTGTCCACTATTACCCTCTTAGCGCTCCGAATCTCCACTTGCATTTTCTACAAAAAGAGTGTTTCATAACTGCTCAATCAAAAATAAGTTTTATCTCTGTTAACTGAATTTACAGATCAGAAATAAGTTTCACAGAATGCATCTGTGTAGTTTTTATTTGAAGATATTCTTTTTCCCAATGTAGGCCTCTTAGCGCTTAGCATGTCCAATTGCAGTTTCTACAGAAAGAGTGTTTCAGAACGGCTCAATCAAAAGTAAGGTTCAACTCTGTTAGTTGAATGCACAGAACAGAAAGAATTTTCACAGAATGCTACTGTGTAGTTTATATTTGAATATATTCCTTTTTCCACTATTACCCTCTTAGCGCTCCGAATGTCCACTTGCATTTTCTACAGAAAGAGTTTTCAGAACTGCGCAATCAAAAGTATGGTTTAACTCTGTTAGCTTAATGAACATATCAGAAATAAGTTTCACACAATGCTTCTGTGTAGTTTTTATTTGAAGATATTATTTTTCCCAATAGAGGCCTCTTAGCGCTCAGAATGTCCAATTGCAGTTTCTACAGAAAGAGTGTTTCAGAAAGGCTCAATCAAAAGTAAGGTTCAACTCTGTTAGTTGAATGCACAGAACAGAAAGAAGTTTCATACAATGCTTCTGTGTAGTTTATATTTGAACCTATTCTTTTTTCCACTATTACCCACTTAGCGCTACGAATGTCCAGTTGCATTTTCTACAGAGAGAGTGTTTCAAAACTGCTCAATCAAAAGTATGGTTTAACTCTGTTAGCTGAATGCTCAGATCAGAAAGAAGTTTCACAGAATGCTTCTGTGTAGTTTATATTTGAATATATTCCTTTTTCCACTACTACTCTCTTAGCGCTCCAAATGTCCAGTTGCATTTTCTACAGAAAGAGTGTTCAGATCTGCTCAATCAAAGGTATGGTTTAACTCTGTTAGCTGAATGCACAGATCAGAAAGAAGTTTCACAGAATGATTCTGTGTAGTTTATATTTGGAGACATTCCTTTTTCCACTATTACCCTCTTAGCGCTCCGAATCTCCACTTGCATTTTCTACAGAAAGAGTGTTCAGAACTGCGCAATCAAAAGTATGGTTTAACTCTGTTAGCTTAATGAACATATCAGAAATAAGTTTCACACAATGCTTCTGTGTAGTTTTTATTTGAAGATATTATTTTTCCCAATAGAGGCCTCTTAGCGCTCAGAATGTCCAATTGCAGTTTCTACAGAAAGAGTGTTTCAGAAAGGCTCAATCAAAAGTAAGGTTCAACTCTGTTAGTTGAATGCACAGAACAGAAAGAAGTTTCATACAATGCTTCTGTGTAGTTTATATTTGAACATATTCTTTTTTCCACTATTACCCACTTAGCGCTACGAATGTCCAGTTGCATTTACTACAGACAGAGTGTTTCAAAACTGCTCAATCAAATGTATGGTTTAACTCTGTTAGCTGAATGCTCAGATCAGAAAGAAGTTTCACAGAATGCTTCTGTGTAGTTTATATTTGAATATATTCCTTTTTCCACTACTACACTCTTAGCGCTCCAAATGTCCAGTTGCATTTTCTACAGAAAGAGAGTTCAGATCTGCTCAATCAAAAGTATGTTTTAACTCTGTTAGCTGAATGCACAGATCAGAAAGAAGTTTCACAGAATGATTCTGTGTAGTTTATATTTGGAGACATTCCTTTTTCCACTATTACCCTCTTAGCGCTCCGAATCTCCACTTGCATTTTCTACAGAAAGAGTGTTTCAGAACGGCTCAATCAAAACTAAGGTTCCACTCTTTTAGTTGAACAAACAGAACAGAAAGAAGTTTCACACAATTCTTCTGTGTAGTTTTTATTTGTAGACATTCTTTTTCCCAATATAGGCCTCTTAGCGCTCAGAATGTCCAATTGCAGTTTCTACAGAAAGAGTGTTTCAGAACGGCTCAATCAAAAATAAGGTTCAACTCTGGTAGTTGAATGCACAGAACACAAAGTAGTTTCATACAATGCTTCTGTGTAGTTGATATTTGAACATATTCTTTTTTCCACTATTACCCACTTAGCGCTACGAATGTCCAGTTGCATTTTCTACAGACAGAGTGTTTCAAAACTGCTCAATCAAAAGTATGGTTTAACTCTGTTAGCTGAATGCTCAGATCAGAAAGAAGTTTCACAGAATGCTTCTGTGTAGTTTTTATTTGAATATATTCCTTTTTCCACTACTACGCTCTTAGCGCTCGAAATGTCCAGTTGCATTTTCTACAGAAAGAGTGTTCAGATCTGTTCAATCAAAAGTATGGTTTAACTCTGTTAGCTGAATGCACAGATCAGAAAGAAGTTTCACCGAATGATTCTGTGTAGTTTATATTTGAAGACATTCCTTTTTCCACTATTACCCTCTTAGCGCTCCGAATCTCAACTTGCATTTTCTACAAAAAGAGTGTTTCATAACTGCTCAATCAAAAATATGTTTTATCTCTGTTAACTGAATTTACAGATCAGAAATAAGTTTCACAGAATGCATCTGTGTAGTTTTTATTTGAAGATATTCTTTTTCCCAATGTAGGCCTCTTAGCGCTTAGCATGTCCAATTGCAGTTTCTACAGAAAGAGTGTTTCAGAACGGCTCAATCAAAAGTAAGGTTCAACTCTGTTAGTTGAATGCACAGAACAGAAAGAATTTTCACAGAATGCTACTGTGTAGTTTATATTTGAATATATTCCTTTTTCCACTATTACCCTCTTAGCGCTCCGAATGTCCACTTGCATTTTCTACAGAAAGAGTGTTCAGAACTGCGCAATCAAAAGTATGGTTTAACTCTGTTAGCTTAATGAACATATCAGAAATAAGTTTCACACAATGCTTCTGTGTAGTTTTTATTTGAAGATTTTATTTTTCCCAATAGAGGCCTCTTAGCGCTCAGAATGTCCAATTGCAGTTTCTACAGAAAGAGTGTTTCAGAAAGGCTCAATCAAAAGTAAGGTTCAACTCTGTTAGTTGAATGCACAGAACAGAAAGAAGTTTCATACAATGCTTCTGTGTAGTTTATATTTGAACATATTCTTTTTTCCACTATTACCCACTTAGCGCTACGAATGTCCAGTTGCATTTTCTACAGACAGAGTGTTTCAAAACTGCTCAATCAAAAGTATGGTTTAACTCTGTTAGCTGAATGCTCAGATCAGAAAGAAGTTTCACAGAATGCTTCTGTGTAGTTTATATTTGAATATATTCCTTTTTCCACTACTACGCTCTTAGCGCTCGAAATGTCCAGTTGCATTTTCTACAGAAAGAGTGTTCAGATCTGCTCAATCAAAAGTATGGTTTAACTCTGTTAGCTGAATGCACAGATCAGAAAGAAGTTTCACCGAATGATTCTGTGTAGTTTATATTTGAAGACATTCCTTTTTCCACTATTACCCTCTTAGCGCTCCGAATCTCCACTTGCATTTTCTACAAAAAGAGTGTTTCATAACTGCTCAATCAAAAATATGTTTTATCTCTGTTAACTGAATTTACAGATCAGAAATAAGTTTCACAGAATGCATCTGTGTAGTTTTTATTTGAAGATATTCTTTTTCCCAATGTAGGCCTCTTAGCGCTTAGCATGTCCAATTGCAGTTTCTACAGAAAGAGTGTTTCAGAACGGCTCAATCAAAAGTAAGGTTCAACTCTGTTAGTTGAATGCACAGAACAGAAAGAATTTTCACAGAATGCTACTGTGTAGTTTATATTTGAATATATTCCTTTTTCCACTATTACCCTCTTAGCGCTCCGAATGTCCACTTGCATTTTCTACAGAAAGAGTGTTCAGAACTGCGCAATCAAAAGAATGGTTTAACTCTGTTAGCTTAATGAACATATCAGAAATAAGTTTCACACAATGCTTCTGTGTAGTTTTTATTTGAAGATATTATTTTTCCCAATAGAGGCCTCTTAGCGCTCAGAATGTCCAATTGCAGTTTCTACAGAAAGAGTGTTTCAGAAAGGCTCAATCAAAAGTAAGGTTCAACTCTGTTAGTTGAATGCACAGAACAGAAAGAAGTTGCATACAATGCTTCTGTGTAGTTTATATTTGAACATATTCTTTTTTCCACTATTACCCACTTAGCGCTACGAATGTCCAGTTGCATTTTCTACAGACACAGTGTTTCAAAACTGCTCAATTGTATGGTTTAACTCTGTTAGCTGAATGCTCAGATCAGAAAGAAGTTTCACAGAATGCTTCTGTGTAGTTTATATTTGAATATATTCCTTTTTCCACTACTACTCTCTTAGCGCTCCAAATGCCAGTTGCATTTTCTACAGAAAGAGAGTTCAGATCTGCTCAATCAAAAGTATGGTTTAACTCTGTTAGCTGAATGCACAGATCAGAAAGAAGTTTCACAGAATGATTCTGTGTAGTTTATATTTGGAGATATTCCTTTTTCCACTATTACCCTCTTAGCGCTCCGAATCTCCACTTGCATTTTCTACAGAAAGAGTGTTTCAGAACGGCTCAATCAAAACTAAGGTTCAACTCTTTTAGTTGAACAAACAGAACAGAAAGAAGTTTCACACAATTCTTCTGTGTAGTTTTTATTTGTAGACATTCTTTTTCCCAATATAGGCCTCTTAGCGCTCAGAATGTCCAATTGCAGTTTCTACAGAAAGAGTGTTTCAGAACGGCTCAATCAAAAGTAAGGTTCAACTCTGTTAGTTGAATGCACAGAACACAAAGAAGTTTCATACAATGCTTCTGTGTAGTTCATATTTGAACATATTCTTTTTTCCACTATTACCCACTTAGCGCTAAGAATGTCCAGTTGCATTTTCTACAGACAGAGTGTTTCAAAACTGCTCAATCAAAAGTATGGTTTTACTCTGTTAGCTGAATGCTCAGATCAGAAAGAAGTTTCACAGAATGCTTCTGTGTAGTTTATATTTGAACATATTCCTTTTTCCACTACTACGCTCTTAGCGCTCGAAATGTCCAGTTGCATTTTCTACAGAAAGAGTGTTCAGATCTGCTCAATCAAAAGTATGGTTTAACTCTGTTAGCTGAATGCACAGATCAGAAAGAAGTTTCACCGAATGATTCTGTGTAGTTTATATTTGAAGACATTCCTTTTTCCACTATTACCCTCTTAGCGCTCCGTATCTCCACTTGCATTTTCTACAAAAAGAGTGTTTCATAACTGCTCAATCAAAAATATGTTTTATCTCTGTTAACTGAATTTACAGATCAGAAATAAGTTTCACAGAATGCATCTGTGTAGTTTTTATTTGAAGATATTCTTTTTCCCAATGTAGGCCTCTTAGCGCTTAGCATGTCCAATTGCAGTTTCTACAGAAAGAGTGTTTCAGAACGGCTCAATCAAAAGTAAGGTTCAACTCTGTTAGTTGAATGCACAGAACAGAAAGAATTTTCACAGAATGCTACTGTGTAGTTTATATTTGAATATATTCCTTTTTCCACTATTACCCTCTTAGCGCTCCGAATGTCCACTTGCATTTTCTACAGAAAGAGTGTTCAGAACTGCGCAATCAAAAGTATGGTTTAACTCTGTTAGCTTAATGAACATATCAGAAATAAGTTTCACACAATGCTTCTGTGTAGTTTTTATTTGAAGATTTTATTTTTCCCAATAGAGGCCTCTTAGCGCTCAGAATGTCCAATTGCAGTTTCTACAGAAAGAGTGTTTCAGAAAGGCTCAATCAAAAGTAAGGTTCAACTCTGTTAGTTGAATGCACAGAACAGAAAGAAGTTTCATACAATGCTTCTGTGTAGTTTATATTTGAACATATTCTTTTTTCCACTATTACCCACTTAGCGCTACGAATGTCCAGTTGCATTTTCTACAGACAGAGTGTTTCAAAACTGCTCAATCAAAAGTATGGTTTAACTCTGTTAGCTGAATGCTCAGATCAGAAAGAAGTTTCACAGAATGCTTCTGTGTAGTTTATATTTGAATATATTCCTTTTTCCACTACTACGCTCTTAGCGCTCGAAATGTCCAGTTGCATTTTCTACAGAAAGAGTGTTCAGATCTGCTCAATCAAAAGTATGGTTTAACTCTGTTAGCTGAATGCACAGATCAGAAAGAAGTTTCACCGAATGATTCTGTGTAGTTTATATTTGAAGACATTCCTTTTTCCACTATTACCCTCTTAGCGCTCCGAATCTCCACTTGCATTTTCTACAAAAAGAGTGTTTCATAACTGCTCAATCAAAAATATGTTTTATCTCTGTTAACTGAATTTACAGATCAGAAATAAGTTTCACAGAATGCATCTGTGTAGTTTTTATTTGAAGATATTCTTTTTCCCAATGTAGGCCTCTTAGCGCTTAGCATGTCCAATTGCAGTTTCTACAGAAAGAGTGTTTCAGAACGGCTCAATCAAAAGTAAGGTTCAACTCTGTTAGTTGAATGCACAGAACAGAAAGAATTTTCACAGAATGCTACTGTGTAGTTTATATTTGAATATATTCCTTTTTCCACTATTACCCTCTTAGCGCTCCGAATGTCCACTTGCATTTTCTACAGAAAGAGTGTTCAGAACTGCGCAATCAAAAGAATGGTTTAACTCTGTTAGCTTAATGAACATATCAGAAATAAGTTTCACACAATGCTTCTGTGTAGTTTTTATTTGAAGATATTATTTTTCCCAATAGAGGCCTCTTAGCGCTCAGAATGTCCAATTGCAGTTTCTACAGAAAGAGTGTTTCAGAAAGGCTCAATCAAAAGTAAGGTTCAACTCTGTTAGTTGAATGCACAGAACAGAAAGAAGTTGCATACAATGCTTCTGTGTAGTTTATATTTGAACATATTCTTTTTTCCACTATTACCCACTTAGCGCTACGAATGTCCAGTTGCATTTTCTACAGACACAGTGTTTCAAAACTGCTCAAATGTATGGTTTAACTCTGTTAGCTGAATGCTCAGATCAGAAAGAAGTTTCACAGAATGCTTCTGTGTAGTTTATATTTGAATATATTCCTTTTTCCACTACTACTCTCTTAGCGCTCCAAATGCCAGTTGCATTTTCTACAGAAAGAGAGTTCAGATCTGCTCAATCAAAAGTATGGTTTAACTCTGTTAGCTGAATGCACAGATCAGAAAGAAGTTTCACAGAATGATTCTGTGTAGTTTATATTTGGAGATATTCCTTTTTCCACTATTACCCTCTTAGCGCTCCGAATCTCCACTTGCATTTTCTACAGAAAGAGTGTTTCAGAACGGCTCAATCAAAACTAAGGTTCAACTCTTTTAGTTGAACAAACAGAACAGAAAGAAGTTTCACACAATTCTTCTGTGTAGTTTTTATTTGTAGACATTCTTTTTCCCAATATAGGCCTCTTAGCGCTCAGAATGTCCAATTGCAGTTTCTACAGAAAGAGTGTTTCAGAACGGCTCAATCAAAAGTAAGGTTCAACTCTGTTAGTTGAATGCACAGAACACAAAGAAGTTTCATACAATGCTTCTGTGTAGTTCATATTTGAACATATTCTTTTTTCCACTATTACCCACTTAGCGCTAAGAATGTCCAGTTGCATTTTCTACAGACAGAGTGTTTCAAAACTGCTCAATCAAAAGTATGGTTTTACTCTGTTAGCTGAATGCTCAGATCAGAAAGAAGTTTCACAGAATGCTTCTGTGTAGTTTATATTTGAACATATTCCTTTTTCCACTACTACGCTCTTAGCGCTCGAAATGTCCAGTTGCATTTTCTACAGAAAGAGTGTTCAGATCTGCTCAATCAAAAGTATGGTTTAACTCTGTTAGCTGAATGCACAGATCAGAAAGAAATTTCACCGAATGATTCTGTGTAGTTTATATTTGAAGACATTCCTTTTTCCACTATTACCCTCTTAGCGCTCCGAATCTCCACTTGCATTTTCTACAAAAAGAGTGTTTCATAACTGCTCAATCAAAAATATGTTTTATCTCTGTTAACTGAATTTACAGATCAGAAATAAGTTTCACAGAATGCATCTGTGTAGTTTTTATTTGAAGATATTCTTTTTCCCAATGTAGGCCTCTTAGTGCTTAGCATGTCCAATTGCAGTTTCTACAGAAAGAGTGTTTCAGAACGGCTCAATCAAAAGTAAGGTTCAACTCTGTTAGTTGAATGCACAGAACAGAAAGAATTTTCACAGAATGCTACTGTGTAGTTTATATTTGAATATATTCCTTTTTCCACTATTACCCTCTTAGCGCTCCGAATGTCCACTTGCATTTTCTACAGAAAGAGTGTTCAGAACTGCGCAATCAAAAGTATGGTTTAACTCTGTTAGCTTAATGAACATATCAGAAATAAGTTTCACACAATGCTTCTGTGTAGTTTTTATTTGAAGATTTTATTTTTCCCAATAGAGGCCTCTTAGCGCTCAGAATGTCCAATTGCAGTTTCTACAGAAAGAGTGTTTCAGAAAGGCTCAATCAAAAGTAAGGTTCAACTCTGTTAGTTGAATGCACAGAACAGAAAGAAGTTTCATACAATGCTTCTGTGTAGTTTATATTTGAACATATTCTTTTTTCCACTATTACCCACTTAGCGCTACGAATGTCCAGTTGCATTTTCTACAGACAGAGTGTTTCAAAACTGCTCAATCAAAAGTATGGTTTAACTCTGTTAGCTGAATGCTCAGATCAGAAAGAAGTTTCACAGAATGCTTCTGTGTAGTTTATATTTGAATATATTCCTTTTTCCACTACTACTCTCTTAGCGCTCCAAATGTCCAGTTGCATTTTCTACAGAAAGTGTGTTCAGATCTGCTCAATCAAAAGTATGGTTTAACACTGTTAGCTGAATGCACAGATCAGAAAGAACTTTCACAGAATGATTCTGTGTAGTTTATATTTGGAGACATTCCTTTTTCCACTATTACCCTCTTAGCGCTCTGAATCTCCACTTGCATTTTCTACAGAAAGAGTGTTTCAGAACGGCTCAATCAAAACTAAGGTTCAACTCTTTTAGTTGAACAAACAGAACAGAAAGTAGTTTCACACAATTCTTCTGTGTAGTTTTTATTTGTAGACATTCTTTTTCCCAATATAGGCCTCTTAGCGCTCAGAATGTCCAATTGCAGTTTCTACAGAAAGAGTGTTTCAGAACGGCTCAATCAAAAGTAAGGTTCAACTCTGTTAGTTGAATGCACAGAACAGAAAGAAGTTTCATACAATGCTTCTGTGTAGTTTATATTTGAATATATTCTTTTTTCCACTATTAACCACTTAGCGCTACGAATGTCCAGTTGCATTTTCTACAGACAGAGTGTTTCAAAACTGCTCAATCAAAAGTATGGTTTAACTCTGTTAGCTGAATGCTCAGATCAGAAAGAAGTTTCACAGAATGCTTCAGTGTAGTTTATATTTGAATATATTCCTTTTTCCACTACTACGCTCTTAGAGCTCCAAATGTCCAGTTGCATTTTCTACAGAAAGAGTGTTCAGATCTGCTCAATCAAAAGTATGGTTTAACTCTGTTAGCTGAATTCACAGATCAGAAAGAAGTTTCACCGAATGATTCTGTGTAGTTTATATTTGAAGACATTCCTTTTTCCACTATTACCCTCTTAGCGCTCCAAATCTCCACTTGCATTTTCTACAAAAAGAGTGTTTCATAACTGCTCAATCAAAAATATGTTTTATCTCTGTTAACTGAATTTACAGATCAGAAATTAGTTTCACAGAATGCATCTGTGTAGTTTTTATTTGAAGATATTATTTTTCCCAATGTAGGCCTCTTAGCGCTTAGCATGTCCAATTGCAGTTTCTACAGAAAGAGTGTTTCAGAACGGCTCAATCAAAAGTAAGGTTCAACTCTGTTAGTTGAATGCACAGAACAGAAAGAATTTTCACAGAATGCTACTGTGTAGTTTATATTTGAATATATTCCTTTTTCCACTATTACCCTCTTAGCGCTCCGAATGTCCACTTGCATTTTCTACAGACAGAGTGTTTCAAAACTGCTCAATCAAAAGTATGGTTTAACTCTGTTAGCTGAATGCTCAGATCAGAAAGAAGTTTCACAGAATGCTTCTGTGTAGTTTATATTTGAATATATTCCTTTTTCCACTACTACGCTCTTAGCGCTCGAAATGTCCAGTTGCATTTTCTACAGAAAGAGTGTTCAGATCTGCTCAATCAAAAGTATGGTTTAACTCTGTTAGCTGAATGCACAGATCAGAAAGAAATTTCACCGAATGATTCTGTGTAGTTTATATTTGGAGACATTGCTTTTTCCACTATTACCCTCTTAGCGCTCCGAATCTCCACTTGCATTTTCTACAAAAAGAGTGTTTCATAACTGCTCAATCTAAAATATGTTTTATCTCTGTTAACTGAATTTACAGATCAGAAATAAGTTTCACAGAATGCATCTGTGTAGTTTTTATTTGAAGATATTCTTTTTCCCAATGTAGGCCTCTTAGCGCTTAGCATGTCCAATTGCAGTTTCTACAGAAAGAGTGTTTCAGAACGGCTCAATCAAAAGTAAGGTTCAAATCTGTTAGTTGAATGCACAGAACAGAAAGAATTTTCACAGAATGCTATTGTGTAGTTTATATTTGAATATATTCCTTTTTCCACTATTACCCTCTTAGCGCTCCGAATGTCCACTTGCATTTTCTACAGAAAGAGTTTTCAGAACTGCGCAATCAAAAGTATGGTTTAACTCTGTTAGCTTAATGAACATATCAGAAATAAGTTTCACACAATGCTTCTGTGTAGTTTTTATTTGAAGATGTTATTTTTCCCAATAGAGGCCTCTTAGCGCTCAGAATGTCCAATTGCAGTTTCTACAGAAAGAGTGTTTCAGAAAGGCTCAATCAAAAGTAAGGTTCAACTCTGTTAGTTGAATGCACAGAACAGAAAGAAGTTTCAGACAATGCTTCTGTGTAGTTTATATTTGAACATATTCTTTTTTCCACTATTACCCACTTAGCGCTACGAATGTCCAGTTGCATTTTCTACAGACAGAGTGTTTCAAAACTGCTCAATCAAAAGTATGGTTTAAGTCTGTTAGCTGAATGCTCAGATCAGAAAGAAGTTTCACAGAATGCTTCTGTGTAGTTTATATTTGAATATATTCCTTTTTCCACTACTACTCTCTTAGCGCTCCAAATGTCCAGTTGCATTTTCTACAGAAAGAGTGTTCAGATCTGCTCAATCAAAAGTATGGTTTAACTCTGTTAGCTGAATGCACAGATCAGAAAGAAGTTTCACAGAATGATTCCGTGTAGTTTATATTTGGAGACATTCCTTTTTCCACTATTACCCTCTTAGCGCTCCGAATCTCCACTTGCATTTTCTACAGAAAGAGTGTTTCAGAACGGCTCAATCAAAACTAAGGTTCAACTCTTTTAGTTGAACAAACAGAACAGAAAGAAGTTTCACACAATTCTTCTGTGTAGTTTTTATTTGTAGACATTCTTTTTCCCAATATAGGCCTCTTAGCGCTCAGAATGTCCAATTGCAGTTTCTACAGAAAGAGTGTTTCAGAACGGCTCAATCAAAAGTAAGGTTCAACTCTGTTAGTTGAATGCACAGAACAGAAAGAAGTTTCATACAATGCTTCTGTGTAGTTTATATTTGAACATATTCTTTTTTCCACTATTACCCACTTAGCGCTACGAATGTCCAGTTGCATTTTCTACAGACAGAGTGTTTCAAAACTGCTCAATCAAAAGTATGGTTTAACTCTGTTAGCTGAATGCTCAGATCAGAAAGAAGTTTCACAGAATGCTTCTGTGTAGTTTATATTTGAATATATTCCTTTTTCCACTACTACGCTCTTAGCGCTCCAAATGTCCAGTTGCATTTTCTACAGAAAGAGTGTTCAGATCTGCTCAATCAAAAGTATGGTTTAACTCTGTTAGCTGAATGCACAGATCAGAAAGAAGTTTCACCGAGTGATTCTGTGTAGTTTATATTTGAAGACATTCCTTTTTCCACTATTACCCTCTTAGCGCTCCGAATCTCCACTTGCATTTTCTACAAAAAGAGTGTTTCATAACTGCTCAATCAAAAATATATTTTATCTCTGTTAACTGAATTTACAGATCAGAAATAAGTTTCACAGAATGCATCTGTGTAGTTTTTATTTGAAGATATTCTTTTTCAAAATATAGGCCTCTTAGCGCTTAGCATGTCCAATTGCAGTTTCTACAGAAAGAGTGTTTCAGAACGGCTCAATCAAAAGTAAGGTTCAAATCTGTTAGTTGAATGCACAGAACAGAAAGAATTTTCACAGAATGCTACTGTGTAGTTTATATTTGAATATATTCCTTTTTCCACTATTACCCTCTTAGCGCTCCGAATGTCCACTTGCATTTTCTACAGAAAGAGTTTTCAGAACTGCGCAATCAAAAGTATGGTTTAACTCTGTTAGCTTAATGAACATATCAGAAATAAGTTTCACACAATGCTTCTGTGTAGTTTTTATTTGAAGATGTTATTTTTCCCAATAGAGGCCTCTTAGCGCTCAGAATGTCCAATTGCAGTTTCTACAGAAAGAGTGTTTCAGAAAGGCTCAATCAAAAGTAAGGTTCAACTCTGTTAGTTGAATGCACAGAACAGAAAGAAGTTTCAGACAATGCTTCTGTGTAGTTTATATTTGAACATATTCTTTTTTCCACTATTACCCACTTAGCGCTACGAATGTCCAGTTGCATTTTCTACAGACAGAGTGTTTCAAAACTGCTCAATCAAAAGTATGGTTTAAGTCTGTTAGCTGAATGCTCAGATCAGAAAGAAGTTTCACAGAATGCTTCTGTGTAGTTTATATTTGAATATATTCCTTTTTCCACTACTACTCTCCTAGCGCTCCAAATGTCCAGTTGCATTTTCTACAGAAAGAGTGTTCAGATCTGCTCAATCAAAAGTATGGTTTAACTCTGTTAGCTGAATGCACAGATCAGAAAGAAGTTTCACAGAATGATTCCGTGTAGTTTATATTTGGAGACATTCCTTTTTCCACTATTACCCTCTTAGCGCTCCGAATCTCCACTTGCATTTTCTACAGAAAGAGTGTTTCAGAACGGCTCAATCAAAACTAAGGTTCAACTCTTTTAGTTGAACAAACAGAACAGAAAGAAGTTTCACACAATTCTTCTGTGTAGTTTTTATTTGTAGACATTCTTTTTCCCAATATAGGCCTCTTAGCGCTCAGAATGTCCAATTGCAGTTTCTACAGAAAGAGTGTTTCAGAACGGCTCAATCAAAAGTAAGGTTCAACTCTGTTAGTTGAATGCACAGAACAGAAAGAAGTTTCATACAATGCTTCTGTGTAGTTTATATTTGAACATATTCTTTTTTCCACTATTACCCACTTAGCGCTACGAATGTCCAGTTGCATTTTCTACAGACAGAGTGTTTCAAAACTGCTCAATCAAAAGTATGGTTTAACTCTGTTAGCTGAATGCTCAGATCAGAAAGAAGTTTCACAGAATGCTTCTGTGTAGTTTATATTTGAATATATTCCTTTTTCCACTACTACGCTCTTAGCGCTCCAAATGTCCAGTTGCATTTTCTACAGAAAGAGTGTTCAGATCTGCTCAATCAAAAGTATGGTTTAACTCTGTTAGCTGAATGCACAGATCAGAAAGAAGTTTCACCGAGTGATTCTGTGTAGTTTATATTTGAAGACATTCCTTTTTCCACTATTACCCTCTTAGCGCTCCGAATCTCCACTTGCATTTTCTACAAAAAGAGTGTTTCATAACTGCTCAATCAAAAATATATTTTATCTCTGTTAACTGAATTTACAGATCAGAAATAAGTTTCACAGAATGCATCTGTGTAGTTTTTATTTGAAGATATTCTTTTTCAAAATATAGGCCTCTTAGCGCTTAGCATGTCCAATTGCAGTTTCTACAGAAAGAGTGTTTCAGAACGGCTCAATCAAAAGTAAGGTTCAAATCTGTTAGTTGAATGCACAGAACAGAAAGAATTTTCACAGAATGCTACTGTGTAGTTTATATTTGAATATATTCCTTTTTCCACTATTACCCTCTTAGCGCTCCGAATGTCCACTTGCATTTTCTACAGAAAGAGTGTTCAGAACTGCGCAATCAAAAGTATGGTTTAACTCTGTTAGCTTAATGAACATATCAGAAAAAAGTTTCACACAATGCTTCTGTGTAGTTTTTATTTGAAGATATTATTTTTCCCAATAGAGGCCTCTTAGCGCTCAGAATATCCAATTGCAGTTTCTACAGAAAGAGTGTTTCAGAAAGGCTCAATCAAAAGTAAGGTTCAACTCTGTTAGTTGAATGCACAGAACAGAAAGAAGTTTCATACAATGCTTCTGTGTAGTTTATATTTGAACATATTCTTTTTTCCACTATTTCCCACTTAACGCTACGAATGTCCAGTTGCATTTTCTACAGACAGAGTGTTTCAAAACTGCTCAATCAAAAGTATGGTTTAACTCTGTTAGCTGAATGCTCAGATCAGAAAGAAGTTTCACAGAATGCTTCTGTGTAGTTTATATTTGAATATATTCCTTTTTCCACTACTACTCTGTTAGCGCTCAAAATGTCCAGTTGCATTTTCTACAGAAAGAGAGTTCAGATCTGCTCAATCAAAAGTATGGTTTAACTCTGTTAGCTGAATGCACAGATCAGAAAGAAGTTTCACAGAATGATTCTGTGTAGTTTATATTTGGAGACATTCCTTTTTCCACTATTACCCTCTTAGCGCTCCGAATCTCCACTTGCATTTTCTACAGAAAGAGTGTTTCAGAACGGCTCAATCAAAACTAAGGTTCAACTCTTTTAGTTGAACAAACAGAACAGAAAGAAGTTTCACACAATTATTCTGTGTAGTTTTTATTTGTAGACATTCTTTTTCCCAATATAGGCCTCTTAGCGCTCAGAATGTCCAATTGCAGTTTCTACAGAAAGAGTGTTTCAGAACGGCTCAATCAAAAGTAAGGTTCAACTCTGTTAGTTGAATGCACAGAACAGAAAGAAGTTTCATACCATGCTTCTGTGTAGTTTATATTTGAACATATTCTTTTTTCCACTATTACCCACTTAGCGCTACGAATGTCCAGTTGCATTTTCTACAGACAGAGTGTTTCAAAACTGCTCAATCAAAAGTATGGTTTAACTCTGTTAGCTGAATGCTCAGATCAGAAATAAGTTTCACAGAATGCTTCTGTGTAGTTTATATTTGAATATATTCCTTTTTCCACTACTACACTCTTAGCGCTCCAAATGTCCAGTTGCATTTTCTACAGAAATAGTGTTCAGATCTGCTCAATCAAAAGTATGGTTTAACTCTGTTAGCTGAATGCACAGATCAGAAAGAAGTTTCACCGAATGATTCTGTGTAGTTTATATTTGAAGACATTCCTTTTTCCACTATTAACCTGTTAGCGCTCCGAATCTCCACTTGCATTTTCTACAAAGGAGTGTTTCATAACTGATCAATCAAAAATATGTTTTATCTCTGTTAACTGAATTTACAGATCAGAAATTAGTTTCACAGAATGCATCTGTGTAGTTTTTATTTGAAGATATTCTTTTTCTCAATGTAGGCCTCTTAGCGCTTAGCATGTCCAATTGCAGTTTCTACAGAAAGAGTGTTTCAGAACGGCTCAATCAAAAGTAAGGTTCAACTCTGTTAGTTGAATGCACAGAACAGAAAGAATTTTCACAGAATGCTACTGTGTAGTTTATATTTGAATATATTCCTTTTTCCACTATTACCCTCTTAGCGCTCCGAATGTCCACTTGCATTTTCTACAGAAAGAGTCTTCAGAACTGCGCAATCAAAAGTATGGTTTAACTCTGTTAGCTTAATGAACATATCAGAAATAAGTTTCACACAATGCTTCTGTGTAGTTTTTATTTGAAGATATAATTTTTCCCAATATAGGCCTCTTAGCGCTCAGAATGTCCAATTGCAGTTTCTACAGAAAGAGTGTTTCAGAAAGGCTCAATCAAAAGTAAGGTTCAACTCTGTTAGTTGAATGCACAGAACAGAAAGAAGTTTCATACAATGCTTCTGTGTAGTTTATATTTGAACATATTCTTTTTTCCACTATTACCCACTTAGCGCTACGAATGTCCAGTTGCATTTTCTACAGACAGAGTGTTTCAAAACTGCTCAATCAAAAGTATGGTTTAACTCTGTTAGCTGAATGCTCAGATCAGAAAGAAGTTTCACAGAATGCTTCTGTGTAGTTTATATTTGAATATATTCCTTTTTCCACTACTACTCTCTTAGCGCTCCAAATGTCCAGTTGCATTTTCTACAGAAAGAGAGTTCAGATCTGCTCAATCAAAAGTATGGTTTAACTCTGTTAGCTGAATGCACAGACCAGAAAGATGTTTCACAGAATGATTCTGTGTAGTTTATATTTGGAGACATTCCTTTTTCCACTATTACCCTCTTAGAGCTCCGAATCTCCACTTGCATTTTCTACAGAAAGAGTGTTTCAGAACGGCTCAATCAAAACTAAGGTTCAACTCTTTTAGTTGAACAAACAGAACAGAAAGAAGTTTCACACAATTCTTCTGTGTAGTTTTTATTTGTAGACATTCTTTTTCCCAATATAGGCCTCTTAGCGCTCAGAATGTCCAATTGCAGTTTCTACAGAAAGAGTGTTTCAGAACGGCTCAATCAAAAGTAAGGTTCAACTCTGTTAGTTGAATGCACAGAACAGAAAGAAGTTTCATACAATGCTTCTGTGTAGTTTATATTTGAACATATTCTTTTTTCCACTATTACCCACTTAGCGCTACGAATGTCCAGTTGCATTTTCTACAGACAGAGTGTTTCAAAACTGCTCAATCAAAAGTATGGTTTAACTCTGTTAGCTGAATGCTCAGATCAGAAAGAAGTTTCACAGAATGCTTCTGTGTAGTTTATATTTGAATATATTCCTTTTTCCACTACTACGCTCTTAGCGCTCCAAATGTCCAGTTGCATTTTCTACAGAAAGAGTGTTCAGATCTGCTCAATCAAAAGTATGGTTTAAATCTGTTAGCTGAATGCACAGATCAGAAAGAAGTTTCACCGAATGATTCTGTGTAGTTTATATTTGAAGACATTCCTTTTTCCACTATTACCCTCTTAGCGCTCCGAATCTCCACTTGCATTTTCTACAAAAAGAGTGTTTCATAACTGCTCAATCAAAAATATGTTTTATCTCTGTTAACTGAATTTACAGATCAGAAATAACTTTCACAGAATGCATCTGTGTAGTTTTTATTTGAAGATATTCTTTTTCCCAATATAGGCCTCTTAGCGCTTAGCATGTCCAATTGCAGTTTCTACAGAAAGAGTGTTTCAGAACGGCTCAATCAAAAGTAAGGTTCAAGTCTGTTAGTTGAATGCACAGAACAGAAAGAATTTTCACAGAATGCTACTGTGTAGTTTATATTTGAATATATTCTTTTCCACTATTACCTTCTTAGCGCTCCGAATGTCCACTTGCATTTTCTACAGAAAGAGTGTTCAGAACTGCGCAATCAAAAGTATGGTTTAACTCTGTTAGCTTAATGAACATATCAGAAATAAGTTTCACACAATGCTTCTGTGTAGTTTTTATTTGAAGATATTATTTTTCCCAATAGAGGCCTCTTAGCGCTCAGAATGTCCAATTGCAGTTTCTACAGAAAGAGTGTTTCAGAAAGGCTCAATCAAAAGTAAGGTTCAACTCTGTTAGTTGAATGCACAGAACAGAAAGAAGTTTCATACAATGCTTCTGTGTAGTTTATATTTGAACATATTTTTTTTCCACTATTACCCACTTAGCGCTACGAATGTCCAGTTGCATTTTCTACAGACAGAGTGTTTCAAAACTGCTCAATCAAAAGTATGGTTTAACTCTGTTAGTTGAATGCTCAGATCAGAAAGAAGTTTCACAGAATGCTTCTGTGTAGTTTATATTTGAATATATTCCTTTTTCCACTATTACTCTCTTAGCGCTCCAAATGTCCAGTTGCATTTTCTACAGAAAGAGAGTTCAGATCTGCTCAATCAAAAGTATGGTTTAACTCTGTTAGCTGAATGCACAGATCAGAAAGAAGTTTCACAGAATGATTCTGTGTAGTTTATATATGGAGACATTCCTTTTTCCACTATTACCCTCTTAGCGCTCCGAATCTCCACTTGCATTTTCTACAGAAAGAGTGTTTCAGAACGGCTCAATCAAAACTAAGGTTCAACTCTTTTAGTTGAACAAACAGAACAGAAAGAAGTTTCACACAATTCTTCTGTGTAGTTTTTATTTGTAGACATTCTTTTTCCCAATATAGGCCTCTTAGCGCTCAGAATGTCCAATTGCAGTTTCTACAGAAAGAGTGTTTCAGAACGGCTCAATCAAAAGTAAGGTTCAACTCTGTTAGTTGAATGCACAGAACAGAAAGAAGTTTCATACCATGCTTCTGTGTAGTTTATATTTGAACATATTCTTTTTTCCACTATTACCCACTTAGCGCTACGAATGTCCAGTTGCATTTTCTACAGACAGAGTGTTTCAAAACTGCTCAATCAAAAGTATGGTTTAACTCTGTTAGCTGAATGCTCAGATCAGAAATAAGTTTCACAGAATGCTTCTGTGTAGTTTATATTTGAATATATTCCTTTTTCCACTACTACACTCTTAGCGCTCCAAATGTCCAGTTGCATTTTCTACAGAAATAGTGTTCAGATCTGCTCAATCAAAAGTATGGTTTAACTCTGTTAGCTGAATGCACAGATCAGAAAGAAGTTTCACCGAATGATTCTGTGTAGTTTATATTTGAAGACATTCCTTTTTCCACTATTAACCTGTTAGCGCTCCGAATCTCCACTTGCATTTTCTACAAAGGAGTGTTTCATAACTGATCAATCAAAAATATGTTTTATCTCTGTTAACTGAATTTACAGATCAGAAATTAGTTTCACAGAATGCATCTGTGTAGTTTTTATTTGAAGATATTCTTTTTCCCAATGTAGGCCTCTTAGCGCTTAGCATGTCCAATTGCAGTTTCTACAGAAAGAGTGTTTCAGAACGGCTCAATCAAAAGTAAGGTTCAACTCTGTTAGTTGAATGCACAGAACAGAAAGAATTTTCACAGAATGCTACTGTGTAGTTTATATTTGAATATATTCCTTTTTCAACTATTACCCTCTTAGCGCTCCGAATGTCGACTTGCATTTTCTACAGAAAGAGTCTTCAGAACTGCGCAATCAAAAGTATGGTTTAACTCTGTTAGCTTAATGAACATATCAGAAATAAGTTTCACACAATGCTTCTGTGTAGTTTTTATTTGAAGATATAATTTTTCCCAATATAGGCCTCTTAGCGCTCAGAATGTCCAATTGCAGTTTCTACAGAAAGAGTGTTTCAGAAAGGCTCAATCAAAAGTAAGGTTCAACTCTGTTAGTTGAATGCACAGAACAGAAAGAAGTTTCATACAATGCTTCTGTGTAGTTTATATTTGAACATATTCTTTTTTCCACTATTTCCCACTTAACGCTACGAATGTCCAGTTGCATTTTCTACAGACAGAGTGTTTCAAAACTGCTCAATCAAAAGTATGGTTTAACTCTGTTAGCTGAATGCTCAGATCAGAAAGAAGTTTCACAGAATGCTTCTGTGTAGTTTATATTTGAATATATTCCTTTTTCCACTACTACTCTGTTAGCGCTCAAAATGTCCAGTTGCATTTTCTACAGAAAGAGAGTTCAGATCTGCTCAATCAAAAGTATGGTTTAACTCTGTTAGCTGAATGCACAGATCAGAAAGAAGTTTCACAGAATGATTCTGTGTAGTTTATATTTGGAGACATTCCTTTTTCCACTATTACCCTCTTAGCGCTCCGAATCTCCACTTGCATTTTCTACAGAAAGAGTGTTTCAGAACGGCTCAATCAAAACTAAGGTTCAACTCTTTTAGTTGAACAAACAGAACAGAAAGAAGTTTCACACAATTATTCTGTGTAGTTTTTATTTGTAGACATTCTTTTTCCCAATATAGGCCTCTTAGCGCTCAGAATGTCCAATTGCAGTTTCTACAGAAAGAGTGTTTCAGAACGGCTCAATCAAAAGTAAGGTTCAACTCTGTTAGTTGAATGCACAGAACAGAAAGAAGTTTCATACCATGCTTCTGTGTAGTTTATATTTGAACATATTCTTTTTTCCACTATTACCCACTTAGCGCTACGAATGTCCAGTTGCATTTTCTACAGACAGAGTGTTTCAAAACTGCTCAATCAAAAGTATGGTTTAACTCTGTTAGCTGAATGCTCAGATCAGAAATAAGTTTCACAGAATGCTTCTGTGTAGTTTATATTTGAATATATTCCTTTTTCCACTACTACACTCTTAGCGCTCCAAATGTCCAGTTGCATTTTCTACAGAAATAGTGTTCAGATCTGCTCAATCAAAAGTATGGTTTAACTCTGTTAGCTGAATGCACAGATCAGAAAGAAGTTTCACCGAATGATTCTGTGTAGTTTATATTTGAAGACATTCCTTTTTCCACTATTAACTTGTTAGCGCTCCGAATCTCCACTTGCATTTTCTACAAAGGAGTGTTTCATAACTGATCAATCAAAAATATGTTTTATCTCTGTTAACTGAATTTACAGATCAGAAATTAGTTTCACAGAATGCATCTGTGTAGTTTTTATTTGAAGATATTCTTTTTCTCAATGTAGGCCTCTTAGCGCTTAGCATGTCCAATTGCAGTTTCTACAGAAAGAGTGTTTCAGAACGGCTCAATCAAAAGTAAGGTTCAACTCTGTTAGTTGAATGCACAGAACAGAAAGAATTTTCACAGAATGCTACTGTGTAGTTTATATTTGAATATATTCCTTTTTCCACTATTACCCTCTTAGCGCTCCGAATGTCCACTTGCATTTTCTACAGAAAGAGTCTTCAGAACTGCGCAATCAAAAGTATGGTTTAACTCTGTTAGCTTAATGAACATATCAGAAATAAGTTTCACACAATGCTTCTGTGTAGTTTTTATTTGAAGATATAATTTTTCCCAATATAGGCCTCTTAGCGCTCAGAATGTCCAATTGCAGTTTCTACAGAAAGAGTGTTTCAGAAAGGCTCAATCAAAAGTAAGGTTCAACTCTGTTAGTTGAATGCACAGAACAGAAAGAAGTTTCATACAATGCTTCTGTGTAGTTTATATTTGAACATATTCTTTTTTCCACTATTACCCACTTAGCGCTACGAATGTCCAGTTGCATTTTCTACAGACAGAGTGTTTCAAAACTGCTCAATCAAAAGTATGGTTTAACTCTGTTAGCTGAATGCTCAGATCAGAAAGAAGTTTCACAGAATGCTTCTGTGTAGTTTATATTTGAATATATTCCTTTTTCCACTACTACTCTCTTAGCGCTCCAAATGTCCAGTTGCATTTTCTACAGAAAGAGAGTTCAGATCTGCTCAATCAAAAGTATGGTTTAACTCTGTTAGCTGAATGCACAGACCAGAAAGATGTTTCACAGAATGATTCTGTGTAGTTTATATTTGGAGACATTCCTTTTTCCACTATTACCCTCTTAGAGCTCCGAATCTCCACTTGCATTTTCTACAGAAAGAGTGTTTCAGAACGGCTCAATCAAAACTAAGGTTCAACTCTTTTAGTTGAACAAACAGAACAGAAAGAAGTTTCACACAATTCTTCTGTGTAGTTTTTATTTGTAGACATTCTTTTTCCCAATATAGGCCTCTTAGCGCTCAGAATGTCCAATTGCAGTTTCTACAGAAAGAGTGTTTCAGAACGGCTCAATCAAAAGTAAGGTTCAACTCTGTTAGTTGAATGCACAGAACAGAAAGAAGTTTCATACAATGCTTCTGTGTAGTTTATATTTGAACATATTCTTTTTTCCACTATTACCCACTTAGCGCTACGAATGTCCAGTTGCATTTTCTACAGACAGAGTGTTTCAAAACTGCTCAATCAAAAGTATGGTTTAACTCTGTTAGCTGAATGCTCAGATCAGAAAGAAGTTTCACAGAATGCTTCTGTGTAGTTTATATTTGAATATATTCCTTTTTCCACTACTACGCTCTTAGCGCTCCAAATGTCCAGTTGCATTTTCTACAGAAAGAGTGTTCAGATCTGCTCAATCAAAAGTATGGTTTAAATCTGTTAGCTGAATGCACAGATCAGAAAGAAGTTTCACCGAATGATTCTGTGTAGTTTATATTTGAAGACATTCCTTTTTCCACTATTACCCTCTTAGCGCTCCGAATCTCCACTTGCATTTTCTACAAAAAGAGTGTTTCATAACTGCTCAATCAAAAATATGTTTTATCTCTGTTAACTGAATTTACAGATCAGAAATAACTTTCACAGAATGCATCTGTGTAGTTTTTATTTGAAGATATTCTTTTTCCCAATATAGGCCTCTTAGCGCTTAGCATGTCCAATTGCAGTTTCTACAGAAAGAGTGTTTCAGAACGGCTCAATCAAAAGTAAGGTTCAAGTCTGTTAGTTGAATGCACAGAACAGAAAGAATTTTCACAGAATGCTACTGTGTAGTTTATATTTGAATATATTCTTTTCCACTATTACCTTCTTAGCGCTCCGAATGTCCACTTGCATTTTCTACAGAAAGAGTGTTCAGAACTGCGCAATCAAAAGTATGGTTTAACTCTGTTAGCTTAATGAACATATCAGAAATAAGTTTCACACAATGCTTCTGTGTAGTTTTTATTTGAAGATATTATTTTTCCCAATAGAGGCCTCTTAGCGCTCAGAATGTCCAATTGCAGTTTCTACAGAAAGAGTGTTTCAGAAAGGCTCAATCAAAAGTAAGGTTCAACTCTGTTAGTTGAATGCACAGAACAGAAAGAAGTTTCATACAATGCTTCTGTGTAGTTTATATTTGAACATATATTTTTTCCACTATTACCCACTTAGCGCTACGAATGTCCAGTTGCATTTTCTACAGACAGAGTGTTTCAAAACTGCTCAATCAAAAGTATGGTTTAACTCTGTTAGTTGAATGCTCAGATCAGAAAGAAGTTTCACAGAATGCTTCTGTGTAGTTTATATTTGAATATATTCCTTTTTCCACTACTACTCTCTTAGCGCTCCAAATGTCCAGTTGCATTTTCTACAGAAAGAGAGTTCAGATCTGCTCAATCAAAAGTATGGTTTAACTCTGTTAGCTGAATGCACAGATCAGAAAGAAGTTTCACAGAATGATTCTGTGTAGTTTATATATGGAGACATTCCTTTTTCCACTATTACCCTCTTAGCGCTCCGAATCTCCACTTGCATTTTCTACAGAAAGAGTGTTTCAGAACGGCTCAATCAAAACTAAGGTTCAACTCTTTTAGTTGAACAAACAGAACAGAAAGAAGTTTCACACAATTCTTCTGTGTAGTTTTTATTTGTAGACATTCTTTTTCCCAATATAGGCCTCTTAGCGCTCAGAATGTCCAATTGCAGTTTCTACAGAAAGAGTGTTTCAGAACGGCTCAATCAAAAGTAAGGTTCAACTCTGTTAGTTGAATGCACAGAACAGAAAGAAGTTTCATACCATGCTTCTGTGTAGTTTATATTTGAACATATTCTTTTTTCCACTATTACCCACTTAGCGCTACGAATGTCCAGTTGCATTTTCTACAGACAGAGTGTTTCAAAACTGCTCAATCAAAAGTATGGTTTAACTCTGTTAGCTGAATGCTCAGATCAGAAATAAGTTTCACAGAATGCTTCTGTGTAGTTTATATTTGAATATATTCCTTTTTCCACTACTACACTCTTAGCGCTCCAAATGTCCAGTTGCATTTTCTACAGAAATAGTGTTCAGATCTGCTCAATCAAAAGTATGGTTTAACTCTGTTAGCTGAATGCACAGATCAGAAAGAAGTTTCACCGAATGATTCTGTGTAGTTTATATTTGAAGACATTCCTTTTTCCACTATTAACCTGTTAGCGCTCCGAATCTCCACTTGCATTTTCTACAAAGGAGTGTTTCATAACTGATCAATCAAAAATATGTTTTATCTCTGTTAACTGAATTTACAGATCAGAAATTAGTTTCACAGAATGCATCTGTGTAGTTTTTATTTGAAGATATTCTTATTCCCAATGTAGGCCTCTTAGCGCTTAGCATGTCCAATTGCAGTTTCTACAGAAAGAGTGTTTCAGAACGGCTCAATCAAAAGTAAGGTTCAACTCTGTTAGTTGAATGCACAGAACAGAAAGAATTTTCACAGAATGCTACTGTGTAGTTTATATTTGAATATATTCCTTTTTCAACTATTACCCTCTTAGCGCTCCGAATGTCCACTTGCATTTTCTACAGAAAGAGTCTTCAGAACTGCGCAATCAAAAGTATGGTTTAACTCTGTTAGCTTAATGAACATATCAGAAATAAGTTTCACACAATGCTTCTGTGTAGTTTTTATTTGAAGATATAATTTTTCCCAATATAGGCCTCTTAGCGCTCAGAATGTCCAATTGCAGTTTCTACAGAAAGAGTGTTTCAGAAAGGCTCAATCAAAAGTAAGGTTCAACTCTGTTAGTTGAATGCACAGAACAGAAAGAAGTTTCATACAATGCTTCTGTGTAGTTTATATTTGAACATATTCTTTTTTCCACTATTACCCACTTAGCGCTACGAATGTCCAGTTGCATTTTCTACAGACAGAGTGTTTCAAAACTGCTCAATCAAAAGTATGGTTTAACTCTGTTAGCTGAATGCTCAGATCAGAAAGAAGTTTCACAGAATGCTTCTGTGTAGTTTATATTTGAATATATTCCTTTTTCCACTACTACTCTCTTAGCGCTCCAAATGTCCAGTTGCATTTTCTACAGAAAGAGAGTTCAGATCTGCTCAATCAAAAGTATGGTTTAACTCTGTTAGCTGAATGCACAGATCAGAAAGATATTTCACAGAATGATTCTGTGTAGTTTATATTTGGAGACATTCCTTTTTCCACTATTACCCTCTTAGAGCTCCGAATCTCCACTTGCATTTTCTACAGAAAGAGTGTTTCAGAACGGCTCAATCAAAACTAAGGTTCAACTCTTTTAGTTGAACAAACAGAACAGAAAGAAGTTTCACACAATTATTCTGTGTAGTTTTTATTTGTAGACATTCTTTTTCCCAATATAGGCCTCTTAGCGCTCAGAATGTCCAATTGCAGTTTCTACAGAAAGAGTGTTTCAGAACGGCTCAATCAAAAGTAAGGTTCAACTCTGTTAGTTGAATGCACAGAACAGAAAGAATTTTCATACAATGCTTCTGTGTAGTTTATATTTGAACATATTCTTTTTTCCACTATTACCCACTTAGCGCTACGAATGTCCAGTTGCATTTTCTACAGACAGAGTGTTTCAAAACTGCTCAATCAAAAATATGGTTTAACTCTGTTAGCTGAATGCTCAGATCAGAAAGAAGTTTCACAGAATGCTTCTGTGTAGTTTATATTTGAATATATTCCTTTTTCCACTACTACGCTCTTAGCGCTCCAAATGTCCAGTTGCATTTTCTACAGAAAGAGTGTTCAGATCTGCTCAATCAAAAGTATGGTTTAAATCTGTTAGCTGAATGCACAGATCAGAAAGAAGTTTCACCGAATGATTCTGTGTAGTTTATATTTGAAGACATTCCTTTTTCCACTATTACCCTCTTAGCGCTCCGAATCTCCACTTGCATTTTCTACAAAAAGAGTGTTTCATAACTGCTCAATCAAAAATATGTTTTATCTCTGTTAACTGAATTTACAGATCAGAAATAACTTTCACAGAATGCATCTGTGTAGTTTTTATTTGAAGATATTCTTTTTCCCAATATAGGCCTCTTAGCGCTTAGCATGTCCAATTGCAGTTTCTACAGAAAGAGTGTTTCAGAACGGCTCAATCAAAAGTAAGGTTCAAGTCTGTTAGTTGAATGCACAGAACAGAAAGAATTTTCACAGAATGCTACTGTGTAGTTTATATTTGAATATATTCCTTTTTCCACTATTACCTTCTTAGCGCTCCGAATGTCCACTTGCATTTTCTACAGAAAGAGTGTTCAGAACTGCGCAATCAAAATTATGGTTTAACTCTGTTAGCTTAATGAACATATCAGAAATAAGTTTCACACAATGCTTCTGTGTAGTTTTTATTTGAAGATATTATTTTTCCCAATAGAGGCCTCTTAGCGCTCAGAATGTCCAATTGCAGATTCTACAGAAAGAGTGTTTCAGAAAGGCTCAATCAAAAGTAAGGTTCAACTCTGTTAGTTGAATGCACAGAACAGAAAGAAGTTTCATACAATGCTTCTGTGTAGTTTATATTTGAACATATTTTTTTTCCACTATTACCCACTTAGCGCTACGAATGTCCAGTTGCATTTTCTACAGACAGAGTGTTTCAAAACTGCTCAATCAAAAGTATGGTTTAACTCTGTTAGTTGAATGCTCAGATCAGAAAGAAGTTTCACAGAATGCTTCTGTGTAGTTTATATTTGAATATATTCCTTTTTCCACTACTACTCTCTTAGCGCTCCAAATGTCCAGTTGCATTTTCTACAGAAAGAGAGTTCAGATCTGCTCAATCAAAAGTATGGTTTAACTCTGTTAGCTGAATGCACAGATCAGAAAAAAGTTTCACCGAATGATTCTGTGAAGTTTATATTTGGAGACATTCCTTTTTCCACTATTACCCTCTTAGCGCTCCGAATCTCCACTTGCATTTTCTACAGAAAGAGTGTTTCAGAACCGCTCAATCAAAACTAAGGTTCAACTCTTTTAGTTGAACAAACAGAACAGAAAGAAGTTTCACACAATTATTCTGTGTAGTTTTTATTTGTAGACATTCTTTTTCCCAATATAGGCCTCTTAGCGCTCAGAATGTCCAATTGCAGTTTCTACAGAAAGAGTGTTTCAGAACGGCTCAATCAAAAGTAAGGTTCAACTCTGTTAGTTGAATGCACAGAACAGAAAGAAGTTTCATACAATGCTTCTGTGTAGTTTATATTTGAACATATTCTTTTTTCCACTATTACCCACTTAGCGCTACGAATGTCCAGTTGCATTTTCTACAGACAGAGTGTTTCAAAACTGCTCAATCAAAAATATGGTTTAACTCTGTTAGCTGAATGCTCAGATCAGAAAGAAGTTTCACAGAATGCTTCTGTGTAGTTTATATTTGAATATATTCCTTTTTCCACTACTACGCTCTTAGCGCTCCAAATGTCCAGTTGCATTTTCTACAGAAAGAGTGTTCAGATCTGCTCAATCAAAAGTATGGTTTAAATCTGTTAGCTGAATGCACAGATCAGAAAGAAGTTTCACCGAATGATTCTGTGTAGTTTATATTTGAAGACATTCCTTTTTCCACTATTACCCTCTTAGCGCTCCGAATCTCCACTTGCATTTTCTACAAAAAGAGTGTTTCATAACTGCTCAATCAAAAATATGTTTTATCTCTGTTAACTGAATTTACAGATCAGAAATAACTTTCACAGAATGCATCTGTGTAGTTTTTATTTGAAGATATTCTTTTTCCCAATATAGGCCTCTTAGCGCTTAGCATGTCCAATTGCAGTTTCTACAGAAAGAGTGTTTCAGAACGGCTCAATCAAAAGTAAGGTTCAAGTCTGTTAGTTGAATGCACAGAACAGAAAGAATTTTCACAGAATGCTACTGTGTAGTTTATATTTGAATATATTCCTTTTTCCACTATTACCTTCTTAGCGCTCCGAATGTCCACTTGCATTTTCTACAGAAAGAGTGTTCAGAACTGCGCAATCAAAAGTATGGTTTAACTCTGTTAGCTTAATGAACATATCAGAAATAAGTTTCACACAATGCTTCTGTGTAGTTTTTATTTGAAGATATTATTTTTCCCAATAGAGGCCTCTTAGCGCTCAGAATGTCCAATTGCAGATTCTACAGAAAGAGTGTTTCAGAAAGGCTCAATCAAAAGTAAGGTTCAACTCTGTTAGTTGAATGCACAGAACAGAAAGAAGTTTCATACAATGCTTCTGTGTAGTTTATATTTGAACATATTTTTTTTCCACTATTACCCACTTAGCGCTACGAATGTCCAGTTGCATTTTCTACAGACAGAGTGTTTCAAAACTGCTCAATCAAAAGTATGGTTTAACTCTGTTAGTTGAATGCTCAGATCAGAAAGAAGTTTCACAGAATGCTTCTGTGTAGTTTATATTTGAATATATTCCTTTTTCCACTACTACTCTCTTAGCGCTCCAAATGTCCAGTTGCATTTTCTACAGAAAGAGAGTTCAGATCTGCTCAATCAAAAGTATGGTTTAACTCTGTTAGCTGAATGCACAGATCAGAAAAAAGTTTCACCGAATGATTCTGTGAAGTTTATATTTGGAGACATTCCTTTTTCCACTATTACCCTCTTAGCGCTCCGAATCTCCACTTGCATTTTCTACAGAAAGAGTGTTTCAGAACCGCTCAATCAAAACTAAGGTTCAAATCTTTTAGTTGAACAAACAGAACAGAAAGAAGTTTCACACAATTCTTCTGTGTAGTTTTTATTTGTAGACATTCTTTTTCCCAATATAGGCCTCTTAGCGCTCAGAATGTCCAATTGCAGTTTCTACAGAAAGAGTGTTTCAGAACGGCTCAATCAAAAGTAAGGTTCAACTCTGTTAGTTGAATGCACAGAACAGAAAGAAGTTTCATACAATGCTTCTGTGTAGTTTATATTTGAACATATTCTTTTTTCCACTATTACCCACTTAGCGCTACGAATGTCCAGTTGCATTTTCTACAGACAGAGTGTTTCAAAACTGCTCAATCAAAAGTATGGTTTAACTCTGTTAGCTGAATGCTCAGATCAGAAAGAAGTTTCACAGAATGCTTCTGTGTAGTTTATATTTGAATATATTCCTTTTTCCACTACTACGCTCTTAGCGCTCCAAATGTCCAGTTGCATTTTCTACAGAAAGAGTGTTCAGATCTGCTCAATCAAAAGTATGGTTTAACTCTGTTAGCTGAATGCACAGATCAGAAAGAAGTTTCACCGAATGATTCTGTCTAGTTTATATTTGAAGACATTCCTTTTTCCACTATTACCCTCTTAGCGCTCCGAATCTCCACTTGCATTTTCTACAAAGGAGTGTTTCATAACTGCTCAATCAAAAATATGTTTTATCTCTGTTAACTGAATTTACAGATCAGAAATAAGTTTCACAGAATGCATCTGTGTAGTTTTTATTTGAAGATATTCTTTTTCCCAATGTAGGCCTCTTAGCGCTTAGCATGTCCAATTGCAGTTTCTACAGAAAGAGTGTTTCAGAACGGCTCAATCAAAAGTAAGGTTCAAATCTGTTAGTTGAATGCACAGAACAGAAAGAATTTTCACAGAATGCTACTGTGTAGTTTATATTTGAATATATTCCTTTTTCAACTATTACCCTCTTAGCGCTCCGAATGTCCACTTGCATTTTCTACAGAAAGAGTGTTCAGAACTGCGCAATCAAAAGTATGGTTTAACTCTGTTAGCTTAATGAACATATCAGAAATAAGTTTCACACAATGCTTCTGTGTAGTTTTTATTTGAAGATATTTTTTTTCCCAATATAGGCCTCTTAGCGCTCAGAATGTCCAATTGCAGTTTCTACAGAAAGAGTGTTTCAGAAAGGCTCAATCAAAAGTAAGGTTCAACTCTGTTAGTTGAATGCACAGAACAGAAAGAAGTTTCATACAATGCTTCTGTGTAGTTTATATTTGAACATATTCTTTTTTCCACTATTACCCACTTAGCGCTACGAATGTCCAGTTGCATTTTCTACAGACAGAGTGTTTCAAAACTGCTCAATCAAAAGTATGGTTTAACTATGTTAGTTGAATGCTCAGATCAGAAAGAAGTTTCACAGAATGCTTCTGTGTAGTTTATATTTGAATATATTCCTTTTTCCACTACTACTCTCTTAGCGCTCCAAATGTCCAGTTGCATTTTCTACAGAAAGAGTGTTCAGATCTGCTCAATCAAAAGTATGGTTTAACTGTGTTAGCTGAATGCACAGATCAGAAAGAAGTTTCACCGAATGATTCTGTCTAGTTTATATTTGGAGACATTCCTTTTTCCACTATTACCTTCTTAGCGCTCCGAATCTCCACTTGCATTTTCTACAAAGGAGTGTTTCATAACTGATCAATAAAAATATGTTTTATCTCTGTTAACTGAATTTACAGATCAGAAATAAGTTTCACAGAATGCATCTGTGTAGTTTTTATTTGAAGATATTCTTTTTCTCAATGTAGGCCTCTTAGCGCTTAGCATGTCCAATTGCCGTTTCTACAGAAAGAGTGTTTCAGAACGGCTCAATCAAAAGTAAGGTTCAACTCTGTTAGTTGAATGCACAGAACAGAAAGAATTTTCACAGAATGCTACTGTGTAGTTTATATTTGAATATATTCCTTTTTCCACTATTACCCTCTTAGCGCTCCGAATGTCCACTTGCATTTTCTACAGAAAGAGTGTTCAGAACTGCGCAATCAAAAGTATGGTTTAACTCTGTTAGCTTAATGAACATATCAGAAATAAGTTTCACACAATGCTTCTGTGTAGTTTTTATTTGAAGATATTATTTTTCCCAATATAGGCCTCTTAGCGCTCAGAATGTCCAATTGCAGTTTCTACAGAAAGAGTGTTTCAGAAAGGCTCAATCAAAAGTAAGGTTCAACTCTGTTAGTTGAATGCACAGAACAGAAAAAAGTTTCATACAATTCTTCTGTGTAGTTTATATTTGAACATATTCTTTTTTCCACTATTACCCACTTAGCGCTACGAATGTCCAGTTGCATTTTCTACAGAGAGAGTGTTTCAAAACTGCTCAATCAAAAGTATGGTTTAACTCTGTTAGCTGAATGCTCAGATCAGAAAGATGTTTCACAGAATGCTTCTGTGTAGTTTATATTTGAATATATTCCTTTCTCCACTACTACTCTCTTAGCGCTCCAAATGTCCAGTTGCATTTTCTACAGAAAGAGAGTTCAGATCTGCTCAATCAAAAGTATGGTTTAACTCTGTTAGCTGAATGCACAGATCAGAAAGAAGTTTCACCGAATGATTCTGTGAAGTTTATATTTGGAGACATTCCTTTTTCCACTATTACCCTCTTAGCGCTCCGAATCTCCACTTGCATTTTCTACAGAAAGAGTGTTTCAGAACGGCTCAATCAAAACTATGGTTCAAATCTTTTAGTTGAACAAACAGAACAGAAAGAAGTTTCACACAATTCTTCTGTGTAGTTTTTATTTGTAGACATTCTTTTTCCCAATATAGGCCTCTTAGCGCTCAGAATGTCCAATTGCAGTTTCTACAGAAAGAGTGTTTCAGAAAGGCTCAATCAAAAGTAAGGTTCAACTCTGTTAGTTGAATGCACAGAACAGAAAGAAGTTTCATACAATGCTTCTGTGTAGTTTATATTTGAACATATTCTTTTTTCCACTATTACCCACTTAGCGCTACGAATGTCCAGTTGCATTTTCTACAGACAGAGTGTTTCAAAACTGCTCAATCAAAAGTATGGTTTAACTCTGTTAGCTGAATGCTCAGATCAGAAAGAAGTTTCACAGAATGCTTCTGTGTAGTTTATATTTGAAAATATTCCTTTTTCCACTACTACGCTCTTAGCGCTCCGAATCTCCACTTGCATTTTCTACAAAGGAGTGTTTCATAACTGCTCAATCAAAAATATGTTTTATCTCTGTTAACTGAATTTACAGATCAGAAATAAGTTTCACAGAATGCATCTGTGTAGTTTTTATTTGAAGATATTCTTTTTCCCAATGTAGGCCTCTTAGCGCTTAGCATGTCCAATTGCAGTTTCTACAGAAAGAGTGTTTCAGAACGGCTCAATCAAAAGTAAGGTTCAACTCTGTTAGTTGAATGCACAGAACAGAAAGAATTTTCACAGAATGCTACTGTGTAGTTTATATTTGAATATATTCCTTTTTCAACTATTACCCTCTTAGCGCACCGAATGTCCACTTGCATTTTCTACAGAAAGAGTGTTTCAGAACCGCTCAATCAAAACTAAGGTTCAACTCTTTTAGTTGAACAAACAGAACAGAAAGAAGTTTCACACAATTCTTCTGTGTAGTTTTTATTTGTAGACATTCTTTTTCCCAATATAGGCCTCTTAGCGCTCAGAATGTCCAATTGCAGTTTCTACAGAAAGAGTGTTTCAGAAAGGCTCAATCAAAAGTAAGGTTCAACTCTGTTAGTTGAATGCACAGAACAGAAAGAAGTTTCATACAATGCTTCTGTGTAGTTTATATTTGAACATATTCTTTTTTCCACTATTACCCACTTAGCGCTACGAATGTCCAGTTGCATTTTCTACAGACAGAGTGTTTCAAAACTGCTCAATCAAAAGTATGGTTTAACTCTGTTAGCTGAATGCTCAGATCAGAAAGAAGTTTCACAGAATGCTTCTGTGTAGTTTATATTTGAATATATTACTTTTTCCACTACTACGCTCTTAGCGCTCCAAATGTCCAGTTGCATTTTCTACAGAAAGAGTGTTCAGATCTGCTCAATCAAAAGTATGGTTTAACTCTGTTAGCTGAATGCACAGATCAGAAAGAAGTTTCACCGAATGATTCTGTCTAGTTTATATTTGAAGACATTCCTTTTTCCACTATTACCCTCTTAGCGCTCCGAATCTCCACTTGCATTTTCTACAAAGGAGTGTTTCATAACTGATCAATAAAAATATGTTTTATCTCTGTTAACTGAATTTACAGATCAGAAATAAGTTTCACACAATGCATCTGTGTAGTTTTTATTTGAAGATATTCTTTTTCTCAATGTAGGCCTCTTAGCGCTTAGCATGTCCAATTGCCGTTTCTACAGAAAGAGTGTTTCAGAACGGCTCAATCAAAAGTAAGGTTCAACTCTGTTAGTTGAATGCACAGAACAGAAAGAATTTTCACAGAATGCTACTGTGTAGTTTATATTTGAATATATTCCTTTTTCCACTATTACCCTCTTAGCGCTCCGAATGTCCTCTTGCATTTTCTACAGAAAGAGTGTTCAGAACTGCGCAATCAAAAGTATGGTTTAACTCTGTTAGCTTAATGAACATATCAGAAATAAGTTTCACACAATGCTTCTGTGTAGTTTTTATTTGAAGATATTATTTTTCCCAATATAGGCCTCTTAGCGCTCAGAATGTCCAACTGCAGTTTCTACAGAAAGAGTGTTTCAGAAAGGCTCAATCAAAAGTAAGGTTCAACTCTGTTAGTTGAATGCACAGAACAGAAAAAAGTTTCATACAATGCTTCTGTGTAGTTTATATTTGAACATATTCTTTTTTCCACTATTAACCACTTAGCGCTACGAATGTCCAGTTGCATTTTCTACAGAGAGAGTGTTTCAAAACTGCTCAATCAAAAGTATGGTTTAACTCTGTTAGCTGAATGCTCAGATCAGAAAGATGTTTCACAGAATGCTTCTGTGTAGTTTATATTTGAATATATTCCTTTCTCCACTACTACTCTCTTAGCGCTCCAAATGTCCAGTTGCATTTTCTACAGAAAGAGAGTTCAGATCTGCTCAATCAAAAGTATGGTTTAACTCTGTTAGCTGAATGCACAGATCAGAAAGAAGTTTCACCGAATGATTCTGTGAAGTTTATATTTGGAGACATTCCTTTTTCCACTATTACCCTCTTAGCGCTCCGAATCTCCACTTGCATTTTCTACAGAAAGAGTGTTTCAGAACGGCTCAATCAAAACTATGGTTCAAATCTTTTAGTTGAACAAACAGAACAGAAAGAAGTTTCACACAATTCTTCTGTGTAGTTTTTATTTGTAGACATTCTTTTTCCCAATATAGGCCTCTTAGCGCTCAGAATGTCCAATTGCAGTTTCTACAGAAAGAGTGTTTCAGAAAGGCTCAATCAAAAGTAAGGTTCAACTCTGTTAGTTGAATGCACAGAACAGAAAGAAGTTTCATACAATGCTTCTGTGTAGTTTATATTTGAACATATTCTTTTTTCCACTATTACCCACTTAGCGCTACGAATGTCCAGTTGCATTTTCTACAGACAGAGTGTTTCAAAACTGCTCAATCAAAAGTATGGTTTAACTCTGTTAGCTGAATGCTCAGATCAGAAAGAAGTTTCACAGAATGCTTCTGTGTAGTTTATATTTGAATATATTCCTTTTTCCACTACTACTCTCTTAGCGCTCCAAATGTCCAGTTGCATTTTCTACAGAAAGAGAGTTCAGATCTGCACAATCAAAAGTAGGGTTTAACTCTGTTAGCTGAATGCACAGATCAGAAAGAAGTTTCACCGAATGATTCTGTGAAGTTTATATTTGGAGACATTCCTTTTTCCACTATTACCCTCTTAGCGCTCCGAATCTCCACTTGCATTTTCTACAGAAAGAGTGTTTCAGAACGGCTCAATCAAAACTAAGGTTCAACTCTTTTAGTTGAACAAACAGAACAGAAAGAAGTTTCACACAATTCTTCTGTGTAGTTTTTATTTGTAGACATTCTTTTTCCCAATATAGGCCTCTTAGCGCTCAGAATGTCCAATTGCAGTTTCTACAGAAAGAGTGTTTCAGAATGGCTCAATCAAAAGTAAGGTTCAACTCTGTTAGTTGAATGCACAGAACAGAAAGAAGTTTCATACAATGCTTCTGTGTAGTTTATATTTGAACATATTCTTTTTTCCACTATTACCCACTTAGCGCTACGAATGTCCAGTTGCATTTTCTACAGACAGAGTGTTTCAAAACTGCTCAATCAAAAGTATGGTTTAACTCTGTTAGCTGAATGCTCAGATCAGAAAGAAGTTTCACAGAATGCTTCTGTGTAGTTTATATTTGAAAATATTCCTTTTTCCACTACTACGCTCTTAGCGCTCCGAATCTCCACTTGCATTTTCTACAAAGGAGTGTTTCATAACTGCTCAATCAAAAATATGTTTTATCTCTGTTAACTGAATTTACAGATCAGAAATAAGTTTCACAGAATGCATCTGTGTAGTTTTTATTTGAAGATATTCTTTTTCCCAATGTAGGCCTCTTAGCGCTTAGCATGTCCAATTGCAGTTTCTACAGAAAGAGTGTTTCAGAACGGCTCAATCAAAAGTAAGGTTCAACTCTGTTAGTTGAATGCACAGAACAGAAAGAATTTTCACAGAATGCTACTGTGTAGTTTATATTTGAATATATTCCTTTTTCAACTATTACCCTCTTAGCGCTACGAATGTCCACTTGCATTTTCTACAGAAAGAGTGTTCAGAACTGCGCAATCAGAAGTATGGTTTAACTCTGTTAGCTTAATGAACATATCAGAAATAAGTTTCACACAATGCTTCTGTGTAGTTTTTATTTGAAGATATTTTTTTTTCCCAATAGAGGCCTCTTAGCGCTCAGAATGTCCAATTGCAGTTTCTACAGAAAGAGTGTTTCAGAAAGGCTCAATCAAAAGTAAGGTTCAACTCTGTTAGTTGAATGCACAGAACAGAAAGAAGTTTCATACAATGCTTCTGTGTAGTTTATATTTGAACATATTCTTTTTTCCACTATTACCCACTTAGCGCTACGAATGTCCAGTTGCATTTTCTACAGACAGAGTGTTTCAAAACTGCTCAATCAAAAGTATGGTTTAACTCTGTTAGCTGAATGCTCAGATCAGAAAGAAGTTTCACAGAATGCTTCTGTGTAGTTTATATTTGAATATATTCCTTTTTCCACTACTACTCTCTTAGCGCTCCAAATGTCCAGTTGCATTTTCTACAGAAAGAGAGTTCAGATCTGCACAATCAAAAGTATGGTTTAACTCTGTTAGCTGAATGCACAGATCAGAAAGAAGTTTCACCGAATGATTCTGTGAAGTTTATATTTGGAGACATTCCTTTTTCCACTATTACCCTCTTAGCGCTCCGAATCTCCACTTGCATTTTCTACAGAAAGAGTGTTTCAGAACGGCTCAATCAAAACTAAGGTTCAACTCTTTTAGTTGAACAAACAGAACAGAAAGAAGTTTCACACAATTCTTCTGTGTAGTTTTTATTTGTAGACATTCTTTTTCCCAATATAGGCCTCTTAGCGCTCAGAATGTCCAATTGCAGTTTCTACAGAAAGAGTGTTTCAGAATGGCTCAATCAAAAGTAAGGTTCAACTCTGTTAGTTGAATGCACAGAACAGAAAGAAGTTTCATACAATGCTTCTGTGTAGTTTATATTTGAACATATTCTTTTTTCCACTATTACCCACTTAGCGCTACGAATGTCCAGTTGCATTTTCTACAGACAGAGTGTTTCAAAACTGCTCAATCAAAAGTATGGTTTAACTCTGTTAGCTGAATGCTCAGATCAGAAAGAAGTTTCACAGAATGCTTCTGTGTAGTTTATATTTGAAAATATTCCTTTTTCCACTACTACGCTCTTAGCGCTCCGAATCTCCACTTGCATTTTCTACAAAGGAGTGTTTCATAACTGCTCAATCAAAAATATGTTTTATCTCTGTTAACTGAATTTACAGATCAGAAATAAGTTTCACAGAATGCATCTGTGTAGTTTTTATTTGAAGATATTCTTTTTCCCAATGTAGGCCTCTTAGCGCTTAGCATGTCCAATTGCAGTTTCTACAGAAAGAGTGTTTCAGAACGGCTCAATCAAAAGTAAGGTTCAACTCTGTTAGTTGAATGCACAGAACAGAAAGAATTTTCACAGAATGCTACTGTGTAGTTTATATTTGAATATATTCCTTTTTCAACTATTACCCTCTTAGCGCTACGAATGTCCACTTGCATTTTCTACAGAAAGAGTGTTCAGAACTGCGCAATCAGAAGTATGGTTTAACTCTGTTAGCTTAATGAACATATCAGAAATAAGTTTCACACAATGCTTCTGTGTAGTTTTTATTTGAAGATATTTTTTTTTCCCAATAGAGGCCTCTTAGCGCTCAGAATGTCCAATTGCAGTTTCTACAGAAAGAGTGTTTCAGAAAGGCTCAATCAAAAGTAAGGTTCAACTCTGTTAGTTGAATGCACAGAACAGAAAGAAGTTTCATACAATGCTTCTGTGTAGTTTATATTTGAACATATTCTTTTTTCCACTATTACCCACTTAGCGCTACGAATGTCCAGTTGCATTTTCTACAGACAGAGTGTTTCAAAACTGCTCAATCAAAAGTATGGTTTAACTCTGTTAGCTGAATGCTCAGATCAGAAAGAAGTTTCACAGAATGCTTCTGTGTAGTTTATATTTGAATATATTCCTTTTTCCACTACTACGCTCTTAGCGCTCCAAATGTCCAGTTGCATTTTCTACAGAAAGAGTGTTCAGATCTGCTCAATCAAAAGTATGGTTTAACTCTGTTAGCTGAATGCACAGATCAGAAAGAAGTTTCACCGAATGATTCTGTGTAGTTTATATTTGAAGACATTCCTTTTTCCACTATTACCCTCTTAGCGCTCCGAATCTCCACTTGCATTTTCTACAAAAAGAGTGTTTCATAACTGCTCAATCAAAAATATGTTTTATCTCTGTTAACTGAATTTACAGATCAGAAATAAGTTTCACAGAATGCATCTGTGTAGTTTTTATTTGAAGATATTCTTTTTCAAAATGTAGGCCTCTTAGCGCTTAGCATGTCCAATTGCAGTTTCTAGAGAAAGAGTGTTTCAGAACGGCTCAATCAAAAGTAAGGTTCAACTCTGTTAGTTGAATGCACAGAACATAAAGAATTTTCACAGAATGCTACTGTGTAGTTTATATCTGAATATATTCCTTTTTCCACTATTACCCTCTTAGCGCTCCGAATGTCCACTTGCATTTTCTACAGAAAGAGTGTTCAGAACTGCGCAATCAAAAGTATGGTTTAACTCTGTTAGCTTAATGAACATATCAGAAATAAGTTTCACACAATGCTTCTGTGTAGTTTTTATTTGAAGATATTATTTTTCCCAATATAGGCTTCTTACCGCTCAGAATGTCCAATTGCAGTTTCTACAGAAAGAGAGTTTCAGAAAGGCTCAATCAAAAGTAAGGTTCAACTCTGTTAGTTGAATGCACAGAACAGAAAGAAGTTTCATGCAATGCTTCTGTGTAGTTTATATTTGAACATATTCTTTTTTCCACTATTACCCACTTAGCGCTACGAATGTCCAGTTGCATTTTCTACAGACAGAGTGTTTCAAAACTGCTCAATCAAAAGTATGGTTTAACTCTGTTAGCTGAATGCTCAGATCAGAAAGAAGTTTCACAGAATGCTTCTGTGTAGTTTATATTTGAATATATTCCTTTTTCCACTACCACTCTCTTAGCGCTCCAAATGTCCAGTTGCATTTTCTACAGAAAGAGAGTTCAGATCTGCTCAATCAAAAGTATGGTTTAACTCTGTTAGCTGAATGCACAGATCAGAAAGAAGTTTCACCGAATTATTCTGTGAAGTTTATATTTGGAGACATTCCTTTTTCCACTATTACCCTCTTAGCGCTCCGAATCTCCACTTGCATTTTCTACAGAAAGAGTGTTTCAGAACGGCTCAATCAAAACTAAGATTCAACTCTTTTAGTTGAACAAACAGAACAGAAAGAAGTTTCACACAATTCTTCTGTGTAGTTTTTATTTGTAGACATTCTTTTTCCCAATATAGGCCTCTTAGCGCTCAGAATGTCCAATTGCAGTTTCTACAGAAAGAGTGTTTCAGAACGGCTCAATCAAAAGTAAGGTTCAACTCTGTTAGTTGAATGCACAGAACAGAAAGAAGTTTCATACAATGCTTCTGTGTAGTTTATATTTGAACATATTCTTTTTTCCACTATTACCCACTTAGCGCTACGAATGTCCAGTTGCATTTTCTACAGACAGAGTGTTTCAAAACTGCTCAATCAAAAGTATGGTTTAACTCTGTTAGCTGAATGCTCAGATCAGAAAGAAGTTTCATAGAATGCTTCTGTGTAGTTTATATTTGAAAATATTCCTTTTTCCACTACTACGCTCTTAGCGCTCCGAATCTCCACTTGCATTTTCTACAAAGGAGTGTTTCATAACTGCTCAATCAAAAATATGTTTTATCTCTGTTAACTGAATTTACAGATCAGAAATAAGTTTCACAGAATGCATCTGTGTAGTTTTTATTTGAAGATATTCTTTTTCCCAATGTAGGCCTCTTAGCGCTTAGCATGTCCAATTGCAGTTTCTACAGAAAGAGTGTTTCAGAACGGCTCAATCAAAAGTAAGGTTCAACTCTGTTAGTTGAATGCACAGAACAGAAAGAATTTTCACAGAATGCTACTGTGTAGTTTATATTTGAATATATTCCTTTTTCCACTATTACCCTCTTAGCGCTCCGAATGTCCACTTGCATTTTCTACAGAAAGAGTGTTCAGAACTGCGCAATCAAAAGTATGGTTTAACTCTGTTAGCTTAATGAACATATCAGAAATAAGTTTCACACAATGCTTCTGTGTAGTTTTTATTTGAAGATTTTTTTTTCCCAATATAGGCCTCTTAGCGCTCAGAATGTCCAATTGCAGTTTCTACAGAAAGAGTGTTTCAGAAAGGCTCAATCAAAAGTAAGGTTCAACTCTGTTAGTTGAATGCACAGAACAGAAAGAAGTTTCATACAATGCTTCTGTGTAGTTTATATTTGAACATATTCTTTTTTCCACTATTACCCACTTAGCTCTACGAATGTCCAGTTGCATTTTCTACAGACAGAGTGTTTCAAAACTGCTCAATCAAAAGTATGGTTTAACTCTGTTAGCTGAATGCTCAGATCAGAAAGAAGTTTCACAGAATGCTTCTGTGTAGTTTATATTTGAATATATTCCTTTTTCCACTACTACGCTCTTAGCGCTCCAAATGTCCAGTTGCATTTTCTACAGAAAGAGTGTTCAGATCTGCTCAATCAAAAGTATGGTTTAACTCTGTTAGCTGAATGCACAGATCAGAAAGAAGTTTCACCGAATGATTCTGTGTAGTTTATATTTGAAGACATTCCTTTTTCCACTATTACCCTCTTAGCGCTCCGAATCTCCACTTGCATTTTCTACAAAAAGAGTGTTTCATAACTGCTCAATCAAAAATATGTTTTATCTCTGTTAACTGAATTTACAGATCAGAAATAAGTTTCACAGAATGCATCTGTGTAGTTTTTATTTGAAGATATTATTTTACAAAATGTAGGCCTCTTAGCGCTTAGCATGTCCAATTGCAGTTTCTAGAGAAAGAGTGTTTCAGAACGGCTCAATCAAAAGTAAGGTTCAACTCTGTTAGTTGAATGCACAGAACAGAAAGAATTTTCACAGAATGCTACTGTGTAGTTTATATCTGAATATATTCCTTTTTCCACTATTACCCTCTTAGCGCTCCGAATGTCCACTTGCATTTTCTACAGAAAGAGTGTTCAGAACTGCGCAAACAAAAGTATGGTTTAACTCTGTTAGCTTAATGAACATATCAGAAATAAGTTTCACACAATGATTCCGTGTAGTTTTTATTTGAAGATATTATTTTTCCCAATAGAGGCCTCTTAGCGCTCAGAATGTCCAATTGCAGTTTCTACAGAAAGAGTGTTTCAGAAAGGCTCAATCAAAAGTAAGGTTCATCTCTGTTAGTTGAATGCACAGAACAGAAAGAAGTTTCATACAATGCTTCTGTGTAGTTTATATTTGAACATATTCTTTTTTCCACTATTACCCACTTAGCGCTACGAATGTCCAGTTGCATTTTCTACAGACAGAGTGTTTCAAAACTGCTCAATCAAAAGTATGGTTTAATTCTGTTAGCTGAATGCTCAGATCAGAAAGAAGTTTCACAGAATGCTTCTGTGTAGTTTATATTTGAATATATTCCTTTTTCCACTACTACTCTCTTAGCGCTCCAAATGTCCAGTTGCATTTTCTACAGAAAGAGAGTTCAGATCTGCTCAATCAAAAGTATGGTTTAACACTGTTAGCTGAATGCACAGATCAGAAAGAAGTTTCACCGAATGATTCTGTGTGGTTTATATTTGGAGACATTCCTTTTTCCACTATTACCCTCTTAGCGCTCCGAATCTCCACTTGCATTTTCTACAGAAAGAGTGTTTCAGAACGGCTCAATCAAAACTAAGGTTCAACTCTTTTAGTTGAACAAACAGAACAGAAAGAAGTTTCACACAATTCTTCTGTGTAGTTTTTATTTGTAGACATTCTATTTCCCAATATAGGCCTCTTAGCGCTCAGAATGTCCAATTGCAGTTTCTACAGAAAGAGTGTTTCAGAACGGCTCAATCAAAAGTAAGGTTCAACTCTGATAGTTGAATGCACAGAACAGAAACAATTTTCACAGAATGCTACTGTGTAGTTTATATTTGAATATATTCCTTTTTCCACTATTACCCTCTTAGCGCTCCGAATGTCCACTTGCATTTTCTACAGAAAGAGTGTTCAGAACTGCGCAATCAAAAGTATGGTTTAACTCTGTTAGCTTAATGAACATATCAGAAATAAGTTTCACACAATGCTTCTGTGTAGTTTTTATTTGAAGATATTATTTTTCCCAATAGAGGACTCTTAGCGCTCAGAATGTCCAATTGCAGTTTATACAGAAAGAGTGTTTCAGAAAGGCTCAATCAAAAGTAAGGTTCAACTCTGTTAGTTGAATGCACAGAACAGAAAGGAGTTTCATACAATGTTTCTGTGTAGTTTATATTTGAACATATTCTTTTTTCCACTATTACCCACTTAGCGCTACGAATGTCCAGTTGCATTTCCTACAGACAGAGTGTTTCAAAACTGCTCAATCAAAAGTATGGTTTAACTCTGTTAGCTGAATGCTCAGATCAGAAAGAAGTTTCAGAGAATGCTTCTGTTTAGTTTATATTTGAATATATTCCTTTTTCCACTACTACTCTCTTAGCGCTCCAAATGTAAAGTTGCATTGTCTACAGAAAGAGAGTTCAGATCTGCTCAATCAAAAGTATGGTTTCACTCTGTTAGCTGAATGCACAGATCAGAAAGAAGTTTCACAGAATGATTCTGTGTAGTTTATATTTGGAGACATTCCTTTTTCCACTATTACCCTCTTAGCGCTCCGAATCTCCACTTGCATTTTCTACAGAAAGAGTGTTTCAGAACGGCTCAATCAAAACTAAGGTTCAACTCTTTTAGTTGAACAAACAGAACAGAAAGAAGTTTCACAAAATTCTTCTGTGTAGTTTTTATTTGTAGACATTCTTTTTCCCAATATAGGCCTCTTAGCGCTCAGAATGTCCAATTGCAGTTTCTACAGAAAGAGTGTTTCAGAACGGCTCAATCAAAAGTAAGGTTCAACTCTGTTAGTTGTATGCACAGAAGAGAAAGATGTTTCATACAATGCTTCTGTGTAGTTTATATTTGAACATATTCTTTTTTCCACTATTACCCACTTAGCGCTACGAATGTCCAGTTGCATTTTCTACAGACAGAGTGTTTCAAAACTGCTCAATCAAAAGTATGGTTTAACTCTGTTAGCTGAATGCTCAGATCAGAAAAAAGTTTCACAGAATGCTTCTTTGTAGTTTATATTTGAATATATTCCTTTTTCCACTACTACGCTCTTAGCGCTCCAAATGTCCAGTTGCATTTTCAACAGAAAGAGTGTTCAGATCTGCTCAATCAAAAGTATGGTTTAACTCTGTTAGCTGAATGCACAGATCAGAAAGAAGTTTCACCGAATGATTCTGTGTAGTTTATATTTGAAGACATTCCTTTTTCCACTATTACCCTCTTAGCGCTCCGAATCTCCACTTGCATTTTCTACAAAAAGAGTGTTTCATAACTGCTCAATAAAAAATATGTTTTATCTCTGTTAACTGAATTTACAGATCAGAAATAAGTTTCACAGAATGCATCTGTGTAGTTTTTATTTGAAGATATTCTTTTTCCCAATGTAGGCCTCTTAGCGCTTAGCATGTCCAATTGCAGTTTCTACAGAAAGAGTGTTTCAGAACGGCTCAATCAAAAGTAAGGTTCAACTCTGTTAGTTGAATGCACAGAACAGAAAGTATTTTCACAGAATGCTACTGTGTAGTTTATATTTGAATATATTCCTTTTTCCACTATTACCCTCTTAGCGCTCCGAATGTCCACTTGCATTTTCTACAGAAAGAGTGTTCAGAACTGCGCAATCAAAAGTATGGTTTAACTCTGTTAGCTTAATGAACATATCAGAAATAAGTTTCACACAATGCTTCTGTGTAGTTTTTATTTGAAGATATTATTTTTCCCAATAGAGGCCTCTTAGCGCTCAGAATGTCCAATTGCAGTTTCTACAGAAAGAGTGTTTCAGAAAGGCTCAATCAAAAGTAAGGTTCAACTCTGTTAGTTGAATGCACAGAACAGAAAGAAGTTTCATACAATGCTTCTGTGTAGTTTATATTTGAACATATTCTTTTTTCCACTATTACCCACTTAGCGCTACGAATATCCAGTTGCATTTTCTACAGACAGAGTGTTTCAAAACTGCTCAATCAAAAGTATGGTTTAACTCTGTTAGCTGAATGCTCAGATCAGAAAGAAGTTTCACAGAATGCTTCTGTGTAGTTTATATTTGAATATATTCCTTTTTCCACTACTACTCTCTTAGCGCTCCAAATGTCCAGTTGCATTTTCTACAGAAAGAGTGTTCAGATCTGCTCAATCAAAAGTATGGTTTAAATCTGTTAGCTGAATGCACAGATCAGAAAGAAGTTTCACAGAATGATTCTGTGTAGTTTATATTTGGAGACATTCCTTTTTCCACTATTACCCTCTTAGCGCTCCGAATCTCCACTTGCATTTTCTACAGAAAGAGTGTTTCAGAACGGCTCAATCAAAACTAAGGTTCAACTCTTTGAGTTGAACAAACAGAACAGAAAGAAGTTTCACAAAATTCTTCTGTGTAGTTTTTATTTGTAGACATTCTTTTTCCCAATATAGGCCTCTTAGCGCTCAGAATGTCCAATTGCAGTTTCTACAGAAAGAGTGTTTCAGAACGGCTCAATCAAAAGTAAGGTTCAACTCTGTTAGTTGTATGCACAGAAGAGAAAGATGTTTCATACAATGCTTCTGTGTAGTTTATATTTGAACATATTCTTTTTTCCACTATTACCCACTTAGCGCTACGAATGTCCAGTTGCATTTTCTACAGACAGAGTGTTTCAAAACTGCTCAATCAAAAGTATGGTTTAACTCTGTTAGCTGAATGCTCAGATCAGAAAAAAGTTTCACAGAATGCTTCTTTGTAGTTTATATTTGAATATATTCCTTTTTCCACTACTACGCTCTTAGCGCTCCAAATGTCCAGTTGCATTTTCAACAGAAAGAGTGTTCAGATCTGCTCAATCAAAAGTATGGTTTAACTCTGTTAGCTGAATGCACAGATCAGAAAGAAGTTTCACCGAATGATTCTGTGTAGTTTATATTTGAAGACATTCCTTTTTCCACTATTACCCTCTTAGCGCTCCGAATCTCCACTTGCATTTTCTACAAAAAGAGTGTTTCATAACTGCTCAATAAAAAATATGTTTTATCTCTGTTAACTGAATTTACAGATCAGAAATAAGTTTCACAGAATGCATCTGTGTAGTTTTTATTTGAAGATATTCTTTTTCCCAATGTAGGCCTCTTAGCGCTTAGCATGTCCAATTGCAGTTTCTACAGAAAGAGTGTTTCAGAACGGCTCAATCAAAAGTAAGGTTCAACTCTGTTAGTTGAATGCACAGAACAGAAAGTATTTTCACAGAATGCTACTGTGTAGTTTATATTTGAATATATTCCTTTTTCCACTATTACCCTCTTAGCGCTCCGAATGTCCACTTGCATTTTCTACAGAAAGAGTGTTCAGAACTGCGCAATCAAAAGTATGGTTTAACTCTGTTAGCTTAATGAACATATCAGAAATAAGTTTCACACAATGCTTCTGTGTAGTTTTTATTTGAAGATATTATTTTTCCCAATAGAGGCCTCTTAGCGCTCAGAATGTCCAATTGCAGTTTCTACAGAAAGAGTGTTTCAGAAAGGCTCAATCAAAAGTAAGGTTCAACTCTGTTAGTTGAATGCACAGAACAGAAAGAAGTTTCATACAATGCTTCTGTGTAGTTTATATTTGAACATATTCTTTTTTCCACTATTACCCACTTAGCGCTACGAATATCCAGTTGCATTTTCTACAGACAGAGTGTTTCAAAACTGCTCAATCAAAAGTATGGTTTAACTCTGTTAGCTGAATGCTCAGATCAGAAAGAAGTTTCACAGAATGCTTCTGTGTAGTTTATATTTGAATATATTCCTTTTTCCACTACTACTCTCTTAGCGCTCCAAATGTCCAGTTGCATTTTCTACAGAAAGAGTGTTCAGATCTGCTCAATCAAAAGTATGGTTTAAATCTGTTAGCTGAATGCACAGATCAGAAAGAAGTTTCACAGAATGATTCTGTGTAGTTTATATTTGGAGACATTCCTTTTTCCACTATTACCCTCTTAGCGCTCCGAATCTCCACTTGCATTTTCTATAGAAAGTGTGTTTCAGAACGGCTCAATCAAAACTAAGGTTCAACTCTTTTAGTTGAACAAACAGAACAGAAAGAAGTTTCACACAATTCTTCTGTGTAGTTTTTATTTGTAGACATTCTTTTCCCAATATAGGCCTCTAGGCGCTCAGAATGTCCAATTGCAGTTTCCACAGAAAGAGTGTTTCAGAACGGCTCAATCAAAAGTAAGGTTCAACTCTGTTAGTTGAATGCACAGAACAGAAAGAAGTTTCATACAATGCTTCTGTGTAGTTTATATTTGAACATATTCTTTTTTCCACTATTACCCACTTAGCGCTACGAATGTCCAGTTGCATTTTCTACAGACAGAGTGTTTCAAAACTGCTCAATCAAAAGTATGGTTTAACTCTGTTAGCTGAATGCTCAGATCAGAAAGAAGTTTCACAGAATGCTTCTGTGTAGTTTATATTTGAAAATATTCCTTTTTCCACTACTACGCTCTTAGCGCTCCAAATGTCCAGTTGCATTTTCTACAGAAAGAGTGTTCAGATCTGCTCAATCAAAAGTATGGTTTAACTCTGTTAGCTGAATGCACAGATCAGAAAGAAGTTTCAACGAATGATTCTGTGTAGTTTATATTTGAAGACATTCCTTTTTCCACTATTACACTATTAGCGCTCCGAATCTCCAATTGCATTTTCTACAAAAAGAGTTTTTCATAAATGCTCAATCAAAAATATGTTTTATCTCTGTTAAATGAATTTACAGATCAGAAATAAGTTCCACAGAATGCATCTGTGTAGTTTTTATTTGAAGATATTCTTTTACCCAATGTAGGCCTCTTAGCGCTTAGCATGTCCAATTGCAGTTTCTAGAGAAAGAGTGTTTCAGAACGGCTCAATCAAAAGTAAGGTTCAACTCTGTTAGTTGAATGCACAGAACATAAAGAATTTTCACAGAATGCTACTGTGTAGTTTATATCTGAATATATTCCTTTTTCCACTATTACCCTCTTAGCGCTCCGAATGTCCACTTGCATTTTCTACAGAAAGAGTGTTCAGAACTGCGCAATCAAAAGTATGGTTTAACTCTGTTAGCTTAATGAACATATCAGAAATAAGTTTCACACAATGCTTCTGTGTAGTTTTTATTTGAAGATATTTTTTTTCCCAATAGAGGCCTCTTAGCGCTCAGAATGTCGAATTGCAGTTTCTACAGAAAGAGTGTTTCAGAAAGGCTCAATCAAAAGTAAGGTTCAACTCTGTTAGTTGAATGCACAGAACAGAAAGAAGTTTCATACAATCCTTCTGTATAGTTTATATCTGAACATACTCTTTTTTCCACTAGTACCCACTTAGCGCTACGAATGTCCAGTTGCATTTTCTACAGACAGAGTGTTTCAAAACTACTCAATCAAAAGTATGGTTTAACTCTGTTAGCTGAATGCTCAGATCAGAAAGAAGTTTCACAGAATGCTTCTGTGTAGTTTATATTTGAATATATTCCTTTTTCCACTACTACTCTCTTAGCGCTCAAAATGTCCAGTTGCATTTTCTACAGAAAGAGTGTTCAGATCTGCTCAATCAAAAGTATGGTTTAACTCTGTTAGCTGAATGCACAGATCAGAAAGAAGTTTCAACGAATGATTCTGTGTAGTTTATATTTGAAGACATTCCTTTTTCCACTATTACACTATTAGCGCTCCGAATCTCCAATTGCATTTTCTACAAAAAGAGTTTTTCATAAATGCTCAATCAAAAATAAGTTTTATCTCTGTTAAATGAATTTACAGATCAGAAATAAGTTCCACAGAATGCATCTGTGTAGTTTTTATTTGAAGATATTCTTTTACCCAATGTAGGCCTCTTAGCGCTTAGCATGTCCAATTGCAGTTTCTACAGAAAGAGTGTTTCAGAACGGCTCAATCAAAAGTAAGGTTCAACTCTGTTAGTTGATTGCACAGAACAGAAAGAATTTTCACAGAATGCTACTGTGTAGTTTATATTTGAATATATTCCTTTTTCCACTATTACCCTCTTAGCGCTCCGAATGTCCACTTGCATTTTCTACAGAAAGAGTGTTCAGAACTGCGCAATCAAAAGTATGGTTTAACTCTGTTAGCTTAATGAACATATCAGAAATAAGTTTCACACAATGCTTCTGTGTAGTTTTTATTTGAAGATATTATTTTTCCCAATAGAGTCCCCTTAGCGCTCAGAATGTCCAATTGCAGTTTCTACAGAAAGATTGTTTCAGAAAGGCTCAATCAAAAGTAAGGTTCAACTCTGTTAGTTGAATGCACAGAAGAGAAAGAAGTTTCATACAATGCTTCTGTGTAGTTTATATTTGAACATATTCTTTTTTCCACTATTACCCACTTAGCGCTACGAATGTCCAGTTGCATTTTCTACAGACAGAGTGTTTCAAAACTGCTCAATCAAAAGTATGGTTTAACTCTGTTAGCTGAATGCTCAGATCAGAAAGAAGTTTCACAGAATGCTTCTGTGTAGTTTATATTTGAATATATTCCTTTTTCCACTACTACACTCTTAGCGCTCCAAATGTCCAGTTGCATTTTCTACAGAAAGAGTGTTCAGATCTGCTCAATCAAAAGTATGGTTTAACTCTGTTAGCTGAATGCACAGATCAGAAAGAAGTTTCACAGAATGATTCTGTGTAGTTTATATTTGGAGACATTCCTTTTTCCACTATTACCCTCTTAGCGCTCCGAATCTCCACTTGCATTTTCTACAGAAAGTGTGTTTCAGAACGGCTCAATCAAAACTAAGGTTCAACTCTTTTAGTTGAACAAACAGAACAGAAAGAAGTTTCACACAATTCTTCTGTGTAGTTTTTATTTGTAGACATTCTTTTTCCCAATATAGGCCTCTTAGCGCTCAGAATGTCCAATTGCAGTTTCTACAGAAAGAGTGTTTCAGAACGGCTCAATCAAAAGTAAGGTTCAACTCTGTTAGTTGAATGCACAGAACAGAAAGAATTTTCACAGAATGCTACTGTGTAGTTTATATTTGAATATATTCCTTTTTCCACTATTACCCTCTTAGCGCTCCGAATGTCCACTTGCATTTTCTACAGAAAGAGTGTTCAGAACTGCGCAATCAAAAGTATGGTTTAACTCTGTTAGCTTAATGAACATATCAGAAATAAGTTTCACACAATGCTTCTGTGTAGTTTTTATTTGAAGATATTATTTTTCCCAATAGAGGCCTCTTAGCGCTCAGAATGTCCAATTGCAGTTTCTACAGAAAGAGTGTTTCAGAAAGGCTCAATCAAAAGTAAGGTTCAACTCTGTTAGTTGAATGCACAGAACAGAAAGAAGTTTCATACGATGCTTCTGTGTAGTTTATATTTGAACATATTATTTTTTCCACTATTACCCACTTAGCGCTACGAATGTCCAGTTGCATTTTCTACAGACAGAGTGTTTCAAAACTGCTCAATCAAAAGTATGGTTTAACTCTGTTAGCTGAATGCTCAGATCAGAAAGAAGTTTCACAGAATGATTCTGTGTAGTTTATATTTGGAGACATTCCTTTTTCCACTATTACCCTCTTAGCGCTCCGAATCTCCACTTGCATTTTCTACAGAAAGAGTGTTTCAGAACGGCTCAATCAAAACTAAGGTTCAACTCTTTTAGTTGAACAAACAGAACAGAAAGAAGTTTCACACAATTCTTCTGTGAAGTTTTTATTTGTAGACATTCTTTTTCCCAATATAGGCCTCTTAGCGCTCAGAATGTCCAATTGCAGTTTCTACAGAAAGAGTGTTTCAGAACGGCTCAATCAAAAGTAAGGTTCAACTCTGTTAGTTGAATGCACAGAACAGAAAGAATTTTCACAGAATGCTACTGTGTAGTTTATATTTGAATATATTCCTTTTTCCACTATTACCCTCTTAGCGCTCCGAATGTCCACTTGCATTTTCTACAGAAAGAGTGTTCAGAACTGCGCAATCAAAAGTATGGTTTAACTCTGTTAGCTTAATGAACATATCAGAAATAAGTTTCACACAATGCTTCCGTGTAGTTTTTATTTGAAGATATTATTTTTCCCAATAGAGGCCTCTTAGCGCTCAGAATGTCCAATTGCAGTTTCTACAGAAAGAGTGTTTCAGAAAGGCTCAATCAAAAGTAAGGTTCAACTCTGTTAGTTGAATGCACAGAACAGAAAGTAGTTTCATACGATGCTTCTGTGTAGTTTATATTTGAACATATTCTTTTTTCCACTATTACCCACTTAGCGCTACGAATGTCCAGTTGCATTTTCTACAGACAGAGTGTTTCAAAACTGCTCAATCAAAAGTATGGTTTAACTCTGTTAGCTGAATGCTCAGATCAGAAAGAAGTTTCACAGAATGCTCCTGTGTAGTTTATATTTGAATATATTCCTTTTTCCACTACTACTCTCTTAGCGCTCCAAATGTCCAGTTGCATTTTCTACAGAAAGAGTGTTCAGATCTGCTCAATCAAAAGTATGGTTTAACTCTGTTAGCTGAATGCACAGATCAGAAAGAAGTTTCACAGAATGATTCTGTGTAGTTCATATTTGGAGACATTCCTTTTTCCACTATTACCCCCTTAGCGCTCCGAATCTCCACTTGCATTTTCTACAGAAAGAGTGTTTCAGAACGGCTCAATCAAAACTAAGGTTCAACTCTTTTAGTTGAACAAACAGAACAGAAAGAAGTTTCACACAATTCTTCTGTGTAGTTTTTATTTGTAGACATTCTTTTTCCCAATATAGGCCTCTTAGCGCTCAGAATGTCCAATTGCAGTTTCTACAGAAAGAGTGTTTCAGAACGGCTCAATCAAAAGTAAGGTTCAACTCTGTTAGTTGAATGCACAGAACAGAAAGAAGTTTCATACAATGCTTCTGTGTAGTTTATATTTGAACATATTCTTTTTTCCACTATTACCCACTTAGCACTACGAATGTCCAGTTGCATTTTCTACAGACAGAGTGTTTCAAAACTGCTCAATCAAAAGTATGGTTTAACTCTGTTAGCTGAATGCTCAGATCAGAAAGAAGTTTCACAGAATGCTTCTGTGTAGTTTATATTTGAATATATTCCTTTTTCCACTACTACGCTCTTAGCGTTCAAAATGTCCAGTTGCATTTTCAACAGAAAGAGTGTTCAGATCTGCTCAATCAAAAGTATTTTTTAACTCTGTTAGCTGAATGCACAGATCAGAAAGAAGTTTCCCCGAATGATTCTGTGTAGTTTATATTTGAAGACATTCCTTTTTCCACTATTACCCTCTTAGCGCTCCGAATCTCCACTTGCATTTTCTACAAAAAGAGTGTTTCATAACTGCTCAATCAAAAATATGTTTTATCTCTGTTAACTGAATTTACAGATCAGAAATAAGTTTCACAGAATGCATCTGTGTAGTTTTTATTTGAAGATATTCTTTTTCCCAATGTAGGCCTCTTAGCGCTTAGCAGGTCCAATTGCAATTTCTATAGAAAGAGTGTTTCAGAACAGCTCAATCAAAAGTAAGGTTCAACTCTGTTAGTTGAATGCACAGAACAGAAAGAATTTTCACAGAATGCTACTGTGTAGTTTATATTTGAATATATTCCATTTTCCACTATTACCCTCTTAGCGCTCCGAATCTCCACTTGCATTTTCTACAGAAAGACTGTTTCAGAACGGCTCAATCAAAACTAAGGTTCAACACTTTTAGTTGAACAAACAGAACAGAAAGAAGTTTCACACAATTCTTCTGTGTAGTTTTTATTTGTAGACATTCTTTTTCCCAATATAGGCCTCTTAGCGCTCAGAATGTCCAATTGCAGTTTCTACAGAAAGAGTGTTTCAGAACGGTTCAATCAAAAGTAAGGTTCAACTCTGTTAGTTGAATGCACAGAACAGAAAGTTGTTTCATACAATGCTTCTGTGTAGTTTATATTTGAACATATTTTTTTTCCACTATTACCCACTTAGCGCTACGAATGTCCAGTTGCATTTTCTACAGACAGAGTGTTCAGAACTGCGCAATCAAAAGTATGGTTTAACTCTGATAGCTTAATGAACATATCAGAAATAAGTTTGACACAATGCTTCTGTGTAGTTTTTATTTGAAGATATTTTTTTTCCCAATAGAGGCCTCTTAGCGCTCAGAATGTCCAATTGCAGTTTCTACAGAAAGAGTGTTTCAGAAAGGCTCAATCAAAAGTAAGGTTCAACTCTGTTAGTTGAATGCACAGAACAGAAAGAAGTTTCATACAATCCTTCTGTATAGTTTATATCTGAACATACTCTTTTTTCCACTATTACCCACTTAGCGCTACGAATGTCCAGTTGCATTTTCTACAGACAGAGTGTTTCAAAACTGCTCAATCAAAAGTATGGTTTAACTCTGTTAGCTGAATGCTCAGATCAGAAAGAAGTTTCACAGAATGCTTCTGTGTAGTTTATATTTGAATATATTCCTTTTTCCACTACTACTCTCTTAGCGCTCCAAATGTCCAGTTGCATTTTCTACAGAAAGAGTGTTCAGATCTGCTCAATCAAAAGTATGGTTTAACTCTGTTAGCTGAATGCACAGATCAGAAAGAAGTTTCACCGAATGATTCTGTGTAGTTTATATTTGAAGACATTCCTTTTTCCACTATTACACTATTAGCGCTCCGAATCTCCAATTGCATTTTCTACAAAAAGAGTTTTTCATAAATGCTCAATCAAAAATATGTTTTATCTCTGTTAAATGAATTTACAGATCAGAAATAAGTTCCACAGAATGCATCTGTGTAGTTTTTATTTGAAGATATTCTTTTACCCAATGTAGGCCTCTTAGCGCTTAGCATGTCCAATTGCAGTTTCTACAGAAAGAGTGTTTCAGAACGGCTCAATCAAAAGTAAGGTTCAACTCTGTTAGTTGATTGCACAGAACAGAAAGAATTTTCACAGAATGCTACTGTGTAGTTTATATTTGAATATATTCCTTTTTCCACTATTACCCTCTTAGCGCTCCGAATGTCCACTTGCATTTTCTACAGAAAGAGTGTTCAGAACTGCGCAATCAAAAGTATGGTTTAACTCTGTTAGCTTAATGAACATATCAGAAATAAGTTTCACACAATGCTTCTGTGTAGTTTTTATTTGAAGATATTATTTTTCCCAATAGAGTCCTCTTAGCGCTCAGAATGTCCAATTGCAGTTTCTACAGAAAGATTGTTTCAGAAAGGCTCAATCAAAAGTAAGGTTCAACTCTGTTAGTTGAATGCACAGAAGAGAAAGAAGTTTCATACAATGCTTCTGTGTAGTTTATATTTGAACATATTCTTTTTTCCACTATTACCCACTTAGCGCTACGAATGTCCAGTTGCATTTTCTACAGACAGAGTGTTTCAAAACTGCTCAATCAAAAGTATGGTTTAACTCTGTTAGCTGAATGCTCAGATCAGAAAGAAGTTTCACAGAATGCTTCTGTGTAGTTTATATTTGAATATATTCCTTTTTCCACTACTACACTCTTAGCGCTCCAAATGTCCAGTTGCATTTTCTACAGAAAGAGTGTTCAGATCTGCTCAATCAAAAGTATGGTTTAACTCTGTTAGCTGAATGCACAGATCAGAAAGAAGTTTCACAGAATGATTCTGTGTAGTTTATCTTTGGAGACATTCCTTTTTCCACTATTACCCTCTTAGCGCTCCGAATCTCCACTTGCATTTTCTACAGAAAGTGTGTGTCAGAACGGCTCAATCAAAACTAAGGTTCAACTCTTTTAGTTGAACAAACAGAACAGAAAGAAGTTTCACACAATTCTTCTGTGTAGTTTTTATTTGTAGACATTCTTTTTCCCAATATAGGCCTCTTAGCGCTCAGAATGTCCAATTGCAGTTTCTACAGAAAGAGTGTTTCAGAACGGCTCAATCAAAAGTAAGGTTCAACTCTGTTAGTTGAATGCACAGAACAGAAAGGATTTTCACAGAATGCTACTGTGTGGTTTATATTTGAATATATTCCTTTTTCCACTATTACCCTCTTAGCGCTCCGAATGTCCACTTGCATTTTCTACAGAAAGAGTGTTCAGAACTGCGCAATCAAAAGTATGGTTTAACTCTGTTAGCTTAATGAACATATCAGAAATAAGTTTCACACAATGCTTCTGTGTAGTTTTTATTTGAAGATATTATTTTTCCCAATAGAGGCCTCTTAGCGCTCAGAATGTCCAATTGCAGTTTCTACAGAAAGAGTGTTTCAGAAAGGCTCAATCAAAAGTAAGGTTCAACTCTGTTAGTTGAATGCACAGAACAGAAAGAAGTTTCATACGATGCTTCTGTGTAGTTTATATTTGAACATATTCTTTTTTCCACTATTACCCACTTAGCGCTACGAATGTCCAGTTGCATTTTCTACAGACAGAGTGTTTCAAAACTGCTCAATCAAAAGTATGGTTTAACTCTGTTAGCTGAATGCTCAGATCAGAAAGAAGTTTCACAGAATGATTCTGTGTAGTTTATATTTGGAGACATTCCTTTTTCCACTATTACCCTCTTAGCGCTCCGAATCTCCACTTGCATTTTCTACAGAAAGAGTGTTTCAGAACGGCTCAATCAAAACTAAGGTTCAACTCTTTTAGTTGAACAAACAGAACAGAAAGAAGTTTCACACAATTCTTCTGTGTAGTTTTTATTTGTAGACATTCTTTTTCCCAATATAGGCCTCTTAGCGCTCAGAATGTCCAATTGCAGTTTCTACAGAAAGAGTGTTTCAGAACGGCTCAATCAAAAGTAAGGTTCAACTCTGTTAGTTGAATGCACAGAACAGAAAGAATTTTCACAGAATGCTACTGTGTAGTTTATATTTGAATATATTCCTTTTTCCACTATTACCCTCTTAGCGCTCCGAATGTCCACTTGCATTTTCTACAGAAAGAGTGTTCAGAACTGCGCAATCAAAAGTATGGTTTAACTCTGTTAGCTTAATGAACATATCAGAAATAAGTTTCACACAATGCTTCCGTGTAGTTTTTATTTGAAGATATTATTTTTCCCAATAGAGGCCTCTTAGCGCTCAGAATGTCCAATTGCAGTTTCTACAGAAAGAGTGTTTCAGAAAGGCTCAATCAAAAGTAAGGTTCAACTCTGTTAGTTGAATGCACAGAACAGAAAGTAGTTTCATACGATGCTTCTGTGTAGTTTATATTTGAACATATTCTTTTTTCCACTATTACCCACTTAGCGCTACGAATGTCCAGTTGCATTTTCTACAGACAGAGTGTTTCAAAACTGCTCAATCAAAAGTATGGTTTAACTCTGTTAGCTGAATGCTCAGATCAGAAAGAAGTTTCACAGAATGCTCCTGTGTAGTTTATATTTGAATATATTCCTTTTTCCACTACTACTCTCTTAGCGCTCCAAATGTCCAGTTGCATTTTCTACAGAAAGAGTGTTCAGATCTGCTCAATCAAAAGTATGGTTTAACTCTGTTAGCTGAATGCACAGATCAGAAAGAAGTTTCACAGAATGATTCTGTGTAGTTCATATTTGGAGACATTCCTTTTTCCACTATTACCCTCTTAGCGCTCCGAATCTCCACTTGCATTTTCTACAAAAAGAGTGTTTCATAACTGCTCAATCAAAAATATGTTTTATCTCTGTTAACTGAATTTACAGATCAGAAATAAGTTTCACAGAATGCATCTGTGTAGTTTTTATTTGAAGATATTCTTTTTCCCAATGTAGGCCTCTTAGCACTTAGCATGTCCAATTGCAGTTTCTACAGAAAGAGTGTTTCAGAACGCTCAATCAAAAGTAAGGTTCAACTCTGTTAGTTGAATGCACAGAACAGAAAGAATTTTCACAGAATGCTACTGTGTAGTTTATATTTGAATATATTCCTTTTTCCACTATTACCCTCTTAGCGCTCCGAATGTCCACTTGCATTTTCTACAGAAAGAGTGTTCAGAACTGCGCAATCAAAAGTATGGTTTAACTCTGTTAGCTTAATGAACATATCAGAAATAAGTTTCACACAATGCTTCTGTGTAGTTTTTATTTGAAGATATTATTTTACCCAATAGAGGCCTCTTAGCGCTCAGAATGTCCAATTGAAGTTTCTACAGAAAGAGTGTTTCAGAAAGGCTCAATCAAAAGTAAGGTTCAACTCTGTTAGTTGAATGCACAGAACAGAAAGAAGTTTCATACAATGTTTCTGTGTAGTTTATATTTGAACATATTCTTTTTTCCACTATTACCCACTTAGCGCTACGAATGTCCAGTTGCATTTTCTACAGACAGAGTGTTTCAAAACTGCTCAATTAAAAGTATGGTTTAACTCTGTTAGCTGAATGCTCAGATCAGAAAGAAGTTTCACAGAATGCTTCTGTGTAGTTTATATTTGAATATATTCCTTTTTCCACTACTACTCTCTTAGCGCTCCAAATGTCCAGTTGCATTTTCTACAGAAAGAGTGTTCAGATCTGCTCAATCAAAATTATGGTTTAATTCTGTTAGCTGAATGCACAGATCAGAAAGAAGTTTCAGAGAATGATTCTGTGTAGTTTATATTTGGAGACATTCCTTTTTCCACTATTACCCCCTTAGCGCTCCGAATCTCCACTTGCATTTTCTACAGAAAGAGTGTTTCAGAACGGCTCAATCAAAACTAAGGTTCAACTCTTTTAGTTGAACAAACAGAACAGAAAGAAGTTTCACACAATGCTTCTGTGTAGTTTTTATTTGTAAACATTCTTTTTCCCAATATAGGCCTCTTAGCGCTCAGAATGTCCAATTGCAGTTTCTACAGAAAGAGTGTTTCAGAACGGCTCAATCAAAAGTAAGGTTCAACTCTGTTAGTTGAATGCACAGAACAGAAAGAAGTTTCATACAATGCTTCTGTGTAGTTTATATTTGAACATATTCTTTTTTCCACTATTACCCACTTAGCGCTACGAATGTCCAGTTGCATTTTCTACAGACAGAGTGTTTCAAAACTGCTCAATCAAAAGTATGGTTTAACTCTGTTAGCTGAATGCTCAGATCAGAAAGAAGTTTCACAGAATGCTTCTGTGTAGTTTATATTTGAATATATTACTTTTTCCACTACTACGCTCTTAGCGTTCCAAATGTCCAGTTGCATTTTCAACAGAAAGAATGTTCAGATGTGCTCAATCAAAAGTATGGTTTAACTCTGTTAGCTGAATGCACAGATCAGAAAGAAGTTTCACCGAATGATTCTGTGTAGTTTATATTTGAAGACATTCCTTTTTCCACTATTACCCTCTTAGCGCTCCGAATCTCCACTTGCATTTTCTACAAAAAGAGTGTTTCATAACTGCTCAATCAAAAATATGTTTTATCTCTGTTAACTGAATTTACAGATCTGAAATAAGTTTCACAGAATGCATCTGTGTAGTTTTTATTTGAAGACATTCTTTTTCCCAATGTAGGCCTCTTAGCGCTTAGCATGTCCAATTGCAGTTTCTACAGAAAGAGTGTTTCAGAACGGCTCAATCAAAAGTAAGGTTCAACCCTGTTAGTTGAATGCACAGAACAGAAAGAATTTTCACAGAATGCTACTGTGTAGTTTATATTTGAATATATTCCTTTTTCCACTATTACCCTCTTAGCGCTCCGAATGTCCACTTGCATTTTCTACAGAAAGAGTGTTCAGAACTGCGCAATCAAAAGCATGGTTTAACTCTGTTAGCTTAATGAACATATCAGAAGTAAGTTTCACACAATGCTTCTGTGTAGTTTTTATTTGAAGATATTATTTTTCCCAATAGAGGCCTCTTAGCGCTCAGAATGTCCAATTGCAGTTTCTACAGAAAGAGTGTTTCAGAAAGGCTCAATCAAAAGTAAGGTTCAACTCTGTTAGTTGAATGCACAGAACAGAAAGTAGTTTCATACAATGCTTCTGTGTAGTTTATATTTGAACATATTCTTTTTTCCACTATTACCCACTTAGCGCTACGAATGTCCAGTTGCATTTTCTACAGACAGAGTGTTTCAAAACTGCTCAATCAAAAGTATGGTTTAACTCTGTTAGCTGAATGCTCAGATCAGAAAGAAGTTTCACAGAATGCTTCTGTGTAGTTTATATTTGAATATATTCCTTTTTCCACTACTACTCTCTTAGCGCTCCAAATGTCCAGTTGCATTTTCAACAGAAAGAGTGTTCAGATCTGCTCAATCAAAAGTATGGTTTAACTCTGTTAGCTGAATGCACAGATCAGAAAGAAGTTTCACCGAATGATTCTGTGTAGTTTATATTTGAAGACATTCCTTTTTCCACTATTACCCTCTTAGCGCTCCGAATCTACACTTGCATTTTCTACAAAAAGAGTGTTTCATAACTGCTCAATCAACAATATGTTTTATCTCTGTTAACTGAATTTACAGATCAGAAATATGTTTCACAGAGTGCATCTGTGTAGTTTTTATTTGAAGATACTCTTTTTCCAATGTAGGCCTCTTAGCGCTTAGCATGTCCAATTGCAGTTTCTACAGAAAGAGTGTTTCAGAACGGCTCAATCAAAAGTAAGGTTCAACTCTGTTAGTTGAATGCACAGAACAGAAAGAATTTTCACAGAATGCTACTGTGTAGTTTATATTTGAATATATTCCTTTTTCCACTATTACCCTCTTAGCGCTCCGAATGTCCACTTGCATTTTCTACAGAAAGAGTGTTCAGAACTGCGCAATCAAAAGTATGGTTTAACTCTGTTAGCTTAATGAACATATCAGAAATAAGTTTCACACAATGCTTCTGTGTAGTTTTTATTTGAAGATATTATTTTTCCCAATAGAGGCCTCTTTGCGCTTAGCATGTCCAATTGCAGTTTCTACAGAAAGAGTGTTTCAGAACGGCTCAATCAAAAGTAAGGTTCAACTCTGTTAGTTGAATGCACAGAACAGAAAGAATTTTCACAGAATGCTACTGTGTAGTTTATATTTGAATATATTCCTTTTTCCACTATTACCCTCTTAGCGCTCCGAATCTCCACTTGCATTTTCTACAGAAAGAGTGTTTCAGAACGGCTCAATCAAAACTAAGGTTCAACTCTTTTAGTTGAACAAACAGAACAGAAAGAAGTTTCACACAATTCTTCTGTGTAGTTTTTATTTGTAGATATTCTTTTTCCCAATAGAGGCCTCTTAGCGCTCAGAATGTCCAGTTGCAGTTTCTACAGAAAGAGTGTTTCAGAACGGCTCAATCAAAAGTAAGGTTCAACTCTGTTAGTTGAATGCACAGAACAGAAAGAAGTTTCATACAATGCTTCTGTGTAGTTTATATTTGAACATATTCTTTTTTCCACTATTACCCACTTAGCGCTACGAATGTCCAGTTGCATTTTCTACAGACAGAGTGTTTCAAAACTGCTCAATCAAAAGTATGGTTTAACTCTGTTAGCTGAATGCTCAGATCAGAAAGAAGTTTCACAGAATGCTTCTGTGTAGTTTATATTTGAATATATTCCTTTTTCCACTAATACGCTCTTAGCGCTCCAAATGTAAAGTTGCATTTTCAACAGAAAGAGTGTTCAGATCTGCTCAACCAAATGTATGGTTTAACTCTGTTAGCTGAATGCACAGATCAGAAAGAAGTTTCACCGAATGATTCTGTGTAGTTTATATTTGAAGGCATTCCTTTTTCCACTATTACCCCCTTAGCGCTCCGAATCTCCACTTGCATTTTCTACAAAAAGAGTGTTTCATAACTGCTCAATCTAAAATATGTTTTATCTCTGTTAACTGAATTTACAAATCAGAAATAAGTTTCACAGAATGCATCTGTGTAGTTTTATTTGAAGATATTCTTTTTCCCAATGTAGGCCTCTTAGCGCTTAGCAGGTCCTATTGCAGTTTCTACAGAAAGAGTGCTTCAGAACGGCTCAATCAAAAGTAAGGTTCAACCCTGTTAGTTGAATGCACAGAACAGAAAGAATTTTCACAGAATGCTACTGTGTAGTTTATATTTGAATATATTCCTTTTTCCACTATTACCCTCTTAGCGCTCCGAATGTCCACTTGCATTTTCTACAGAAAGAGTGTTCAGAACTGCGCAATCAAAAGTATGGTTTAACTCTGTTAGCTTAATGAACATATCAGAAATAAGTTTCACACAATGCTTCTGTGTAGTTTTTATTTGAAGATATTATTTTTCCCAATAGAGGCCTCTTAGCGCTCAGAATGTCCAATTGAAGTTTCTACAGAAAGAGTGTTTCAGAAAGGCTCAATCAAAAGTAAGGTTCAACTCTGTTAGTTGAATGCACAGAACAGAAAGAAGTTTCATACAATGCTTCTGTGTAGTTTATATTTGAACATATTCTTTTTTCCACTATTACCCACTTAGCGCTACGAATGTCCAGTTGCATTTTCTACAGACAGAGTGTTTCAAAACTGCTCAATCAAAAGTATGGTTTAACTCTGTTAGCTGAATGCTCACATCAGAAAGAAGTTTCACAGAATGCTTCTGTGTAGTTTATATTTGAATATATTCCTTTTTCCACTACTACTCTCTTAGCGCTCCAAATGTCCAGTTGCATTTTCTACAGAAAGAGTGTTCAGATCTGCTCAATCAAAATTATGGTTTAATTCTGTTAGCTGAATGCACAGATCAGAAAGAAGTTTCAGAGAATGATTCTGTGTAGTTTATATTTGGAGACATTCCTTTTTCCACTATTACCCCCTTAGCGCTCCGAATCTCCACTTGCATTTTCTACAGAAAGAGTGTTTCAGAACGGCTCAATCAAAACTAAGGTTCAACTCTTTTAGTTGAACAAACAGAACAGAAAGAAGTTTCACACAATGCTTCTGTGTAGTTTTTATTTGTAAACATTCTTTTTCCCAATATAGGCCTCTTAGCGCTCAGAATGTCCAATTGCAGTTTCTACAGAAAGAGTGTTTCAGAACGGCTCAATCAAAAGTAAGGTTCAACTCTGTTAGTTGAATGCACAGAACAGAAAGAAGTTTCATACAATGCTTCTGTGTAGTTTATATTTGAACATATTCTTTTTTCCACTATTACCCACTTAGCGCTACGAATGTCCAGTTGCATTTTCTACAGACAGAGTGTTTCAAAACTGCTCAATCAAAAGTATGGTTTAACTCTGTTAGCTGAATGCTCAGATCAGAAAGAAGTTTCACAGAATGCTTCTGTGTAGTTTATATTTGAATATATTACTTTTTCCACTACTACGCTCTTAGCGCTCCAAATGTCCAGTTGGATTTTCAACAGAAAGAATGTTCAGATGTGCTCAATCAAAAGTATGGTTTAACTCTGTTAGCTGAATGCACAGATCAGAAAGAAGTTTCACCGAATGATTCTGTGTAGTTTATATTTGAAGACATTCCTTTTTCCACTATTACCCTCTTAGCGCTCCGAATCTCCTCTTGCATTTTCTACAAAAAGAGTGTTTCATAACTGCTCAATCAAAAATATGTTTTATCTCTGTTAACTGAATTTACAGATCTGAAATAAGTTTCACAGAATGCATCTGTGTAGTTTTTATTTGAAGACATTCTTTTTCCCAATGTAGGCCTCTTAGCGCTTAGCATGTCCAATTGCAGTTTCTACAGAAAGAGTGTTTCAGAACGGCTCAATCAAAAGTAAGGTTCAACCCTGTTAGTTGAATGCACAGAACAGAAAGAATTTTCACAGAATGCTACTGTGTAGTTTATATTTGAATATATTCCTTTTTCCACTATTACCCTCTTAGCGCTCCGAATGTCCACTTGCATTTTCTACAGAAAGAGTGTTCAGAACTGCGCAATCAAAAGCATGGTTTAACTCTGTTAGCTTAATGAACATATCAGAAGTAAGTTTCACACAATGCTTCTGTGTAGTTTTTATTTGAAGATATTATTTTTCCCAATAGAGGCCTCTTAGCGCTCAGAATGTCCAATTGCAGTTTCTACAGAAAGAGTGTTTCAGAAAGGCTCAATCAAAAGTAAGGTTCAACTCTGTTAGTTGAATGCACAGAACAGAAAGAAGTTTCATACAATGCTTCTGTGTAGTTTATATTTGAACATATTCTTTTTTCCACTATTACCCACTTAGCGCTACGAATGCCCAGTTGCATTTTCTACAGACAGAGTGTTTCAAAACTGCTCAATCAAAAGTATGGTTTAACTCTGTTAGCTGAATGCTCAGATCAGAAAGAAGTTTCACAGAATGCTTCTGTGTAGTTTATATTTGAATATATTCCTTTTTCCACTACTACTCTCTTAGCGCTCCAAATGTCCAGTTGCATTTTCAACAGAAAGAGTGTTCAGATCTGCTCAATCAAAAGTATGGTTTAACTCTGTTAGCTGAATGCACAGATCAGAAAGAAGTTTCACCGAATGATTCTGTGTAGTTTATATTTGAAGACATTCCTTTTTCCACTATTACCCTCTTAGCGCTCCGAATCTACACTTGCATTTTCTACAAAAAGAGTGTTTCATAACTGCTCAATCAACAATATGTTTTATCTCTGTTAACTGAATTTACAGATCAGAAATATGTTTCACAGAGTGCATCTGTGTAGTTTTTATTTGAAGATACTCTTTTCCAATGTAGGCCTCTTAGCGCTTAGCATGTCCAATTGCAGTTCCTACAGAAAGAGTGTTTCAGAACGGCTCAATCAAAAGTAAGGTTCAACTCTGTTAGTTGAATGCACAGAACAGAAAGAATTTTCACAGAATGCTACTGTGTAGTTTATATTTGAATATATTCCTTTTTCCACTATTACCCTCTTAGCGCTCCGAATGTCCACTTGCATTTTCTACAGAAAGAGTGTTCAGAACTGCGCAATCAAAAGTATGGTTTAACTCTGTTAGCTTAATGAACATATCAGAAATAAGTTTCACACAATGCTTCTGTGTAGTTTTTATTTGAAGATATTATTTTTCCCAATAGAGGCCTCTTTGCGCTTAGCATGTCCAATTGCAGTTTCTACAGAAAGAGTGTTTCAGAACGGCTCAATCAAAAGTAAGGTTCAACTCTGTTAGTTGAATGCACAGAACAGAAAGAATTTTCACAGAATGCTACTGTGTAGTTTATATTTGAATATATTCCTTTTTCCACTATTACCCTCTTAGCGCTCCGAATCTCCACTTGCATTTTCTACAGAAAGAGTGTTTCAGAACGGCTCAATCAAAACTAAGGTTCAACTCTTTTAGTTGAACAAACAGAACAGAAAGAAGTTTCACACAATTCTTCTGTGTAGTTTTTATTTGTAGATATTCTTTTTCCCAATATAGGCCTCTTAGCGCTCAGAATGTCCAATTGCAGTTTCTACAGAAAGAGTGTTTCAGAACGGCTCAATCAAAAGTAAGGTTCAACTCTGTTAGTTGAATGCACAGAACAGAAAGAAGTTTCATACAATGCTTCTGTGTAGTTTATATTTGAACATATTCTTTTTTCCACTATTACCCACTTAGCGCTACGAATGTCCAGTTGCATTTTCTACAGACAGAGTGTTTCAAAACTGCTCAATCAAAAGTATGGTTTAACTCTGTTAGCTGAATGCTCAGATCAGAAAGAAGTTTCACAGAATGCTTCTGTGTAGTTTATATTTGAATATATTCCTTTTTCCACTAATACGCTCTTAGCGCTCCAAATGTCCAGTTGCATTTTCAACAGAAAGAGTGTTCAGATCTGCTCAATCAAATGTATGGTTTAACTCTGTTAGCTGAATGCACAGATCAGAATGAAGTTTCACCGAATGATTCTGTGTAGTTTATATTTGAAGGCATTCCTTTTTCCACTATTACCCCCTTAGCGCTCCGAATCTCCACTTGCATTTTCTACAAAAAGAGTGTTTCATAACTGCTCAATAAAAAATATGTTTTATCTCTGTTAACTGAATTTACAGATCAGAAATAAGTTTCACAGAATGCATCTGTGTAGTTTTTATTTGAAGATATTCTTTTTCCCAATGTAGGCCTCTTAGCGCTTAGCAGGTCCAATTGCAGTTTCTACAGAAAGAGTGCTTCAGAACGGCTCAATCAAAAGTAAGGTTCAACCCTGTTAGTTGAATGCACAGAACAGAAAGAATTTTCACAGAATGCTACTGTGTAGTTTATATTTGAATATATTCCTTTTTCCACTATTACCCTCTTAGCGCTCCGAATGTCCACATGCATTTTCTACAGAAAGAGTGTTCAGAACTGCGCAATCAAAAGTATGGTTTAACTCTGTTATCTTAATGAACATATCAGAAATAAGTTTCACACAATGCTTCTGTGTAGTTTTTATTTGAAGATATTATTTTTCCCAATATAGGCCTCTTAGCGCTCAGAATGTCCAATTGCAGTTTCTACAGAAAGAGTGTATCAGAAAGGTTCAATCAAAAGTAAGGTTCAACTCTGTTAGTTGAATGCACAGAACAGAAAGAAGTTTCATACAATGCTTCTGTGTAGTTTATATTTGAACATATTCTTTTTTCCACTATTACCCACTTAGCGCTACGAATGTCCAGTTGCATTTTCTACAGACAGAGTGTTTCAAAACTGCTCAATCAAAAGTATGGTTTAACTCTGTTAGCTGAATGCTCAGATCAGAAAGAAGTTTCACAGAATGCTTCTGTGTAGTTTATATTTGAATATATTCCTTTTTCCACTACTATTCTCTTAGCGCTCCAAATGTCCAGTTGCATTTTCTACAGAAAGAGTGTTCAGATCTGCTCAATCAAAAGTGTGGTTTAACACTGTTAGCTGAATGCACAGATCAGAAAGAAGTTTCACAGAATGATTCTGTGTAGTTTCTATTTGGAGACATTCCTTTTTCCACTATTACCCTCATAGCGCTCCGAATCTCCACTTGCATTTTCTACAGAAAGAGTGTTTCAGAACGGCTCAATCAAAACTAAGATTCAACTCTTTTAGTTGAACAAACAGAACAGAAAGAAGTTTCACACAATTCTTCTGTGTAGTTTTTATTTGTAGATATTCTTTTTCCCAATATAGGCCTCTTAGCGCTCAGAATGTCCAATTACAGTTTCTACAGAAAGAGTGTTTCAGAACGGCTCAATCAAAAGTAAGGTTCAACTCTTTTAGTTGAACAAACAGAACAGAAAGAAGTTTCACACAATTCTTCTGTGTAGTTTTTATTTGTAGACATTCTTTTTCCCAATATAGGCCTCTTAGCACTCAGAATGTCCAATTGGAGTTTCTACAGAAAGAGTGTTTCAGAACGGCTCAATCAAAAGTAAGGTTCAACTCTGTTAGTTGAATGCACAGAACAGAAAGAAGTTTCATACAATGCTTCTGTGTAATTTATATTTGAACATATTATTTTTCCACTATTACCCACTTAGCGCTACGAATGTCCAGTTGCATTTTCTACAGACAGAGTGTTTCAAAACTGCTCAATCAAAAGTATGGTTTAACTCTGTTAGCTGAATGCTCAGATCAGAAAGAAGTTTCACAGAATGCTTCTGTGTAGTTTATATTTGAATATATTCCTTTTTCCACTAATACGCTCTTAGCGCTCCAAAAGTAAAGTTGCATTTTCAACAGAAAGAGTGTTCAGATCTGCTCAATCAAATGTATGGTTTAACTCTGTTAGCTGAATGCACAGATCAGAAAGAAATTTCACCGAATGATTCTGTGTAGTTTATATTTGAAGACATTCCTTTTTCCACTATTACCCCCTTAGCGCTCCGAATCTCCACTTGCATTTTCTACAAAAAGAGTGTTTCCTAACTGCTCAATCAAAAATATATTTTATCTCTGTTAACTGAATTTACAGATCAGAAATAAGTTTCACAGAATGCATCTGTGTAGTTTTTATTTGAAGATATTCTTTTTCCCAATGTAGGCCTCTTAGCGCTTAGCATGTCCAATTGCAGTTTCTACAGAAAGAGTATTTCAGAACGGCTCAATCTAAAGTAAGGTTCAACTCTGTTAGTTGAATGCACAGAACAGGAAGAATTTTCACAGAATGCTACTGTGTAGTTTATATTTGAATATATTCCTTTTTCCACTATTACCCTCTTAGCGCTCCGAATGTCCACTTGCATTTTCTACAGAAAGAGTGTTCAGAACTGCGCAATCAAAACTAAGGTTCAACTCTTTTAGTTGAACAAACAGAACTGAAAGAAGTTTCACACAATGCTTCTGTGTAGTTTTTATTTGTAGACATTCTTTTTCCCAATATAGGCCTCTTAGCGCTCAGAATGTCCAATTGCAGTTTCTACAGAAAGAGTGTTTCAGAACGGCTCAATCAAAAGAAAGGATCAACTCTGTTAGTTGAATGCACAGAACAGAAAGAAGTTTCATACAATGCTTCTGTGTAGTTTATATTTGAACATATTCTTTTTTCCACTATTACCCACTTAGCGCTACGAATGTCCAATTGCATTTTCTACAGACAGAGTGTTTCAAATCTGCTCAATCAAAAGTATGGTTTAACTCTGTTAGCTGAATGCTCAGATCAGAAAGAAGTTTCACAGAATGCTTCTGTGTAGTTTATATTTGAATATATTACTTTTTCCACTACTACGCTCTTAGCGCTCCAAATGTCCAGTTGCATTTTCTACAGAAAGTGTGTTCAGATCTGCTCAATCAAAAGTATGGTTTAACTCTGTTAGCTGAATGCACAGATCAGAAAGAAGTTTCACCGAATGTTTCTGTGTAGTTTATATTTGAAGACATTCCTTTTTCCACTATTACCCTCTTAGCGCTCCGAATCTCCACTTGCATTTTCTACAAAAAGAGTGTTTCGTAACTGCTCAATCAAAAATATGTTTTATCTCTGTTAACTGAATTTACAGATCAGAAATAAGTTTCACAGAATGCATCTGTGTAGTTTTTATTTGAAGATAATCTTTTTCCCAATGTAGGCCTCTTAGCGCTTAGCATGTCCAATTGCAGTTTCTACAGAAAGAGTGTTTCAGAACGGCTCAATCAAAAGTAAGGTTCAACTCTGTTAGTTGAATGCACAGAACAGAAAGAATTTTCACAAAATGCTACTGTGTAGTTTATATTTGAATATATTCCTTTTTCCACTATTACCCTCTTAGCGCTCCGAATGTCCACTTGCATTTTCTACAGAAAGAGTGTTCAGAACTGTGCAATCAAAAGTATGGTTTAACTCTGTTAGCTTAATGAACATATCAGAAATAAGTTTCACACAATGCTTCTGTGTAGTTTTTATTTGAAGATATTATTTTTCCCAATAGAGGCCTCTTAGCGCTCAGAATGTCCAATTGCAGTTTCTACAGAAAGAGTGTTTCAGAAAGGCTCAATCAAAAGTAAGGTTCAACTCTGTTAGTTGAATGCACAGAACAGAAAGAAGTTTCATACAATGCTTCTGCGTAGTTTATATTTGAACATATTCTTTTTTCCACTATTACCCACTTAGCGCTACGAATGTCCAGTTGCATTTTCTACAGACAGAGTGTTTCAAAACTGCTCAATCAAAAGTATGGTTTAACTCTGTTAGCTGAATGCTCAGATCAGAAAGAAGTTTCACAGAATGCTTCTGTGTAGTTTATATTTGAATATATTCCTTTGTCCACTACTACTCTCTTAGCGCTCCAAATGTCCAGTTGCATTTTCTACAGAAAGAGTGTTCAGATCTGCTCAATCAAAAGTATGGTTTAACTCTGTTAGCTGAATGCACAGATCAGAAAGCAGTTTCACAGAATGATTCTGTGTAGTTTCTATTTGGAGACATTCCTTTTTCCACTATTACCCTCTTAGCGCTCCGAATCTCCACTTGCATTTTCTACAGAAAGAGTGTTTCAGAACGGCTCAATCAAAACTAAGGTTCAACTCTTTTAGTTGAACAAACAGAACAGAAAGTAGTTTCACACAATTCTTCTGTGTAGTTTTTATTTGTAGACATTCTTTTTCCCAATATAGGCCTCTTAGCACTCAGAATGTCCAATTGCAGTTTCTACAGAAAGAGTGTTTCAGAACGGCTCAATCAAAAGTAAGGTTCAACTCTGTTAGTTGAATGCACAGAACAGAAAGAAGTTTCATACAATGCTTCTGTGTAGTTTATATTTGAACATATTCATTTTTCCACTATTACCCACTTAGCGCTACGATTGTCCAGTTGCATTTTCTACAGACAGAGTGTTTCAAACTGCTCAATCAAATGTATGGTTTAACTCTGTTAGCTGAATGCTCAGATCAGAAAGAAGTTTCACAGAATGCTTCTGTGTAGTTTATATTTGAATATATTCCTTTTTCCACTACTACGCTCTTAGCGCTCCAAATGTCCAGTTGCATTTTCTGCAGAAAGAGTGTTCAGATCTGCTCAATCAAAAGTATGGTTTAACTCTGTTAGCTGAATGCACAGATCAGAAAGAAGTTTCACCGAATGATTCTGTGTAGTTTATATTTGAAGACATTACTTTTTCCACTATTACCCACTTAGCGTTCCGAATCTCCACTTGCATTTTCTACAAAAAGAGTGTTTCATAACTGCTCAATCAAAAATATGTTTTATCTCTGTTAACTGAATTTACAGATCAGAAATAAGTTTCACAGAGTGCATCTGTGTAGTTTATATTTGAAGATACTCTTTTTCCCAATGTAGGCCTCTTAGCGCTTAGCATGTCCAATTGCACTTTCTACAGAAAGAGTGTTTCAGAACGGCTCAATCAAAAGTAAGGTTCAACTCTGTTAGTTGAATGCACAGAACAGAAAGAAGTTTCATACAATGCTTCTGTGTAGTTTATATTTGAACATATTCTTTTTTCCACTATTACCCACTTAGCGCTACGAATGTCCAGTTGCATTTTCTACAGACAGAGTGTTTCAAAACTGCTCAAAGGTATGGTTTAACTCTGTTAGCTGAATGCTCAGATCAGAAAGAAGTTTCACAGAATGCTTCTGTGTAGTTTATATTTGAATATATTCCTTTTTCCACTAATACGCTCTTAGCGCTCCAAATGTAAAGTTGCATTTTCAACAGAAAGAGTGTTCAGATCTGCTCAATCAAATGTATGGTTTAAATCTGTTAGCTGAATGCACAGATCAGAAAGAAGTTTCACCGAATGATTCTGTGTAGTTTATATTTGAAGACATTCCTTTTTCCACTATTACCCCCTTAGCGCACCGAATCTCCACTTGCATTTTCTACAAAAAGAGTGTTTCATAACTGCTCAATCAAAAATATGTTTTATCTCTGTTAACTGAATTTACAGATCAGAAATAAGTTTCACAGAATGCATCTGTGTAGTTTTTATTTGAAGATATTCTTTTTCCCAATGTAGGCCTCTTAGCGCTTAACATGTCCAATTGCAGTTTCTACAGAAAGAGTGCTTCAGAACGGCTCAATCAAAAGTAAGGTTCAACCCTGTTAGTTGAATGCACAGAACAGAAAGAATTTTCACAGAATGCTACTGTGTAGTTTATATTTGAATATATTCATTATCCACTATTACCCTCTTAGCGCTCCGAATGTCCACTTGCATTTTCTACAGAAAGAGTGTTCAGAACTGCGCAATCAAAAGTATGGTTTAACTCTGTTAGCTTAATGAACATATCAGAAATAAGTTTCACACAATGCTTCTGTGTAGTTTTTATTTGAAGATATAATTTTTCCCAATAGAGGCCTCTTAGCGCTCAGAATGTCCAATTGCAGTTTCTACAGAAAGAGTGTTTCCGAAAGGCTCAATCAAAATAAGGTTCAACTCTGTTAGTTGAATGCACAGAACAGAAAGAAGTTTCATACAATGCTTCTGTGTAGTTTATATTTGAACATATTCTTTTTTCCACTATTACCCACTTAGCGCTACGAATGTCCAGTTGCATTTTCTACAGACAGAGTGTTTCAAAACTGCTCAATCAAAAGTATGGTTTAACTCTGTTAGCTGAATGCTCAGATCAGAAAGAAGTTTCACAGAATGCTTCTGTGTAGTTTATATTTGAATATATTCCTTTGTCCACTACTACTCTCTTAGCGCTCCAAATGTCCAGTTGCATTTTCTACAGAAAGAGTGTTCAGATCTGCTCAATCAAAAGTATGGTTTAACTCTGTTAGCTGAATGCACAGATCAGAAAGCAGTTTCACAGAATGATTCTGTGTAGTTTCTATTTGGAGACATTCCTTTTTCCACTATTACCCTCTTAGCGCTCCGAATCTCCACTTGCATTTTCTACAGAAAGAGTGTTTCAGAACGGCTCAATCAAAACTAAGGTTCAACTCTTTTAGTTGAACAAACAGAACAGAAAGTAGTTTCACACAATTCTTCTGTGTAGTTTTTATTTGTAGACATTCTTTTTCCCAATATAGGCCTCTTAGCACTCAGAATGTCCAATTGCAGTTTCTACAGAAAGAGTGTTTCAGAACGGCTCAATCAAAAGTAAGGTTCAACTCTGTTAGTTGAATGCACAGAACAGAAAGAAGTTTCATACAATGCTTCTGTGTAGTTTATATTTGAACATATTCATTTTTCCACTATTACCCACTTAGCGCTACGATTGTCCAGTTGCATTTTCTACAGACAGAGTGTTTCAAACTGCTCAATCAAATGTATGGTTTAACTCTGTTAGCTGAATGCTCAGATCAGAAAGAAGTTTCACAGAATGCTTCTGTGTAGTTTATATTTGAATATATTCCTTTTTCCACTACTACGCTCTTAGCGCTCCAAATGTCCAGTTGCATTTTCTGCAGAAAGAGTGTTCAGATCTGCTCAATCAAAAGTATGGTTTAACTCTGTTAGCTGAATGCACAGATCAGAAAGAAGTTTCACCGAATGATTCTGTGTAGTTTATATTTGAAGACATTACTTTTTCCACTATTACCCACTTAGCGTTCCGAATCTCCACTTGCATTTTCTACAAAAAGAGTGTTTCATAACTGCTCAATCAAAAATATGTTTTATCTCTGTTAACTGAATTTACAGATCAGAAATAAGTTTCACAGAGTGCATCTGTGTAGTTTATATTTGAAGATACTCTTTTTCCCAATGTAGGCCTCTTAGCGCTTAGCATGTCCAATTGCACTTTCTACAGAAAGAGTGTTTCAGAACGGCTCAATCAAAAGTAAGGTTCAACTCTGTTAGTTGAATGCACAGAACAGAAAGAAGTTTCATACAATGCTTCTGTGTAGTTTATATTTGAACATATTCTTTTTTCCACTATTACCCACTTAGCGCTACGAATGTCCAGTTGCATTTTCTACAGACAGAGTGTTTCAAAACTGCTCAAAGGTATGGTTTAACTCTGTTAGCTGAATGCTCAGATCAGAAAGAAGTTTCACAGAATGCTTCTGTGTAGTTTATATTTGAATATATTCCTTTTTCCACTAATACGCTCTTAGCGCTCCAAATGTAAAGTTGCATTTTCAACAGAAAGAGTGTTCAGATCTGCTCAATCAAATGTATGGTTTAAATCTGTTAGCTGAATGCACAGATCAGAAAGAAGTTTCACCGAATGATTCTGTGTAGTTTATATTTGAAGACATTCCTTTTTCCACTATTACCCCCTTAGCGCACCGAATCTCCACTTGCATTTTCTACAAAAAGAGTGTTTCATAACTGCTCAATCAAAAATATGTTTTATCTCTGTTAACTGAATTTACAGATCAGAAATAAGTTTCACAGAATGCATCTGTGTAGTTTTTATTTGAAGATATTCTTTTTCCCAATGTAGGCCTCTTAGCGCTTAACATGTCCAATTGCAGTTTCTACAGAAAGAGTGCTTCAGAACGGCTCAATCAAAAGTAAGGTTCAACCCTGTTAGTTGAATGCACAGAACAGAAAGAATTTTCACAGAATGCTACTGTGTAGTTTATATTTGAATATATTCATTATCCACTATTACCCTCTTAGCGCTCCGAATGTCCACTTGCATTTTCTACAGAAAGAGTGTTCAGAACTGCGCAATCAAAAGTATGGTTTAACTCTGTTAGCTTAATGAACATATCAGAAATAAGTTTCACACAATGCTTCTGTGTAGTTTTTATTTGAAGATATAATTTTTCCCAATAGAGGCCTCTTAGCGCTCAGAATGTCCAATTGCAGTTTCTACAGAAAGAGTGTTTCCGAAAGGCTCAATCAAAATAAGGTTCAACTCTGTTAGTTGAATGCACAGAACAGAAAGAAGTTTCATACAATGCTTCTGTGTAGTTTATATTTGAACATATTCTTTTTTCCACTATTACCCACTTAGCGCTACGAATGTCCAGTTGCATTTTCTACAGACAGAGTGTTTCAAAACTGCTCAATCAAAAGTATGGTTTAACTCTGTTAGCTGAATGCTCAGATCAGAAAGAAGTTTCACAGAATGCTTCTGTGTAGTTTATATTTGAATATATTCCTTTTTCCACTACTACTCTCTTAGCGCTCCAAATGTCCAGTTGCATTTTCAACAGAAAGAGTGTTCAGATCTGCTCAATCAAAAGCATGGTTTAACTCTGTTAGCTGAATGCACAGATCAGAAAGAAGTTTCACCGAATGATTCTGTGTAGTTTATATTTGAAGACATTCCTTTTTCCACTATTACCCTCTTAGCGCTCCGAATCTCCACTTGCATTTTCTACAAAAAGAGTGTTTCATAACTGCTCAATCAAAAATATGTTTTATCTCTGTTAACTGAATTTACAGATCAGAAATAAGTTTCACAGAGTGCATCTGTGTAGTTTTTATTTGAAGATACTCTTTTTCCCAATGTAGGCCTCTTAGCGCTTAGCATGTCCAATTGCACTTTCTACAGAAAGAGTGTTTCAGAACGGCTCAATCAAAAGTAAGGTTCAACTCTGTTAGTTGAATGCACAGAACAGAAAGCATTTTCACAGAATTCTACTGTGTAGTTTATATTTGAATATATTCCTTTTTCCACTATTACCCTCTTAGCGCTCCGAATGTCCCCTTGCATTATCTACAGAAAGAGTGTTCAGAACTGCACAATCAAAAGTATGGTTTAACTCTGTTAGCTTAATGAACATATCAGAAATAAGTTTCACACAATGCTTCTGTGTAGTTTTTATTTGAAGATATTATTTTTCCCAATAGAGTCCTCTTAGCGCTTACCATGTCCAATTGCAGTTTCTACAGAAAGAGTGTTTCAGAACGGCTCAATCAAAAGTAAGGTTCAACTCTGTCAGTTGAATGCACAGAACAGAAAGAATTTTCACAGAATGCTACTGTGTAGTTTATATTTGAATATATTCCTTTTTCCACTATTACCCTCTTAGCGCTCCGAATCTCCACTTGCATTTTCTACAGAAAGAGTGTTTCAGAACGGCTCAATCAAAACTAAGGTTCAACTCTTTTAGTTGAACAAACAGAACAGAAAGAAGTTTCACACAATTCTTCTGTGTAGTTTTTATTTGTAGACATTCTTTTTCCCAATATAGGCCTCTTAGCGCTCAGAATGTCCAATTGCAGTTTCTACAGAAAGAGTGTTTCAGAACGGCTCAATCAAAAGTAAGGTTCAACCCTGTTAGTTGAATGCACAGAACAGAAAGGATTTTCACAGAATGCTACTGTGTAGTTTATATTTGAATATATTCCTTTTTCCACTATTACCCTCTCAGCGCTCCGAATGTCCACTTGCATTTTCTACAGAAAGAGTGTTCAGAACTGCGCAATCAAAAGTATGGTTTAACTCTGTTAGCTTAATGAACATATCAGAAATAAGTTTCACACAATGCTTCTGTGTAGTTTTTATTTGAAGATATTATTTTTCCCAATATAGGCCTCTTAGCCCTCAGAATGTCCAATTGCAGTTTCTACAGAAAGAGTGTTTCAGAAAGGATCAATCAAAATAAGGTTCAACTCTGTTGGTTGAATGCACAGAACAGAAAGAAGTTTCATACAATGCTTCTGTGTAGATTATATTTAAACATATTCTTTTTTCCACTATTACCCACTTAGCGCTACGAATGTCCAGTTGCATTTTCTGCAGACAGAGTGTTTCAAAACTGCTCAATCAAAAGTATGGTTTAACTCTGTTAGCTGAATGCTCAGATCCGAAATAAGTTTCACAGAATGCTTCTGTGTAGTTTATATTTGAATATATTCCTTTTTCCACTACTACTCTCTTATCGCTCCAAATGTCCAGTTGCATTTTCTACAGAAAGAGTGTTCAGATCTGCTCAATCAAAAGTATGGTTTAACTCTGTTAGCTGAATGCACAGATCAGAAAGAAGTTTCACAGAATGATTCTGTGTAGTTTCTATTTGGAGACATTCCTTTTTCCACTATTACCCTCTTAGCGCTCCGAATCTCCACTTGCATTTTCTACAGAAAGAGTGTTTCAGAACGGCTCAATCAAAACTAAGGTTCAACTCTTTTAGTTGAACAAACAGAACAGAAAGAAGTTTCACACAATTCTTCTGTGTAGTTTTTATTTGTAGACATTCTTTTTCCCAATATAGGCCTCCTAGCGCTCAGAATGTCCAATTGCAGTTTCTACAGAAAGAGTGTTTCAGAACGGCTCAATCAAAAGTAAGGTTCAACTCTGTTAGTTGAATGCACAGAACAGAAAGAAGTTTCATACACTGCTTCTGTGTAGTTTATATTTGAACATATTCTTTTTTCCACTATTACCCACTTAGCGCTACGAATGTCAAGTTGCATTTTCTACAGACAGAGTGTTTCAAAACCGCTCAATCAAAAGTATGGTTTAACTCTGTTAGCTGAATGCTCAGATCAGAAAGAAGTTTCACAGAATGCTTCTGTGTAGTTTATATTTGAATATATTCCTTTTTCCACTACTACGCTCTTAGCGCTCCAAATGTCCAGTTGCATTTTCTACAGAAAGAGTGTTCAGATCTGCTCAATCAGAAGTATGGTTTAACTCTGTTAGCTGAATGCACAGATCAGAAAGAAGTTTCACCGAATGATTCTGTGTAGTTTATGTTTGAAGACATTCCTTTTTCCACTATTACCCTCTTAGCGCTCCGAATCTCCACTTGCATTTTCTACAAAAAGAGTGTTTCATAACTGCTCAATCAAAAATATGTTTTATCTCTGTTAACTGAATTTACAGATCAGAAATAAGTTTCACAGAATGCATCTGTGTAGTTTTTATTTGAAGATATTCTTTTTCCCAATGTAGGCCTCTTAGCGCTTAGCATGTCCAATTGCAGTTTCTACAGAAAGAGTGTTTCAGAACGGCTCAATCAAAAGTAAGGTTCAACTCTGTTAGTTGAATGCACAGAACAGGAAGAATTTTCACAGAATGCTACTGTGTAGTTTATATTTGAATATATTCCTTTTTCCACTATTACCCTCTTAGCGCTCCGAATGTCCACTTGCATTTTCTACAGAAAGAGTGTTCAGAACTGCGCAATCAAAACTAAGGTTCAACTCTTTTATTTGAACAAACAGAACAGAAAGAAGTTTCACACAATGCTTCTGTGTAGTTTTTATTTGTAGACATTCTTTTTCCCAATATAGGCCTATTAGCGCTCAGAATGTCCAATTGCAGTTTCTATAGAAAGAGTGTTTCAGAACGGCTCAATCAAAAGTAAGGTTCAACTCTGTTAGTTGAATGCACAGAACAGAAAGTAGTTTCATACAATGCTTCTGTGTAGTTTATATTTGAACATATTCTTATTTCCACTATTACCCACTTAGCGCTACGAATGTCCAGTTGCATTTTCTACAGACAGAGTGTTTCAAAACTGCTCAATCAAATGTATGGTTTAACTCTGTTAGCTGAATGCTCAGATCAGAAAGAAGTTTCACAGAATGCTTCTGTGTAGTTTATATTTGAATATATTCCTTTTTCCACTACTACTCTCTTAGCGCTCCAAATGTCCAGTTGCATTTTCAACAGAAAGAGTGTTCAGATCTGCTCAATCAAAAGCATGGTTTAACTCTGTTAGCTGAATGCACAGATCAGAAAGAAGTTTCACCGAATGATTCTGTGTAGTTTATATTTGAAGACATTCCTTTTTCCACTATTACCCTCTTAGCGCTCCGAATCTCCACTTGCATTTTCTACAAAAAGAGTGTTTCATAACTGCTCAATCAAAAATATGTTTTATCTCTGTTAACTGAATTTACAGATCAGAAATAAGTTTCACAGAGTGCATCTGTGTAGTTTTTATTTGAAGATACTCTTTTTCCCAATGTAGGCCTCTTAGCGCTTAGCATGTCCAATTGCACTTTCTACAGAAAGAGTGTTTCAGAACGGCTCAATCAAAAGTAAGGTTCAACTCTGTTAGTTGAATGCACAGAACAGAAAGCATTTTCACAGAATTCTACTGTGTAGTTTATATTTGAATATATTCCTTTTTCCACTATTACCCTCTTAGCGCTCCGAATGTCCCCTTGCATTATCTACAGAAAGAGTGTTCAGAACTGCACAATCAAAAGTATGGTTTAACTCTGTTAGCTTAATGAACATATCAGAAATAAGTTTCACACAATGCTTCTGTGTAGTTTTTATTTGAAGATATTATTTTTCCCAATAGAGTCCTCTTAGCGCTTACCATGTCCAATTGCAGTTTCTACAGAAAGAGTGTTTCAGAACGGCTCAATCAAAAGTAAGGTTCAACTCTGTCAGTTGAATGCACAGAACAGAAAGAATTTTCACAGAATGCTACTGTGTAGTTTATATTTGAATATATTCCTTTTTCCACTATTACCCTCTTAGCGCTCCGAATCTCCACTTGCATTTTCTACAGAAAGAGTGTTTCAGAACGGCTCAATCAAAACTAAGGTTCAACTCTTTTAGTTGAACAAACAGAACAGAAAGAAGTTTCACACAATTCTTCTGTGTAGTTTTTATTTGTAGACATTCTTTTTCCCAATATAGGCCTCTTAGCGCTCAGAATGTCCAATTGCAGTTTCTACAGAAAGAGTGTTTCAGAACGGCTCAATCAAAAGTAAGGTTCAACCCTGTTAGTTGAATGCACAGAACAGAAAGGATTTTCACAGAATGCTACTGTGTAGTTTATATTTGAATATATTCCTTTTTCCACTATTACCCTCTCAGCGCTCCGAATGTCCACTTGCATTTTCTACAGAAAGAGTGTTCAGAACTGCGCAATCAAAAGTATGGTTTAACTCTGTTAGCTTAATGAACATATCAGAAATAAGTTTCACACAATGCTTCTGTGTAGTTTTTATTTGAAGATATTATTTTTCCCAATATAGGCCTCTTAGCCCTCAGAATGTCCAATTGCAGTTTCTACAGAAAGAGTGTTTCAGAAAGGATCAATCAAAATAAGGTTCAACTCTGTTGGTTGAATGCACAGAACAGAAAGAAGTTTCATACAATGCTTCTGTGTAGATTATATTTAAACATATTCTTTTTTCCACTATTACCCACTTAGCGCTACGAATGTCCAGTTGCATTTTCTGCAGACAGAGTGTTTCAAAACTGCTCAATCAAAAGTATGGTTTAACTCTGTTAGCTGAATGCTCAGATCCGAAATAAGTTTCACAGAATGCTTCTGTGTAGTTTATATTTGAATATATTCCTTTTTCCACTACTACTCTCTTATCGCTCCAAATGTCCAGTTGCATTTTCTACAGAAAGAGTGTTCAGATCTGCTCAATCAAAAGTATGGTTTAACTCTGTTAGCTGAATGCACAGATCAGAAAGAAGTTTCACAGAATGATTCTGTGTAGTTTCTATTTGGAGACATTCCTTTTTCCACTATTACCCTCTTAGCGCTCCGAATCTCCACTTGCATTTTCTACAGAAAGAGTGTTTCAGAACGGCTCAATCAAAACTAAGGTTCAACTCTTTTAGTTGAACAAACAGAACAGAAAGAAGTTTCACACAATTCTTCTGTGTAGTTTTTATTTGTAGACATTCTTTTTCCCAATATAGGCCTCCTAGCGCTCAGAATGTCCAATTGCAGTTTCTACAGAAAGAGTGTTTCAGAACGGCTCAATCAAAAGTAAGGTTCAACTCTGTTAGTTGAATGCACAGAACAGAAAGAAGTTTCATACACTGCTTCTGTGTAGTTTATATTTGAATATATTCTTTTTTCCACTATTACCCACTTAGCGCTACGAATGTCAAGTTGCATTTTCTACAGACAGAGTGTTTCAAAACCGCTCAATCAAAAGTATGGTTTAACTCTGTTAGCTGAATGCTCAGATCAGAAAGAAGTTTCACAGAATGCTTCTGTGTAGTTTATATTTGAATATATTCCTTTTTCCACTACTACGCTCTTAGCGCTCCAAATGTCCAGTTGCATTTTCTACAGAAAGAGTGTTCAGATCTGCTCAATCAGAAGTATGGTTTAACTCTGTTAGCTGAATGCACAGATCAGAAAGAAGTTTCACCGAATGATTCTGTGTAGTTTATGTTTGAAGACATTCCTTTTTCCACTATTACCCTCTTAGCGCTCCGAATCTCCACTTGCATTTTCTACAAAAAGAGTGTTTCATAACTGCTCAATCAAAAATATGTTTTATCTCTGTTAACTGAATTTACAGATCAGAAATAAGTTTCACAGAATGCATCTGTGTAGTTTTTATTTGAAGATATTCTTTTTCCCAATGTAGGCCTCTTAGCGCTTAGCATGTCCAATTGCAGTTTCTACAGAAAGAGTGTTTCAGAACGGCTCAATCAAAAGTAAGGTTCAACTCTGTTAGTTGAATGCACAGAACAGGAAGAATTTTCACAGAATGCTACTGTGTAGTTTATATTTGAATATATTCCTTTTTCCACTATTACCCTCTTAGCGCTCCGAATGTCCACTTGCATTTTCTACAGAAAGAGTGTTCAGAACTGCGCAATCAAAACTAAGGTTCAACTCTTTTATTTGAACAAACAGAACAGAAAGAAGTTTCACACAATGCTTCTGTGTAGTTTTTATTTGTAGACATTCTTTTTCCCAATATAGGCCTATTAGCGCTCAGAATGTCCAATTGCAGTTTCTATAGAAAGAGTGTTTCAGAACGGCTCAATCAAAAGTAAGGTTCAACTCTGTTAGTTGAATGCACAGAACAGAAAGTAGTTTCATACAATGCTTCTGTGTAGTTTATATTTGAACATATTCTTATTTCCACTATTACCCACTTAGCGCTACGAATGTCCAGTTGCATTTTCTACAGACAGAGTGTTTCAAAACTGCTCAATCAAATGTATGGTTTAACTCTGTTAGCTGAATGCTCAGATCAGAAAGAAGTTTCACAGAATGCTTCTGTGTAGTTTATATTTGAATATATTCCTTTTTCCACTACTACGCTCTTAGCGCTCCAAATGTCCAGTTACATTTTCTACAGAAAGAGTGTTCAGATCTGCTCAATCAAAAGTATGGTTTAACTCTGTTAGCTGAATGCACAGATCAGAAAGAAGTTTCACCGAATGATTCTGTGTAGTTTATATTTGAAGACATTCCTTTTTCCACTATTACCCTCTTAGCGCTCCGAATCTCCACTTGCATTTTCTACAAAAAGAGTGTTTCATAACTGCTCAATCAAAAATATGTTTTATCTCTGTTAACTGAATTTACAGATCAGAAATAAGTTTCACAGAATGCATCTGTGTAGTTTTTATTTGAAGACATTCTTTTTCCCAATATAGGCCTCTTAGCACTCAGAATGTCCAATTGCAGTTTCTACAGAAAGAGTGTTTCAGAACGGCTCAATCAAAAGTAAGGTTCAACTCTGTTTATTGAATGCACAGAACAGAAAGAATTTTCACAGAATGCTACTGTGTAGTTTATATTTGAATATATTCCTTTATCCACTATTACCCTCTTAGCGCTCCGAATGTCCACTTGCATTTTCTACAGAAAGAGTGTTCAGAACTGCGCAATCAAAAGTATGGTTTAACTCTGTTAGCTTAATGAACATATCAGAAATAAGTTTCACACAATGCTTCTGTGTAGTTTTTATTTGAAGATATTATTTTTCCCAATAGAGGCCTCTTAGCGCTCAGAATGTCCAATTGCAGTTTCTACAGAAAGAGTGTTTCAGAAAGGCTCAATCAAAATAAGGTTCAACTCTGTTAGTTGAATGCACAGAACAGAAAGATGTTTCATACAATGCTTCTGTGTAGTTTATATTTGAACATATTCTTTTTTCCACTATTACCCACTTAGCGCTACGAATGTCCAGTTGCATTTTCTACAGACAGAGTGTTTCAAAACTGCTCAATCAAAAGTATGGTTTAACTCTGTTAGCTGAATGCTCAGATCAGAAAGAAGTTTCACAGAATGCTTCTGTGTAGTTTATATTTGAATATATTCCTTTTTCCACTACTACTCTCTTAGCGCTCCAAATGTCCAGTTGCATTTTCAACAGAAAGAGTGTTCAGATCTGCTCAATCAAAAGCATGGTTTAACTCTGTTAGCTGAATGCACAGATCAGAAAGAAGTTTCACCGAATGATTCTGTGTAGTTTATATTTGAAGACATTCCTTTTTCCACTATTACCCTCTTAGCGCTCCGAATCTCCACTTGCATTTTCTACAAAAAGAGTGTTTCATAACTGCTCAATCAAAAATATGTTTTATCTCTGTTAACTGAATTTACAGATCAGAAAAAAGTTTCACAGAGTGCATCTGTGTAGTTTTTATTTGAAGATACTCTTTTTCCCAATGTAGGCCTCTTAGCGCTTAGCATGTCCAATTGCACTTTCTACAGAAAGAGTGTTTCAGAACGGCTCAATCAAAAGTAAGGTTCAACTCTGTTAGTTGAATGCACAGAACAGAAAGCATTTTCACAGAATGCTACTGTGTAGTTTATATTTGAATATATTCCTTTTTCCACTATTACCCTCTTAGCGCTCCGAATGTCCACTTGCATTTTCTACAGAAAGAGTGTTCAGAACTGCACAATCAAAAGTATGGTTTAACACTGTTAGCTTAATGAACATATCAGAAATAAGTTTCACACAATGCTTCTGTGTAGTTTTTATTTGAAGATATTATTTTTCCCAATAGAGGCCTCTTAGCGCTTAGCATGTCCAATTGCAGTTTCTACAGAAAGAGTGTTTCAGAACGGCTCAATAAAAAGTAAGGTTCAACTCTGTTAGTTGAATGCACAGAACAGAAAGAATTTTCACAGAATGCTACTGTGTAGTTTATATTTGAATATATTCCTTTTTCCACTATTACCCTCTTAGCGCTCCGAATCTCCACTTGCATTTTCTACAGAAAGAGTGTTTCAGAACGGCTCAATCAAAACTAAGGTTCAACTCTTTTAGTTGAACAAACAGAACAGAAAGAAGTTTCACACAATTCTTCTGTGTAGTTTTTATTTGTAGACATTCTTTTTCCCAATATAGGCCTCTTAGCGCTCAGAATGTCCAATTGCAGTTTCTACAGAAAGAGTGTTTCAGAACGGCTCAATCAAAAGTAAGGTTCAACTCTGTTAGTTGAATGCACAGAACAGAAAGAAGTTTCATACAATGCTTCTGTGTAGTTTCTATTTGAACATATTCTTTTTTCCACTATTACCCACTTAGCGCTACGAATGTCCAGTTGCATTTTCTACAGACAGAGTGTTTCAAAACTGCTCAAAGGTGTGGTTTAACTCTGTTAGCTGAATGCTCAGATCAGAAAGAAGTTTCACAGAATGCTTCTGTGTAGTTTATATTTGAATATATTCCTTTTTCCACTAATACGCTCTTAGCGCTCCAAATGTAAAGTTGCATTTTCAACAGAAAGAGTGTTCAGATCTGCTCAATCAAATGTATGGTTTAAATCTGTTAGCTGAATGCACAGATCAGAAAGAAGTTTCACCGAATGATTCTGTGTAGTTTATATTTGAAGACATTCCTTTTTCCACTATTACCCCCTTAGCGCACCGAATCTCCACTTGCATTTTCTACAAAAAGAGTGTTTCATAACTGCTCAATCAAAAATATGTTTTATCTCTGTTAACTGAATTTACAGATCAGAAATAATTTTCACAGAATGCATCTGTGTAGATTTATTTGAAGATATTCTTTTTCCCAATGTAGGCCTCTTAGCGCTTAGCATGTCCAATTGCAGTTTCTACAGAAAGAGTGCTTCAGAATGGCTCAATCAAAAGTAAGGTTCAACCCTGTTAGTTGAATGCACCGAACAGAAAGAATTTTCACAGAATGCTACTGTGTAGTTTATATTTGAATATATTCCTTTTTCCACTATTACCCTCTCAGCGCTCCGAATGTCCACTTGCATTTTCTACAGAAAGAGTGTTCAGAACTGCGCAATCAAAAGTATGGTTTAACTCTGTTAGCTTAATGAACATATCAGAAATAAGTTTCACACAATGCTTCTGTGTAGTTTTTATTTGAAGATATTATTTTTCCCAATATAGGCCTCTTAGCGCTCAGAATGTCCAATTGCAGTTTCTACAGAAAGAGTGTTTCAGAAAGGCTCAATCAAAATAAGGTTCAACTCTGTTGGTTGAATGCACAGAACAGAAAGAAGTTTCATACAATGCTTCTGTGTAGTTTATATTTGAACATATTCTTTTTTCCACTATTACCCACTTAGCGCTACGAATGTCCAGTTGCATTTTCTGCAGACAGAGTGTTTCAAAACTGCTCAATCAAATGTATGGTTTAACTCTGTTAGCTGAATGCTCAGATCCGAAAGAAGTTTCACAGAATGCTTCTGTGTAGTTTATATTTGAATATATTCCTTTTTCCACTACTACTCTCTTATCGCTCCAAATGTCCAGTTGCATTTTCTACAGAAAGAGTGTTCAGATCTGCTCAATCAAAAGTATGGTTTAAATCTGTTAGCTGAATGCACAGATCAGAAAGAAGTTTCACAGAATGATTCTGTGTAGTTTCTATTTGGAGACATTCCTTTTTCCACTATTACCCTCTTAGCGCTCCGAATCTCCACTTGCATTTTCTACAGAAAGAGTGTTTCAGAACGGCTCAATCAAAACTAAGGTTCAACTCTTTTAGTTGAACAAACAGAACAGAAAGAAGTTTCACACAATTCTTCTGTGTAGTTTTTATTTGTAGACATTCTTTTTCCCAATATAGGCCTCTTAGCGCTCAGAATGTCCAATTGCAGTTTCTACAGAAAGAGTGTTTCAGAACGGCTCAATCAAAAGTAAGGTTCAACTCTGTTAGTTGAATGCACAGAACAGAAAGAAGTTTCATACAATGCTTCTGTGTAGTTTATATTTGAACATATTCTTTTTTCCACTATTACCCACTTAGCGCTACGAATGTCCAGTTGCATTTTCTACAGACAGAGTGTTTCAAAACTGCTCAACGGTGTGGTTTAACTCTGTTAGCTGAATGCTCAGATCAGAAAGAAGTTTCACAGAATGCTTCTGTGTAGTTTATATTTGAATATATTCCTTTTTCCACTAATACGCTCTTAGCGCTCCAAATGTAAAGTTGCATTTTCAACAGAAAGAGTGTTCAGATCTGCTCAATCAAATGTATGGTTTAAATCTGTTAGCTGAATGCACAGATCAGAAAGAAGTTTCACCGAATGATTCTGTGTAGTTTATATTTGAAGACATCCCTTTTTCCACTATTACCCCCTTAGCGCACCGAATCTCCACTTGCATTTTCTACAAAAAGAGTGTTTCATAACTGCTCAATCAAAAATATGTTTTATCTCTGTTAACTGAATTTACAGATCAGAAATAATTTTCACAGAATGCATCTGTGTAGATTTATTTGAAGATATTCTTTTTCCCAATGTAGGCCTCTTAGCGCTTAGCATGTCCAATTGCAGTTTCTACAGAAAGAGGGCTTCAGAACGGCTCAATCAAAAGTAAGGTTCAACCCTGTTAGTTGAATGCACAGAACAGAAAGAATTTTCACAGAATGCTACTGTGTAGTTTATATTTGAATATATTCCTTTTTCCACTATTACCCTCTCAGCGCTCCGAATGTCCACTTGCATTTTCTACAGAAAGAGTGTTCAGAACTGCGCAATCAAAAGTATGGTTTAACTCTGTTAGCTTAATGAACATATCAGAAATAAGTTTCACACAATGCTTCTGTGTAGTTTTTATTTGAAGATATTTTTTTTCCCAATATAGGCCTCTTAGCGCTCAGAATGTCCAATTGCAGTTTCTACAGAAAGAGTGTTTCAGAAAGGCTCAATCAAAATAAGGTTCAACTCTGTTGGTTGAATGCACAGAACAGAAAGAAGTTTCATACAATGCTTCTGTGTAGTTTATATTTGAACATATTCTTTTTTCCACTATTACCCAATTAGCGCTACGAATGTCCAGTTGCATTTTCTGCAGACAGAGTGTTTCAAAACTGCTCAATCAAATGTATGGTTTAACTCTGTTAGCTGAATGCTCAGATCCGAAAGAAGTTTCACAGAATGCTTCTGTGTAGTTTATATTTGAATATATTCCTTTTTCCACTACTACTCTCTTATCGCTCCAAATGTCCAGTTGCATTTTCTACAGAAAGAGTGTTCAGATCTGCTCAATCAAAAGTATGGTTTAACTCTGTTAGCTGAATGCACAGATCAGAAAGAAGTTTCACAGAATGATTCTGTGTAGTTTCTATTTGGAGACATTCCTTTTTCCACTATTACCCTCTTAGCGCTCCGAATCTCCACTTGCATTTTCTACAGAAAGAGTGTTTCAGAACGGCTCAATCAAAACTAAGGTTCAACTCTTTTAGTTGAACAAACAGAACAGAAAGAAGTTTCACACAATTCTTCTGTGTAGTTTTTATTTGTAGACATTCTTTTTCCCAATATAGGCCTCTTAGCGCTCAGAATGTCCAATTGCAGTTTCTACAGAAAGAGTGTTTCAGAACGGCTCAATCAAAAGTAAGGTTCAACTCTGTTAGTTGAATGCACAGAACAGAAAGAAGTTTCATACAATGCTTCTGTGTAGTTTATATTTGAACATATTCTTTTTTCCACTATTACCCACTTAGCGCTACGAATGTCCAGTTGCATTTTCTACAGACAGAGTGTTTCAAAACTGCTCAAAGGTGTGGTTTAACTCTGTTAGCTGAATGCTCAGATCAGAAAGAAGTTTCACAGAATGCTTCTGTGTAGTTTATATTTGAATATATTCCTTTTCCACTAATACGCTCTTAGCGCTCCAAATGTAAAGTTGCATTTTCAACAGAAAGAGTGTTCAGATCTGCTCAATCAAATGTATGGTTTAAATCTGTTAGCTGAATGCACAGATCAGAAAGAAGTTTCACCGAATGATTCTGTGTAGTTTATATTTGAAGACATTCCTTTTTCCACTATTACCCCCTTAGCGCACCGAATCTCCACTTGCATTTTCTACAAAAGGAGTGTTTCATAACTGCTCAATCAAAAATATGTTTTATCTCTGTTAACTGAATTTACAGATCAGAAATAATTTTCACAGAATGCATCTGTGTAGATTTATTTGAAGATATTCTTTTTCCCAATGTAGGCCTCTTAGCGCTTAGCATGTCCAATTGCAGTTTCTACAGAAAGAGTGCTTCAGAACGGCTCAATCAAAAGTAAGGTTCAACCCTGTTAGTTGAATGCACAGAACAGAAAGAATTTTCACAGAATGCTACTGTGTAGTTTATATTTGAATATATTCCTTTTTCCACTATTACCCTCTCAGCGCTCCGAATGTCCACTTGCATTTTCTACAGAAAGAGTGTTCAGAACTGCGCAATCAAAAGTATGGTTTAACTCTGTTAGCTTAATGAACATATCAGAAATAAGTTTCACACAATGCTTCTGTGTAGTTTTTATTTGAAGATATTATTTTTCCCAATATAGGCCTCTTAGCACTCAGAATGTCCAATTGCAGTTTCTACAGAAAGAGTGTTTCAGAAAGGCTCAATCAAAATAAGGTTCAACTCTGTTGGTTGAATGCACAGAACAGAAAGAAGTTTCATACAATGCTTCTGTGTAGTTTATATTTGAACATATTCTTTTTTCCACTATTACCCACTTAGCGCTACGAATGTCCAGTTGCATTTTCTGCAGACAGAGTGTTTCAAAACTGCTCAATCAAATGTATGGTTTAACTCTGTTAGCTGAATGCTCAGATCCGAAAGTAGTTTCACAGAATGCTTCTGTGTAGTTTATATTTGAATATATTCCTTTTTCCACTACTACTCTCTTATCGCTCCAAATGTCCAGTTGCATTTTCTACAGAAAGAGTGTTCAGATCTGCTCAATCAAAAGTATGGTTTAACTCTGTTAGCTGAATGCACAGATCAGAAAGAAGTTTCACAGAATGATTCTGTGTAGTTTCTATTTGGAGACATTCCTTTTTCCACTATTACCCTCTTAGCGCTCCGAATCTCCACTTGCATTTTCTACAGAAAGAGTGTTTCAGAACGGCTCAATCAAAACTAAGGTTCAACTCTTTTAGTTGAACAAACAGAACAGAAAGAAGTTTCACACAATTCTTCTGTGTAGTTTTTATTTGTAGACATTCTTTTTCCCAATATAGGCCTCTTAGCGCTCAGAATGTCCAATTGCAGTTTCTACAGAAAGAGTGTTTCAGAACGGCTCAATCAAAAGTAAGGTTCAACTCTGTTAGTTGAATGCACAGAACAGAAAGAAGTTTCATACAATGCTTCTGTGTAGTTTATATTTGAACATATTCTTTTTTCCACTATTACCCACTTAGCGCTACGAATGTCCAGTTGCATTTTCTACAGACAGAGTGTTTCAAAACTGCTCAAAGGTGTGGTTTAACTCTGTTAGCTGAATGCTCAGATCAGAAAGAAGTTTCACAGAATGCTTCTGTGTAGTTTATATTTGAATATATTCCTTTTTCCACTAATACGCTCTTAGCGCTCCAAATGTAAAGTTGCATTTTCAACAGAAAGAGTGTTCAGATCTGCTCAATCAAATGTATGGTTTAAATCTGTTAGCTGAATGAACATATCAGAAATAAGTTTCACACAATGCTTCTGTGTAGTTTTTATTTGAAGATATTTTTTTTCCCAATATAGGCCTCTTAGCGCTCAGAATGTCCAATTGCAGTTTCTACAGAAAGAGTGTTTCAGAAAGGCTCAATCAAAATAAGGTTCAACTCTGTTGGTTGAATGCACAGAACAGAAAGAAGTTTCATACAATGCTTCTGTGTAGTTTATATTTGAACATATTCTTTTTTCCACTATTACCCAATTAGCGCTACGAATGTCCAGTTGCATTTTCTGCAGACAGAGTGTTTCAAAACTGCTCAATCAAATGTATGGTTTAACTCTGTTAGCTGAATGCTCAGATCCGAAAGAAGTTTCACAGAATGCTTCTGTGTAGTTTATATTTGAATATATTCCTTTTTCCACTACTACTCTCTTATCGCTCCAAATGTCCAGTTGCATTTTCTACAGAAAGAGTGTTCAGATCTGCTCAATCAAAAGTATGGTTTAACTCTGTTAGCTGAATGCACAGATCAGAAAGAAGTTTCACAGAATGATTCTGTGTAGTTTCTATTTGGAGACATTCCTTTTTCCACTATTACCCTCTTAGCGCTCCGAATCTCCACTTGCATTTTCTACAGAAAGAGTGTTTCAGAACGGCTCAATCAAAACTAAGGTTCAACTCTTTTAGTTGAACAAACAGAACAGAAAGAAGTTTCACACAATTCTTCTGTGTAGTTTTTATTTGTAGACATTCTTTTTCCCAATATAGGCCTCTTAGCGCTCAGAATGTCCAATTGCAGTTTCTACAGAAAGAGTGTTTCAGAACGGCTCAATCAAAAGTAAGGTTCAACTCTGTTAGTTGAATGCACAGAACAGAAAGAAGTTTCATACAATGCTTCTGTGTAGTTTATATTTGAACATATTCTTTTTTCCACTATTACCCACTTAGCGCTACGAATGTCCAGTTGCATTTTCTACAGACAGAGTGTTTCAAAACTGCTCAAAGGTGTGGTTTAACTCTGTTAGCTGAATGCTCAGATCAGAAAGAAGTTTCACAGAATGCTTCTGTGTAGTTTATATTTGAATATATTCCTTTTCCACTAATACGCTCTTAGCGCTCCAAATGTAAAGTTGCATTTTCAACAGAAAGAGTGTTCAGATCTGCTCAATCAAATGTATGGTTTAAATCTGTTAGCTGAATGCACAGATCAGAAAGAAGTTTCACCGAATGATTCTGTGTAGTTTATATTTGAAGACATTCCTTTTTCCACTATTACCCCCTTAGCGCACCGAATCTCCACTTGCATTTTCTACAAAAGGAGTGTTTCATAACTGCTCAATCAAAAATATGTTTTATCTCTGTTAACTGAATTTACAGATCAGAAATAATTTTCACAGAATGCATCTGTGTAGATTTATTTGAAGATATTCTTTTTCCCAATGTAGGCCTCTTAGCGCTTAGCATGTCCAATTGCAGTTTCTACAGAAAGAGTGCTTCAGAACGGCTCAATCAAAAGTAAGGTTCAACCCTGTTAGTTGAATGCACAGAACAGAAAGAATTTTCACAGAATGCTACTGTGTAGTTTATATTTGAATATATTCCTTTTTCCACTATTACCCTCTCAGCGCTCCGAATGTCCACTTGCATTTTCTACAGAAAGAGTGTTCAGAACTGCGCAATCAAAAGTATGGTTTAACTCTGTTAGCTTAATGAACATATCAGAAATAAGTTTCACACAATGCTTCTGTGTAGTTTTTATTTGAAGATATTATTTTTCCCAATATAGGCCTCTTAGCACTCAGAATGTCCAATTGCAGTTTCTACAGAAAGAGTGTTTCAGAAAGGCTCAATCAAAATAAGGTTCAACTCTGTTGGTTGAATGCACAGAACAGAAAGAAGTTTCATACAATGCTTCTGTGTAGTTTATATTTGAACATATTCTTTTTTCCACTATTACCCACTTAGCGCTACGAATGTCCAGTTGCATTTTCTGCAGACAGAGTGTTTCAAAACTGCTCAATCAAATGTATGGTTTAACTCTGTTAGCTGAATGCTCAGATCCGAAAGTAGTTTCACAGAATGCTTCTGTGTAGTTTATATTTGAATATATTCCTTTTTCCACTACTACTCTCTTATCGCTCCAAATGTCCAGTTGCATTTTCTACAGAAAGAGTGTTCAGATCTGCTCAATCAAAAGTATGGTTTAACTCTGTTAGCTGAATGCACAGATCAGAAAGAAGTTTCACAGAATGATTCTGTGTAGTTTCTATTTGGAGACATTCCTTTTTCCACTATTACCCTCTTAGCGCTCCGAATCTCCACTTGCATTTTCTACAGAAAGAGTGTTTCAGAACGGCTCAATCAAAACTAAGGTTCAACTCTTTTAGTTGAACAAACAGAACAGAAAGAAGTTTCACACAATTCTTCTGTGTAGTTTTTATTTGTAGACATTCTTTTTCCCAATATAGGCCTCTTAGCGCTCAGAATGTCCAATTGCAGTTTCTACAGAAAGAGTGTTTCAGAACGGCTCAATCAAAAGTAAGGTTCAACTCTGTTAGTTGAATGCACAGAACAGAAAGAAGTTTCATACAATGCTTCTGTGTAGTTTATATTTGAACATATTCTTTTTTCCACTATTACCCACTTAGCGCTACGAATGTCCAGTTGCATTTTCTACAGACAGAGTGTTTCAAAACTGCTCAAAGGTGTGGTTTAACTCTGTTAGCTGAATGCTCAGATCAGAAAGAAGTTTCACAGAATGCTTCTGTGTAGTTTATATTTGAATATATTCCTTTTTCCACTAATACGCTCTTAGCGCTCCAAATGTAAAGTTGCATTTTCAACAGAAAGAGTGTTCAGATCTGCTCAATCAAATGTATGGTTTAAATCTGTTAGCTGAATGCACAGATCAGAAAGAAGTTTCACCGAATGATTCTGTGTAGTTTATATTTGAAGACATTCCTTTTTCCACTATTACCCCCTTAGCGCACCGAATCTCCACTTGCATTTTCTACAAAAAGAGTGTTTCATAACTGCTCAATCAAAAATATGTTTTATCTCTGTTAACTGAATTTACAGATCAGAAATAATTTTCACAGAATGCATCTGTGTAGATTTATTTGAAGATATTCTTTTTCCCAATGTAGGCCTCTTAGCGCTTAGCATGTCCAATTGCAGTTTCTACAGAAAGAGTGCTTCAGAACGGCTCAATCAAAAGTAAGGTTCAACCCTGTTAGTTGAATGCACAGAACAGAAAGAATTTTCACAGAATGCTACTGTGTAGTTTATATTTGAATATATTCCTTTTTCCACTATTACCCTCTCAGCGCTCCGAATGTCCACTTGCATTTTCTACAGAAAGAGTGTTCAGAACTGCGCAATCAAAAGTATGGTTTAACTCTGTTAGCTTAATGAACATATCAGAAATAAGTTTCACACAATGCTTCTGTGTAGTTTTTATTTGAAGATATTATTTTTCCCAATATAGGCCTCTTAGCACTCAGAATGTCCAATTGCAGTTTCTACAGAAAGAGTGTTTCAGAAAGGCTCAATCAAAATAAGGTTCAACTCTGTTGGTTGAATGCACAGAACAGAAAGAAGTTTCATACAATGCTTCTGTGTAGTTTATATTTGAACATATTCTTTTTTCCACTATTACCCACTTAGCGCTACGAATGTCCAGTTGCATTTTCTGCAGACAGAGTGTTTCAAAACTGCTCAATCAAATGTATGGTTTAACTCTGTTAGCTGAATGCTCAGATCCGAAAGAAGTTTCACAGAATGCTTCTGTGTAGTTTATATTTGAATATATTCCATTTTCCACTACTACTCTCTTATCGCTCCAAATGTCCAGTTGCATTTTGTACAGAAAGAGTGTTCAGATCTGCTCAATCAAAAGTATGGTTTAACTCTGTTAGCTGAATGCACAGATCAGAAAGAAGTTTCACAGAATGATTCTGTGTAGTTTCTATTTGGAGACATTCCTTTTTCCACTATTACCCTCTTAGCGCTCCGAATCTCCACTTGCATTTTCTACAGAAAGAGTGTTTCAGAACGGCTCAATCAAAACTAAGGTTCAACTCTTTTAGTTCAACAAACAGAACAGAAAGAAGTTTCACACAATTCTTCTGTGTAGTTTTTATTTGTAGACATTCTTTTTCCCAATATAGGCCTCTTAGCGCTCAGAATGTCCAATTGCAGTTTCTACAGAAAGAGTGTTTCAGAACGGCTCAATCAAAAGTAAGGTTCAACTCTGTTAGTTGAATGCACAGAACAGAAAGAAGTTTCATACAATGCTTCTGTGTAGTTTATATTTGAACATATTCTTTTTTCCACTATTACCCACTTAGCGCTACGAATGTCCAGTTGCATTTTCTACAGACAGAGTGTTTCAAAACTGCTCAAAGGTGTGGTTTAACTCTGTTAGCTGAATGCTCAGATCAGAAAGAAGTTTCACAGAATGCTTCTGTGTAGTTTATATTTGAATATATTCCTTTTTCCACTAATACGCTCTTAGCGCTCCAAATGTAAAGTTGCATTTTCAACAGAAAGAGTGTTCAGATCTGCTCAATCAAATGTATGGTTTAAATCTGTTAGCTGAATGCACAGATCAGAAAGAAGTTTCACCGAATGATTCTGTGTAGTTTATATTTGAAGACATTCCTTTTTCCACTATTACCCCCTTAGCGCACCGAATCTCCACTTGCATTTTCTACAAAAAGAGTGTTTCATAACTGCTCAATCAAAAATATGTTTTATCTCTGTTAACTGAATTTACAGATCAGAAATAATTTTCACAGAATGCATCTGTGTAGATTTATTTGAAGATATTCTTTTTCCCAATGTAGGCCTCTTAGCGCTTAGCATGTCCAATTGCAGTTTCTACAGAAAGAGTGCTTCAGAACGGCTCAATCAAAAGTAAGGTTCAACCCTGTTAGTTGAATGCACAGAACAGAAAGAATTTTCACAGAATGCTACTGTGTAGTTTATATTTGAATATATTCCTTTTTCCACTATTACCCTCTCAGCGCTCCGAATGTCCACTTGCATTTTCTACAGAAAGAGTGTTCAGAACTGCGCAATCAAAAGTATGGTTTAACTCTGTTAGCTTAATGAACATATCAGAAATAAGTTTCACACAATGCTTCTGTGTAGTTTTTATTTGAAGATATTATTTTTCCCAATATAGGCCTCTTAGCGCTCAGAATGTCCAATTGCAGTTTCTACAGAAAGAGTGTTTCAGAAAGGCTCAATCAAAATAAGGTTCAACTCTGTTGGTTGAATGCACAGAACAGAAAGAAGTTTCATACAATGCTTCTGTGTAGTTTATATTTGAACATATTCTTTTTTCCACTATTACCCACTTAGCGCTACGAATGTCCAGTTGCATTTTCTGCAGACAGAGTGTTTCAAAACTGCTCAATCAAATGTATGGTTTAACTCTGTTAGCTGAATGCTCAGATCCGAAAGAAGTTTCACAGAATGCTTCTGTGTAGTTTATATTTGAATATATTCCTTTTTCCACTACTACTCTCTTATCGCTCCAAATGTCCAGTTGCATTTTCTACAGAAAGAGTGTTCAGATCTGCTCAATCAAAAGTATGGTTTAACTCTGTTAGCTGAATGCACAGATCAGAAAGAAGTTTCACAGAATGATTCTGTGTAGTTTCTATTTGGAGACATTCCTTTTTCCACTATTACCCTCTTAGCGCTCCGAATCTCCACTTGCATTTTCTACAGAAAGAGTGTTTCAGAACGGCTCAATCAAAACTAAGGTTCAACTCTTTTAGTTGAACAAACAGAACAGAAAGAAGTTTCACACAATTCTTCTGTGTAGTTTTTATTTGTAGACATTCTTTTTCCCAATATAGGCCTCTTAGCGCTCAGAATGTCCAATTGCAGTTTCTACAGAAAGAGTGTTTCAGAACGGCTCAATCAAAAGTAAGGTTCAACTCTGTTAGTTGAATGCACAGAACAGAAAGAAGTTTCATACAATGCTTCTGTGTAGTTTATATTTGAACATATTCTTTTTTCCACTATTACCCACTTAGCGCTACGAATGTCCAGTTGCATTTTCTACAGACAGAGTGTTTCAAAACTGCTCAAAGGTGTGGTTTAACTCTGTTAGCTGAATGCTCAGATCAGAAAGAAGTTTCACAGAATGCTTCTGTGTAGTTTATATTTGAATATATTCCTTTTTCCACTAATACGCTCTTAGCGCTCCAAATGTAAAGTTGCATTTTCAACAGAAAGAGTGTTCAGATCTGCTCAATCAAATGTATGGTTTAAATCTGTTAGCTGAATGCACAGATCAGAAAGAAGTTTCACCGAATGATTCTGTGTAGTTTATATTTGAAGACATTCCTTTTTCCACTATTACCCCCTTAGCGCACCGAATCTCCACTTGCATTTTCTACAAAAAGAGTGTTTCATAACTGCTCAATCAAAAATATGTTTTATCTCTGTTAACTGAATTTACAGATCAGAAATAATTTTCACAGAATGCATCTGTGTAGATTTATTTGAAGATATTCTTTTTCCCAATGTAGGCCTCTTAGCGCTTAGCATGTCCAATTGCAGTTTCTACAGAAAGAGTGCTTCAGAACGGCTCAATCAAAAGTAAGGTTCAACCCTGTTAGTTGAATGCACAGAACAGAAAGAATTTTCACAGAATGCTACTGTGTAGTTTATATTTGAATATATTCCTTTTTCCACTATTACCCTCTCAGCGCTCCGAAAGTCCACTTGCATTTTCTACAGAAAGAGTGTTCAGAACTGCGCAATCAAAAGTATGGTTTAACTCTGTTAGCTTAATGAACATATCAGAAATAAGTTTCACACAATGCTTCTGTGTAGTTTTTATTTGAAGATATTATTTTTCCCAATATAGGCCTCTTAGCGCTCAGAATGTCCAATTGCAGTTTCTACAGAAAGAGTGTTTCAGAAAGGCTCAATCAAAATAAGGTTCAACTCTGTTGGTTGAATGCACAGAACAGAAAGAAGTTTCATACAATGCTTCTGTGTAGTTTATATTTGAACATATTCTTTTTTCCACTATTACCCACTTAGCGCTACGAATGTCCAGTTGCATTTTCTGCAGACAGAGTGTTTCAAAACTGCTCAATCAAATGTATGGTTTAACTCTGTTAGCTGAATGCTCAGATCCGAAAGAAGTTTCACAGAATGCTTCTGTGTAGTTTATATTTGAATATATTCCTTTTTCCACTACTACTCTCTTATCGCTCCAAATGTCCAGTTGCATTTTCTACAGAAAGAGTGTTCAGATCTGCTCAATCAAAAGTATGGTTTAACTCTGTTAGCTGAATGCACAGATCAGAAAGAAGTTTCACAGAATGATTCTGTGTAGTTTCTATTTGGAGACATTCCTTTTTCCACTATTACCCTCTTAGCGCTCCGAATCTCCACTTGCATTTTCTACAGAAAGAGTGTTTCAGAACGGCTCAATCAAAACTAAGGTTCAACTCTTTTAGTTGAACAAACAGAACAGAAAGAAGTTTCACACAATTCTTCTGTGTAGTTTTTATTTGTAGACATTCTTTTTCCCAATATAGGCCTCTTAGCGCTCAGAATGTCCAATTGCAGTTTCTACAGAAAGAGTGTTTCAGAACGGCTCAATCAAAAGTAAGGTTCAACTCTGTTAGTTGAATGCACAGAACAGAAAGAAGTTTCATACAATGCTTCTGTGTAGTTTATATTTGAACATATTCTTTTTTCCACTATTACCCACTTAGCGCTACGAATGTCCAGTTGCATTTTCTACAGACAGAGTGTTTCAAAACTGCTCAAAGGTGTGGTTTAACTCTGTTAGCTGAATGCTCAGATCAGAAAGAAGTTTCACAGAATGCTTCTGTGTAGTTTATATTTGAATATATTCCTTTTTCCACTAATACGCTCTTAGCGCTCCAAATGTAAAGTTGCATTTTCAACAGAAAGAGTGTTCAGATCTGCTCAATCAAATGTATGGTTTAAATCTGTTAGCTGAATGCACAGATCAGAAAGAAGTTTCACCGAATGATTCTGTGTAGTTTATATTTGAAGACATTCCTTTTTCCACTATTACCCCCTTAGCGCACCGAATCTCCACTTGCATTTTCTACAAAAAGAGTGTTTCATAACTGCTCAATCAAAAATATGTTTTATCTCTGTTAACTGAATTTACAGATCAGAAATAATTTTCACAGAATGCATCTGTGTAGATTTATTTGAAGATATTCTTTTTCCCAATGTAGGCCTCTTAGCGCTTAGCATGTCCAATTGCAGTTTCTACAGAAAGAGTGCTTCAGAACGGCTCAATCAAAAGTAAGGTTCAACCCTGTTAGTTGAATGCACAGAACAGAAAGAATTTTCACAGAATGCTACTGTGTAGTTTATATTTGAATATATTCCTTTTTCCACTATTACCCTCTCAGCGCTCCGAATGTCCACTTGCATTTTCTACAGAAAGAGTGTTCAGAACTGTGCAATCAAAAGTATGGTTTAACTCTGTTAGCTTAATGAACATATCAGAAATAAGTTTCACACAATGCTTCTGTGTAGTTTTTATTTGAAGATATTATTTTTCCCAATATAGGCCTCTTAGCACTCAGAATGTCCAATTGCAGTTTCTACAGAAAGAGTGTTTCAGAAAGGCTCAATCAAAATAAGGTTCAACTCTGTTGGTTGAATGCACAGAACAGAAAGAAGTTTCATACAATGCTTCTGTGTAGTTTATATTTGAACATATTCTTTTTTCCACTATTACCCACTTAGCGCTACGAATGTCCAGTTGCATTTTCTGCAGACAGAGTGTTTCAAAACTGCTCAATCAAATGTATGGTTTAACTCTGTTAGCTGAATGCTCAGATCCGAAAGAAGTTTCACAGAATGCTTCTGTGTAGTTTATATTTGAATATATTCCTTTTTCCACTACTACTCTCTTATCGCTCCAAATGTCCAGTTGCATTTTGTACAGAAAGAGTGTTCAGATCTGCTCAATCAAAAGTATGGTTTAACTCTGTTAGCTGAATGCACAGATCAGAAAGAAGTTTCACAGAATGATTCTGTGTAGTTTCTATTTGGAGACATTCCTTTTTCCACTATTACCCTCTTAGCGCTCCGAATCTCCACTTGCATTTTCTACAGAAAGAGTGTTTCAGAACGGCTCAATCAAAACTAAGGTTCAACTCTTTTAGTTCAACAAACAGAACAGAAAGAAGTTTCACACAATTCTTCTGTGTAGTTTTTATTTGTAGACATTCTTTTTCCCAATATAGGCCTCTTAGCGCTCAGAATGTCCAATTGCAGTTTCTACAGAAAGAGTGTTTCAGAACGGCTCAATCAAAAGTAAGGTTCAACTCTGTTAGTTGAATGCACAGAACAGAAAGAAGTTTCATACAATGCTTCTGTGTAGTTTATATTTGAACATATTCTTTTTTCCACTATTACCCACTTAGCGCTACGAATGTCCAGTTGCATTTTCTACAGACAGAGTGTTTCAAAACTGCTCAAAGGTGTGGTTTAACTCTGTTAGCTGAATGCTCAGATCAGAAAGAAGTTTCACAGAATGCTTCTGTGTAGTTTATATTTGAATATATTCCTTTTTCCACTAATACGCTCTTAGCGCTCCAAATGTAAAGTTGCATTTTCAACAGAAAGAGTGTTCAGATCTGCTCAATCAAATGTATGGTTTAAATCTGTTAGCTGAATGCACAGATCAGAAAGAAGTTTCACCGAATGATTCTGTGTAGTTTATATTTGAAGACATTCCTTTTTCCACTATTACCCCCTTAGCGCACCGAATCTCCACTTGCATTTTCTACAAAAAGAGTGTTTCATAACTGCTCAATCAAAAATATGTTTTATCTCTGTTAACTGAATTTACAGATCAGAAATAATTTTCACAGAATGCATCTGTGTAGATTTATTTGAAGATATTCTTTTTCCCAATGTAGGCCTCTTAGCGCTTAGCATGTCCAATTGCAGTTTCTACAGAAAGAGTGCTTCAGAACGGCTCAATCAAAAGTAAGGTTCAACCCTGTTAGTTGAATGCACAGAACAGAAAGAATTTTCACAGAATGCTACTGTGTAGTTTATATTTGAATATATTCCTTTTTCCACTATTACCCTCTCAGCGCTCCGAATGTCCACTTGCATTTTCTACAGAAAGAGTGTTCAGAACTGCGCAATCAAAAGTATGGTTTAACTCTGTTAGCTTAATGAACATATCAGAAATAAGTTTCACACAATGCTTCTGTGTAGTTTTTATTTGAAGATATTATTTTTCCCAATATAGGCCTCTTAGCGCTCAGAATGTCCAATTGCAGTTTCTACAGAAAGAGTGTTTCAGAAAGGCTCAATCAAAATAAGGTTCAACTCTGTTGGTTGAATGCACAGAACAGAAAGAAGTTTCATACAATGCTTCTGTGTAGTTTATATTTGAACATATTCTTTTTTCCACTATTACCCACTTAGCGCTACGAATGTCCAGTTGCATTTTCTGCAGACAGAGTGTTTCAAAACTGCTCAATCAAATGTATGGTTTAACTCTGTTAGCTGAATGCTCAGATCCGAAAGAAGTTTCACAGAATGCTTCTGTGTAGTTTATATTTGAATATATTCCTTTTTCCACTACTACTCTCTTATCGCTCCAAATGTCCAGTTGCATTTTCTACAGAAAGAGTGTTCAGATCTGCTCAATCAAAAGTATGGTTTAACTCTGTTAGCTGAATGCACAGATCAGAAAGAAGTTTCACAGAATGATTCTGTGTAGTTTCTATTTGGAGACATTCCTTTTTCCACTATTACCCTCTTAGCGCTCCGAATCTCCACTTGCATTCTCTACAGAAAGAGTGTTTCAGAAGGGCTCAATCAAAACTAAGGTTCAACTCTTTTAGTTGAACAAACAGAACAGAAAGAAGTTTCACACAATTCTTCTGTGTAGTTTTTATTTGTAGACATTCTTTTTCCCAATATAGGCCTCTTAGCGCTCAGAATGTCCAATTGCAGTTTCTACAGAAAGAGTGTTTCAGAACGGCTCAATCAAAAGTAAGGTTCAACTCTGTTAGTTGAATGCACAGAACAGAAAGAAGTTTCATACAATGCTTCTGTGTAGTTTATATTTGAACATATTCTTTTTTCCACTATTACCCACTTAGCGCTACGAATGTCCAGTTGCATTTTCTACAGACAGAGTGTTACAAAACTGCTCAATCAAAAGTATGGTTTAACTCTGTTAGCTGTATGCTCAGATCAGAAAGAAGTTTCACAGAATGCTTCTGTGTAGTTTATATTTGAATATATTCCTTTTTTAAACTACTACTCTCTTAGCGCTCCAAATGTCCAGTTGCATTTTCAACAGAAAGAGTGTTCAGATCTGCTCAATCAAAAGTATGGTTTAACACTGTTAGCTGAATGCACAGATCAGAAAGAAGTTTCACCGAATGATTCTGTGTAGTTTATATTTGAAGACATTCCTTTTTCCACTATTACCCTCTTAGCGCTCGGAATCTCCTCTTGCATTTTCTACAAAAGGAGTGTTTCATAACTGCTCAATCAAAAATATGTTTTATCTCTGTTAACTGAATTTACAGATCAGAAATAAGTTTCACAGAATGCATCTGTGTAGTTTTTATTTGAAGATATTCCTTTTCCCAATGTAGTCCTCTTAGCGCTTAGCATGTCCAATTGCAGTTTCTACAGAAACAGTGTTTCAGAACGGCTCAATCAAAAGTAAGGTTCAACTCTGTTAGTTGAATGCACAGAACAGAAAGAATTTTCACAGAATGCTACTGTGTAGTTTATATTTGAATATATTCCTTTTTCCACTATTACCCTCTTAGCGCTCCGAATGTCCACTTGCATTTTCTACAGAAAGAGTGTTCAGAACTGCGCAATCAAAAGTATGGTTTAACTCTGTTAGCTTAATGAACATATCAGAAATAAGTTTCACACAATGCTTCTGTGTAGTTTTTATTTGAAGATATTATTTTTCCCAATAGAGGCCTCTTAGCGTTCAGAATGTCCAATTGCAGTTTCTACAGAAAGAGTGTTTCAGAAAGGCTCAATCAAAGGTAAGGTTCAACTCTGTTAGTTGAATGCACAGAACAGAAAGAAGTTTCATACCATGCTTCCGTGTAGTTTATATTTGAACATATTCTTTTTTCCACTATTACCCACTTAGCGCTACGAATGTCCAGTTCCATTTTCTACAGACAGAGTGTTTCAAAACTGCTCAATCAAAAGTATGGTTTAACTCTGTTAGCTGAATGCTCAGATCAGAAAGTAGTTTCACAGAATGCTTCTGTGTAGTTTATATTTGAATATATTCCTTTTTCCACTACTACTCTCTTAGCGCTCCAAATGTCCAGTTGCATTTTCTACAGAAAGAGTGTTCAGATCTGCTAAATCAAAAGTATGGTTTAACTCTGTTAGCTGAATGCACAGATCAGAAAGAAGTTTCACAGAATGCTTCTGTGTAGTTTATATTTGAATATATTCCTTTTTCCACTACTACTCTCTTAGCGCTCCAAATGTCCAGTTGCATTTTCTACAGAAAGAGTGTTCAGATCTGCTCAATCAAAAGTATGGTTTAACTCTGTTAGCTGAATGCACAGATCAGAAAGAAGTTTCACAGAATTATTCTGTGTAGTTTATATTTGGAGACATTCCTTTTTCCACTATTACCCTCTTAGCGCTCCGAATCTCCACTTGCATTTTCTACAGAAATAGTGTTTCAGAACGGCTCAATCAAAACTAAGGTCCAACTCTTTTAGTTGAACAAACAGAACAGAAAGAAGTTTCACACAATTCTTCTGTGTAGTTTTTATTTGTAGACATTCTTTATCCCAATATAGGCCTCTTAACGCTCAGAATGTCCAATTGCAGTTTCTACAGAAAGAGTGTTTCAGAACGGCTCAATCAAAAGTAAGGTTCAACTCTGTTAGTTGAATGCACAGAACAGAAAGAAGTTTCATACAATGCTTCTGTGTAGTTTATATTTGAACATATTCTTTTTTCCACTATTACCCACTTAGCGCTACGAATGTCCAGTTGCATTTTCTACAGACAGAGTGTTTCAAAACTGCTCAATCAAAAGTATGGTTTAACTCTGTTAGCTGTATGCTCAGATCAGAAAGAAGTTTCACAGAATGCTTCTGTGTAGTTTATATTTGAATATATTCCTTTTTCCACTACTACGCTCTTAGCGCTCCAAATGTCCAGTTGCATTTTCAACAGAAAGACTGTTCAGATCTGCTCAATCAAAAGTATGGTTTAACTCTGTTAGCTGAATGCACAGATCAGAAAGAAGTTTCACCGAATGATTCTGTGTAGTTTATATTTGAAGACATTCCTTTTTCCACTATTACCCTCTTAGCGCTCCGAATCTCCACTTGCATTTTCTACAAAAAGAGTGTTTCATAACTGCTCAATCAAAAATATGTTTTATCTCTGTTAACTGAATTTACAGATCAGAAATTAGTTTCACAGAATGCATCTGTGTAGTTTTTATTTGAAGATATTCTTTTTCCCAATGTAGGCCTCTTAGCGCTTAGCATGTCCAATTGCACTTTCTACAGAAAGAGTGTTTCAGAACGGCTCAATCAAAAGTAAGGTTCAACTCTGTTAGTTGAATGCACAGAACAGAAAGAATTTTCACAGAATGCTACTGTGTAGTTTATATTTGAATATATTCCTTTTTCCACTATTACCCTCTTAGCGCTCCGAATGTCCACTTGCATTTTCTACAGAAAGAGTGTTCAGAACTTCGCAATCAAAAGTATGGTTTAACTCTGTTAGCTTAATGAACATATCAGAAATAAGTTTCACAGAATGCTTCTGTGTAGTTTTTATTTGAAGATATTTTTTTCCCAATATAGGCCTCTTAGCGCTCAGAATGTCCAATTGCAGTTTCTACAGAAAGAGTGTTTCAGAAAGGCTCAATCAAATGTAAGGTTCAACTCTGTTATTTGAATGCACAGAACAGAAAGAAGTTTCATACAATGTTTCTCTGTAGTTTATATTTGAACATATTCTTTTTTCCACTATTACCCACTTAGCGCTACGAATGTCAAGTTGCATTTCCTACAGACAGAGTGTTTCAAAACTGCTCAATCATAGGTATGGTTTAACTCTGTTAGCTGAATGCTCAGATCAGAAAGAAGTTTCACAGAATGCTTCTGTTTAGTTTATATTTGAATATATTCCTTCTTCCACTACTACTCTCTTAGCGCTCCAAATGTCCAGTAGCATTTTGTACAGAAAGAGTGTTCAGATCTGCTCAATCAAAAGTATGGTTTAACTCTGTTAGCTGAATGCACAGATCAGAAAGAAGTTTCACAGAATGATTCTGTGCAGTTTGTATTTGGAGACATTCCTTTTTCCACTATTACCCTCTTAGCGCTCCAAATCTCCACTTGCATTTTCTACAGAAAGAGTGTTTCAGAACGGCTCAATCAAAACTAAGGTTCAACTCTTTTAGTTGAACAAACAGAACAGAAAGAAGTTTCACACCATTCTTCTGTGTAGTTTTTATTTGTAGACATTCTTTTTCCCAATATAGGCCTCTTAGCGCTCAGAATGTCCAATTGCAGTTTCTACAGAAAGAGTGTTTCAGAACGGCTCAATCAAAAGTAAGGTTCAACTCTGTTAGTTGAATGCACAGAACAGAAAGAAGTTTCATACAATGCTTCTCTGTAGTTTATATTTGAACATATTATTTTTTCCACTATTACCCACTTAGCGCTACGAATGTCCAGTTGCATTTTCTACAGACAGAGTGTTTCAAAACTGCTCAATCAAAAGTATGGTTTAACTCTGTTAGCTGAATGCGCAGATCAGAAAGAATTTTCACAGAATGCTTCTGTGTAGTTTATATTTGAATATATTCCTTTTTCCACTACTACGCTCTTAGCGCTCCAAATGTCCAGTTGCATTTTCTACAGAAAGAGTGTTCAGATCTGCTCAATCAAAAGTGTGGTTTAACTCTGTTAGCTGAATGCACAGATCAGAAAGAAGTTTCACAGAATGATTCTGTGTAGTTTATATTTGGAGACATTCCTTTTTCCACTATTACCCTCTTAGCGCTCCGAATCTCCACTTGCATTTTCTACAGAAAGAGTGTTTCAGAACGGCTCAATCAAAACTAAGGTTCAACTCTTTTAGTTGAACAAACAGAACAGAAAGAAGTTTCACACAATTCTTCTGTGTAGTTTTTATTTGTAGACATTCTTTTTCCCAATATAGGCCTCTTAGCGCTCAGAATGTACAATTGCAGTTTCTACAGAAAGAGTGTTTCAGAACGGCTCAATCAAAAGTAAGGTTCAACTCTGTTAGTTGAATGCACAGAACAGAAAAGTTTCATACAATGCTTCTGTGTAGTTTATATTTGAACATATTCATTTTTCCACTATTACCAACTTAGCGCTACGAATGTCCAGTTGCATTTTCTACAGACAGAGTGTTTCAAAACTGCTCAATCAAAAGTATGGTTTAACTCTGTTAGCTGAATGCTCAGATCAGAAAGAATTTTCACAGAATGCTTCTGTGTAGTTTATATTTGAATATATTCCTTTTTCCACTACTACGCTCTTAGCGCTCCAAATGTCCAGTTGCATTTTCTACAGAAAGAGTGTTCAGATCTGCTCAATCAAAAGTATGGTTTAACTCTGTTACCTGAATGCACAGATCAGAAAGAAGTTTCACCGAATGATTCTGTGTAGTTTATATTTGAAGACATTCCTTTTTCCACTATTACCCTCTTAGCGCTCCGAATCTCCACTTGCATTTTCTACAAAAAGAGTGTTTCATAACTGCTCAATCAAAAATATGTTTTACCTCTGTTAACTGAATTTACAGATCAGAAATAAGTTTCACAGAATGCATCTGTGTAGTTTTTATTTGAAGATATTCTTTTTCCCAATGTAGGCCTCTTAGCGCTTAGCATGTCCAATTGCAGTTTCTACAGAAAGAGTGTTTCAGAACGGCTCAATCAAAAGTAAGGTTCAACTCTGTTAGTTGAATGCACAGAACAGAAAGAATTTTCACAGAATGCTACTGTGTAGTTTATATTTTAATATATTCCTTTTTCCACTATTACCCTCTTAGCGCTCCGAATGTCCACTTGCATTTTCTACAGAAAGAGTGTTCAGAACTGCGCAATCAAAAGTATGGTTTAACTCTGTTAGCTTAATGAACATATCAGAAATAAGTTTCACACAATGCTTCTGTGTAGTTTTTATTTGAAGATATTATTTTTCCCAATAGAGGCCTCTTAGCGCTCAGAATGTCCAATTGCAGTCTCTACAGAAAGAGTGTTTCAGAAAGGCTCAATCAAAAGTAAGGTTCAACTCTGTTAGTTGAATGCACAGAACAGAAAGAAGTTTCATACAATGCTTCTGTGTAATTTATATTTGAACATATTCTTTTTTCCACTATTACCCACTTAGCGCTACGAATGTCCAGTTGCATTTTCTACAGACAAGGTGTTTCAAAACTGCTCAATCAAAAGTATGGTTTAACTCTGTTAGCTGTATGCTCAGATCAGAAAGAAGTTTCACAGAATTCTTCTGTGTAGTTTATATTTGAATATATTCCTTTTTCCACTACTACGCTCTTAGCGCTCCAAATGTCCAGTTGCATTTTCAACAGAAAGAGTGTTCAGATCTGCTCAATCAAAAGTATGGTTTAACTCTGTTAGCTGAATGCACAGTTCAGAAAGAAGTTTCACCGAATGATTCTGTGTAGTTTAAATTTGAAGACATTCCTTTTTCCACTATTACCCTCTTAGCGCTCCGAATCTCCACTTGCATTTTCTACAAAAAGAGTGTTTCATAACTGCTCAATCAAAAATATGTTTTATATCTGTTAACTGAATTTACAGATCAGAAATAAGTTTCACAGAATGCATCTGTGTAGTTTTTATTTGAAGATATTCTTTTTCCCAATGTAGGCCTCTTAGCGCTTAGCATATCCAATTGCAGTTTCTACAGAAACAGTGTTTCAGAACGGCTCAATCAAAAGTAAGGTTCAACTCTGTTAGTTGAATGCACAGAACAGAAAGAATTTTCACAGAATGCTACTGTGTAGTTTATATTTTAATATATTCCTTTTTCCACTATTACCCTCTTAGCGCTCCGAAAGTCCACTTGCATTTTCTACAGAAAGAGTGTTCAGAACTGCGCAATCAAAAGTATGGTTTAACTCTGTTAGCTTAATGAACATATCAGAAATAAGTTTCACACAATGCTTCTGTGTAGTTTTTATTTGAAGATATTATTTTTCCCAATAGAGGCCTCTTAGCGCTCAGAATGTCCAATTGCAGTTTCTACAGAAAGAGTGTTTCAGAAAGGCTCAATCAAAAGTAAGGTTCAACTCTGTTAGTTGAATGCACAGAACAGAAAGAAGTTTCATACAATGCTTCTGTGTAGTTTATATTTGAACATATTCTTTTTTCCACTATTACCCACTTAGCGCTACGAATGTCCAGTTGCATTTTCTGCAGACAGAGTGTTTCAAAACTGCTCAATCAAATGTATGGTTTAACTCTGTTAGCTGAATGCTCAGATCCGAAAGAAGTTTCACAGAATGCTTCTGTGTAGTTTATATTTGAATATATTCCTTTTTCCACTACTACTCTCTTATCGCTCCAAATGTCCAGTTGCATTTTGTACAGAAAGAGTGTTCAGATCTGCTCAATCAAAAGTATGGTTTAACTCTGTTAGCTGAATGCACAGATCAGAAAGAAGTTTCACAGAATGATTCTGTGTAGTTTCTATTTGGAGACATTCCTTTTTCCACTATTACCCTCTTAGCGCTCCGAATCTCCACTTGCATTTTCTACAGAAAGAGTGTTTCAGAACGGCTCAATCAAAACTAAGGTTCAACTCTTTTAGTTCAACAAACAGAACAGAAAGAAGTTTCACACAATTCTTCTGTGTAGTTTTTATTTGTAGACATTCTTTTTCCCAATATAGGCCTCTTAGCGCTCAGAATGTCCAATTGCAGTTTCTACAGAAAGAGTGTTTCAGAACGGCTCAATCAAAAGTAAGGTTCAACTCTGTTAGTTGAATGCACAGAACAGAAAGAAGTTTCATACAATGCTTCTGTGTAGTTTATATTTGAACATATTCTTTTTTCCACTATTACCCACTTAGCGCTACGAATGTCCAGTTGCATTTTCTACAGACAGAGTGTTTCAAAACTGCTCAAAGGTGTGGTTTAACTCTGTTAGCTGAATGCTCAGATCAGAAAGAAGTTTCACAGAATGCTTCTGTGTAGTTTATATTTGAATATATTCCTTTTTCCACTAATACGCTCTTAGCGCTCCAAATGTAAAGTTGCATTTTCAACAGAAAGAGTGTTCAGATCTGCTCAATCAAATGTATGGTTTAAATCTGTTAGCTGAATGCACAGATCAGAAAGAAGTTTCACCGAATGATTCTGTGTAGTTTATATTTGAAGACATTCCTTTTTCCACTATTACCCCCTTAGCGCACCGAATCTCCACTTGCATTTTCTACAAAAAGAGTGTTTCATAACTGCTCAATCAAAAATATGTTTTATCTCTGTTAACTGAATTTACAGATCAGAAATAATTTTCACAGAATGCATCTGTGTAGATTTATTTGAAGATATTCTTTTTCCCAATGTAGGCCTCTTAGCGCTTAGCATGTCCAATTGCAGTTTCTACAGAAAGAGTGCTTCAGAACGGCTCAATCAAAAGTAAGGTTCAACCCTGTTAGTTGAATGCACAGAACAGAAAGAATTTTCACAGAATGCTACTGTGTAGTTTATATTTGAATATATTCCTTTTTCCACTATTACCCTCTCAGCGCTCCGAATGTCCACTTGCATTTTCTACAGAAAGAGTGTTCAGAACTGCGCAATCAAAAGTATGGTTTAACTCTGTTAGCTTAATGAACATATCAGAAATAAGTTTCACACAATGCTTCTGTGTAGTTTTTATTTGAAGATATTATTTTTCCCAATATAGGCCTCTTAGCGCTCAGAATGTCCAATTGCAGTTTCTACAGAAAGAGTGTTTCAGAAAGGCTCAATCAAAATAAGGTTCAACTCTGTTGGTTGAATGCACAGAACAGAAAGAAGTTTCATACAATGCTTCTGTGTAGTTTATATTTGAACATATTCTTTTTTCCACTATTACCCACTTAGCGCTACGAATGTCCAGTTGCATTTTCTGCAGACAGAGTGTTTCAAAACTGCTCAATCAAATGTATGGTTTAACTCTGTTAGCTGAATGCTCAGATCCGAAAGAAGTTTCACAGAATGCTTCTGTGTAGTTTATATTTGAATATATTCCTTTTTCCACTACTACTCTCTTATCGCTCCAAATGTCCAGTTGCATTTTCTACAGAAAGAGTGTTCAGATCTGCTCAATCAAAAGTATGGTTTAACTCTGTTAGCTGAATGCACAGATCAGAAAGAAGTTTCACAGAATGATTCTGTGTAGTTTCTATTTGGAGACATTCCTTTTTCCACTATTACCCTCTTAGCGCTCCGAATCTCCACTTGCATTCTCTACAGAAAGAGTGTTTCAGAAGGGCTCAATCAAAACTAAGGTTCAACTCTTTTAGTTGAACAAACAGAACAGAAAGAAGTTTCACACAATTCTTCTGTGTAGTTTTTATTTGTAGACATTCTTTTTCCCAATATAGGCCTCTTAGCGCTCAGAATGTCCAATTGCAGTTTCTACAGAAAGAGTGTTTCAGAACGGCTCAATCAAAAGTAAGGTTCAACTCTGTTAGTTGAATGCACAGAACAGAAAGAAGTTTCATACAATGCTTCTGTGTAGTTTATATTTGAACATATTCTTTTTTCCACTATTACCCACTTAGCGCTACGAATGTCCAGTTGCATTTTCTACAGACAGAGTGTTACAAAACTGCTCAATCAAAAGTATGGTTTAACTCTGTTAGCTGTATGCTCAGATCAGAAAGAAGTTTCACAGAATGCTTCTGTGTAGTTTATATTTGAATATATTCCTTTTTTAAACTACTACTCTCTTAGCGCTCCAAATGTCCAGTTGCATTTTCAACAGAAAGAGTGTTCAGATCTGCTCAATCAAAAGTATGGTTTAACACTGTTAGCTGAATGCACAGATCAGAAAGAAGTTTCACCGAATGATTCTGTGTAGTTTATATTTGAAGACATTCCTTTTTCCACTATTACCCTCTTAGCGCTCGGAATCTCCTCTTGCATTTTCTACAAAAGGAGTGTTTCATAACTGCTCAATCAAAAATATGTTTTATCTCTGTTAACTGAATTTACAGATCAGAAATAAGTTTCACAGAATGCATCTGTGTAGTTTTTATTTGAAGATATTCCTTTTCCCAATGTAGTCCTCTTAGCGCTTAGCATGTCCAATTGCAGTTTCTACAGAAACAGTGTTTCAGAACGGCTCAATCAAAAGTAAGGTTCAACTCTGTTAGTTGAATGCACAGAACAGAAAGAATTTTCACAGAATGCTACTGTGTAGTTTATATTTGAATATATTCCTTTTTCCACTATTACCCTCTTAGCGCTCCGAATGTCCACTTGCATTTTCTACAGAAAGAGTGTTCAGAACTGCGCAATCAAAAGTATGGTTTAACTCTGTTAGCTTAATGAACATATCAGAAATAAGTTTCACACAATGCTTCTGTGTAGTTTTTATTTGAAGATATTATTTTTCCCAATAGAGGCCTCTTAGCGTTCAGAATGTCCAATTGCAGTTTCTACAGAAAGAGTGTTTCAGAAAGGCTCAATCAAAGGTAAGGTTCAACTCTGTTAGTTGAATGCACAGAACAGAAAGAAGTTTCATACCATGCTTCCGTGTAGTTTATATTTGAACATATTCTTTTTTCCACTATTACCCACTTAGCGCTACGAATGTCCAGTTCCATTTTCTACAGACAGAGTGTTTCAAAACTGCTCAATCAAAAGTATGGTTTAACTCTGTTAGCTGAATGCTCAGATCAGAAAGAAGTTTCACAGAATGCTTCTGTGTAGTTTATATTTGAATATATTCCTTTTTCCACTACTACTCTCTTAGCGCTCCAAATGTCCAGTTGCATTTTCTACAGAAAGAGTGTTCAGATCTGCTAAATCAAAAGTATGGTTTAACTCTGTTAGCTGAATGCACAGATCAGAAAGAAGTTTCACAGAATGCTTCTGTGTAGTTTATATTTGAATATATTCCTTTTTCCACTACTACTCTCTTAGCGCTCCAAATGTCCAGTTGCATTTTCTACAGAAAGAGTGTTCAGATCTGCTCAATCAAAAGTATGGTTTAACTCTGTTAGCTGAATGCACAGATCAGAAAGAAGTTTCACAGAATTATTCTGTGTAGTTTATATTTGGAGACATTCCTTTTTCCACTATTACCCTCTTAGCGCTCCGAATCTCCACTTGCATTTTCTACAGAAATAGTGTTTCAGAACGGCTCAATCAAAACTAAGGTCCAACTCTTTTAGTTGAACAAACAGAACAGAAAGAAGTTTCACACAATTCTTCTGTGTAGTTTTTATTTGTAGACATTCTTTATCCCAATATAGGCCTCTTAACGCTCAGAATGTCCAATTGCAGTTTCTACAGAAAGAGTGTTTCAGAACGGCTCAATCAAAAGTAAGGTTCAACTCTGTTAGTTGAATGCACAGAACAGAAAGAAGTTTCATACAATGCTTCTGTGTAGTTTATATTTGAACATATTCTTTTTTCCACTATTACCCACTTAGCGCTACGAATGTCCAGTTGCATTTTCTACAGACAGAGTGTTTCAAAACTGCTCAATCAAAAGTATGGTTTAACTCTGTTAGCTGTATGCTCAGATCAGAAAGAACTTTCACAGAATGCTTCTGTGTAGTTTATATTTGAATATATTCCTTTTTCCACTACTACGCTCTTAGCGCTCCAAATGTCCAGTTGCATTTTCAACAGAAAGACTGTTCAGATCTGCTCAATCAAAAGTATGGTTTAACTCTGTTAGCTGAATGCACAGATCAGAAAGAAGTTTCACCGAATGATTCTGTGTAGTTTATATTTGAAGACATTCCTTTTTCCACTATTACCCTCTTAGCGCTCCGAATCTCCACTTGCATTTTCTACAAAAAGAGTGTTTCATAACTGCTCAATCAAAAATATGTTTTATCTCTGTTAACTGAATTTACAGATCAGAAATTAGTTTCACAGAATGCATCTGTGTAGTTTTTATTTGAAGATATTCTTTTTCCCAATGTAGGCCTCTTAGCGCTTAGCATGTCCAATTGCACTTTCTACAGAAAGAGTGTTTCAGAACGGCTCAATCAAAAGTAAGGTTCAACTCTGTTAGTTGAATGCACAGAACAGAAAGAATTTTCACAGAATGCTACTGTGTAGTTTATATTTGAATATATTCCTTTTTCCACTATTACCCTCTTAGCGCTCCGAATGTCCACTTGCATTTTCTACAGAAAGAGTGTTCAGAACTTCGCAATCAAAAGTATGGTTTAACTCTGTTAGCTTAATGAACATATCAGAAATAAGTTTCACAGAATGCTTCTGTGTAGTTTTTATTTGAAGATATTTTTTTCCCAATATAGGCCTCTTAGCGCTCAGAATGTCCAATTGCAGTTTCTACAGAAAGAGTGTTTCAGAAAGGCTCAATCAAATGTAAGGTTCAACTCTGTTATTTGAATGCACAGAACAGAAAGAAGTTTCATACAATGTTTCTCTGTAGTTTATATTTGAACATATTCTTTTTTCCACTATAACCCACTTAGCGCTACGAATGTCAAGTTGCATTTCCTACAGACAGAGTGTTTCAAAACTGCTCAATCATAGGTATGGTTTAACTCTGTTAGCTGAATGCTCAGATCAGAAAGAAGTTTCACAGAATGCTTCTGTTTAGTTTATATTTGAATATATTCCTTCTTCCACTACTACTCTCTTAGCGCTCCAAATGTCCAGTAGCATTTTGTACAGAAAGAGTGTTCAGATCTGCTCAATCAAAAGTATGGTTTAACTCTGTTAGCTGAATGCACAGATCAGAAAGAAGTTTCACAGAATGATTCTGTGCAGTTTGTATTTGGAGACATTCCTTTTTCCACTATTACCCTCTTAGCGCTCCAAATCTCCACTTGCATTTTCTACAGAAAGAGTGTTTCAGAACGGCTCAATCAAAACTAAGGTTCAACTCTTTTAGTTGAACAAACAGAACAGAAAGAAGTTTCACACCATTCTTCTGTGTAGTTTTTATTTGTAGACATTCTTTTTCCCAATATAGGCATCTTAGCGCTCAGAATGTCCAATTGCAGTTTCTACAGAAAGAGTGTTTCAGAACGGCTCAATCAAAAGTAAGGTTCAACTCTGTTAGTTGAATGCACAGAACAGAAAGAAGTTTCATACAATGCTTCTCTGTAGTTTATATTTGAACATATTATTTTTTCCACTATTACCCACTTAGCGCTACGAATGTCCAGTTGCATTTTCTACAGACAGAGTGTTTCAAAACTGCTCAATCAAAAGTATGGTTTAACTCTGTTAGCTGAATGCGCAGATCAGAAAGAATTTTCACAGAATGCTTCTGTGTAGTTTATATTTGAATATATTCCTTTTTCCACTACTACGCTCTTAGCGCTCCAAATGTCCAGTTGCATTTTCTACAGAAAGAGTGTTCAGATCTGCTCAATCAAAAGTGTGGTTTAACTCTGTTAGCTGAATGCACAGATCAGAAAGAAGTTTCACAGAATGATTCTGTGTAGTTTATATTTGGAGACATTCCTTTTTCCACTATTACCCTCTTAGCGCTCCGAATCTCCACTTGCATTTTCTACAGAAAGAGTGTTTCAGAACGGCTCAATCAAAACTAAGGTTCAACTCTTTTAGTTGAACAAACAGAACAGAAAGAAGTTTCACACAATTCTTCTGTGTAGTTTTTATTTGTAGACATTCTTTTTCCCAATATAGGCCTCTTAGCGCTCAGAATGTACAATTGCAGTTTCTACAGAAAGAGTGTTTCAGAACGGCTCAATCAAAAGTAAGGTTCAACTCTGTTAGTTGAATGCACAGAACAGAAAAGTTTCATACAATGCTTCTGTGTAGTTTATATTTGAACATATTCATTTTTCCACTATTACCAACTTAGCGCTACGAATGTCCAGTTGCATTTTCTACAGACAGAGTGTTTCAAAACTGCTCAATCAAAAGTATGGTTTAACTCTGTTAGCTGAATGCTCAGATCAGAAAGAATTTTCACAGAATGCTTCTGTGTAGTTTATATTTGAATATATTCCTTTTTCCACTACTACGCTCTTAGCGCTCCAAATGTCCAGTTGCATTTTCTACAGAAAGAGTGTTCAGATCTGCTCAATCAAAAGTATGGTTTAACTCTGTTACCTGAATGCACAGATCAGAAAGAAGTTTCACCGAATGATTCTGTGTAGTTTATATTTGAAGACATTCCTTTTTCCACTATTACCCTCTTAGCGCTCCGAATCTCCACTTGCATTTTCTACAAAAAGAGTGTTTCATAACTGCTCAATCAAAAATATGTTTTACCTCTGTTAACTGAATTTACAGATCAGAAATAAGTTTCACAGAATGCATCTGTGTAGTTTTTATTTGAAGATATTCTTTTTCCCAATGTAGGCCTCTTAGCGCTTAGCATGTCCAATTGCAGTTTCTACAGAAAGAGTGTTTCAGAACGGCTCAATCAAAAGTAAGGTTCAACTCTGTTAGTTGAATGCACAGAACAGAAAGAATTTTCACAGAATGCTACTGTGTAGTTTATATTTTAATATATTCCTTTTTCCACTATTACCCTCTTAGCGCTCCGAATGTCCACTTGCATTTTCTACAGAAAGAGTGTTCAGAACTGCGCAATCAAAAGTATGGTTTAACTCTGTTAGCTTAATGAACATATCAGAAATAAGTTTCACACAATGCTTCTGTGTAGTTTTTATTTGAAGATATTATTTTTCCCAATAGAGGCCTCTTAGCGCTCAGAATGTCCAATTGCAGTCTCTACAGAAAGAGTGTTTCAGAAAGGCTCAATCAAAAGTAAGGTTCAACTCTGTTAGTTGAATGCACAGAACAGAAAGAAGTTTCATACAATGCTTCTGTGTAATTTATATTTGAACATATTCTTTTTTCCACTATTACCCACTTAGCGCTACGAATGTCCAGTTGCATTTTCTACAGACAAGGTGTTTCAAAACTGCTCAATCAAAAGTATGGTTTAACTCTGTTAGCTGTATGCTCAGATCAGAAAGAAGTTTCACAGAATTCTTCTGTGTAGTTTATATTTGAATATATTCCTTTTTCCACTACTACGCTCTTAGCGCTCCAAATGTCCAGTTGCATTTTCAACAGAAAGAGTGTTCAGATCTGCTCAATCAAAAGTATGGTTTAACTCTGTTAGCTGAATGCACAGTTCAGAAAGAAGTTTCACCGAATGATTCTGTGTAGTTTAAATTTGAAGACATTCCTTTTTCCACTATTACCCTCTTAGCGCTCCGAATCTCCACTTGCATTTTCTACAAAAAGAGTGTTTCATAACTGCTCAATCAAAAATATGTTTTATATCTGTTAACTGAATTTACAGATCAGAAATAAGTTTCACAGAATGCATCTGTGTAGTTTTTATTTGAAGATATTCTTTTTCCCAATGTAGGCCTCTTAGCGCTTAGCATATCCAATTGCAGTTTCTAAAGAAACAGTGTTTCAGAACGGCTCAATCAAAAGTAAGGTTCAACTCTGTTAGTTGAATGCACAGAACAGAAAGAATTTTCACAGAATGCTACTGTGTAGTTTATATTTTAATATATTCCTTTTTCCACTATTACCCTCTTAGCGCTCCGAAAGTCCACTTGCATTTTCTACAGAAAGAGTGTTCAGAACTGCGCAATCAAAAGTATGGTTTAACTCTGTTAGCTTAATGAACATATCAGAAATAAGTTTCACACAATGCTTCTGTGTAGTTTTTATTTGAAGATATTATTTTTCCCAATAGAGGCCTCTTAGCGCTCAGAATGTCCAATTGCAGTTTCTACAGAAAGAGTGTTTCAGAAAGGCTCAATCAAAAGTAAGGTTCAACTCTGTTAGTTGAATGCACAGAACAGAAAGAAGTTTCATACAATGCTTCTGTGTAGTTTATATTTGAACATATTCTTTTTTCCACTATTACCCACTTAGCGCTACGAATGTCCAGTTGCATTTTCTACAGACAGAGTTTTTCAAAACTGCTCAATCATAAGTATGGTTTAACTCTGTTAGCTGAATGCTCAGATCAGGAAGAAGTTTCACAGAATGCTTCTGTGTAGTTTATATTTGAATATATTCCTTTTTCCACTACTACTCTCTTAGCGCTCCAAATGTCCAGTTGCATTTTCTACAGAAAGAGTGTTCAGATCTGCTCAATCAAAAGTATGGTTTAACTCTGTTAGCTGAATGCACAGATCAGAAAGAAGTTTCACAGAATGATTCTGTGTAGTTTATATTTGGAGACATTCCATTTTCCACTATTACCCTCTTAGCGCTCCGAATCTCCACTTGCATTTTCTACAGAAAGAGTGTTTCAGAACGGCTCAATCAAAACTAAGGTTCAACTCTTTTAGTTGAACAAACAGAACAGAAAGAAGTTTCACACAATTCTTCTGTGTAGTTTTTATTTGTAGACATTCTTTTTCCCAATATAGGCCTCTTAGCGCTCAGAATGTCCAATTGCAGTTTCTACAGAAAGAGTGTTTCAGAACGGCTCAATCAAAAGTAAGGTTCAACTCTGTTAGTTGAATGCACAGAACAGAAAGTAGTTTCATACAATGCTTCTGTGTAGTTTATATTTGAACATATTCTTTTTTCCACTATTACCAACTTAGCGCTACGAATGTCCAGTTGCATTTTCTACAGACAGAGTGTTTCAAAACTGCTCAATCAAATGTATGGTTTAACTCTGTTAGCTGAATGCTCAGATCAGAAAGAATTTTCACAGAATGCTTCTGTGTAGTTTATATTTGAATATATTCCTTTTTCCACTACTACGCTCTTAGCGCTCCAAATGTCCAGTTGCATTTTCTACAGAAAGAGTGTTCAGATCTGCTCAATCAAAAGTATGGTTTAACTCTGTTAGCTGAATGCACAGATCAGAAAGAAGTTTCACCGAATGATTCTGTGTAGTTTATATTTGAAGACATTCCTTTTTCCACTATTACCCTCTTAGCGCTAAGAATCTCCAGTTGCATTTTCTACAAAAAGAGTGTTTCATAACTGCTCAATCAAAAATATGTTTTATCTCTGTTAACTGAATTTACAGATCAGAAATAAGTTTCACAGAATGCTTCTGTGTAGTTTTTATTTGTAGACATTCTTTTTCCCAATATAGGCCTCTTAGCGCTCAGAATGTCCAATTGCAGTTTCTACAGAAAGAGTGTATCAGAACGGCTCAATCAAAAGTAAGGTTCAACTCTGTTAGTTGAATGCACAGAACAGAAAGAAGTTTCATACAATGCTTCTGTGTAGTTTATATTTGAACATATTCTTTTTTCCACTATTACCCACTTAGCGCTACGAATGTCCAGTTGCATTTTGTACAGACAGAGTGTTTCAAAACTGCTCAATCAAAAGTATGGTTTAACTCTGTTAGCTGTATGCTCAGATCAGAAAGAAGTTTCACAGAATGCTTCTGTGTAGTTTATATTTGAATATATTCCTTTTTCCACTACTACGCTCTTAGCGCTCCAAATGTCCAGTTGCATTTTCAACAGAAAGAGTGTTCAGATCTGCTCAATCAAAAGTATGGTTTAACACTGTTAGCTGAATGCACAGATGAGAAAGAAGTTTCACCGAATGATTCTGTGTAGTTTATATTTGAAGACATTCCTTTTTCCACTATTACCCTCTTAGCGCTCGGAATCTCCACTTGCATTTTCTACAAAAAGAGTGTTTCATAACTGCTTAATCAAAAATATGTTTTATCTCTGTTAACTGAATTTACAGATCAGAAATAAGTTTCACAGAATGCATATGTGTAGTTTTTATTTGAAGACATTCTTTTTCCCAATATAGGCCTCTTAGCACTCAGAATGTCCAATTGCAGTTTCTACAGAAAGAGTGTTTCAGAACGGCTCAATCAAAAGTAAGGTTCAAATCTGTTAGTTGAATGCACAGAACAGAAAGAATTTTCACAGAATGCTACTGTGTAGTTTATATTTGAATATATTCCTTTTTCCACTATTACCCTCTTAGCGCTCCGAATGTCCACTTGCATTTTCTACAGAAAGAGTGTTCAGAACTGCGCAATCAAAAGTATGGTTTAACTCTGTTAGCTTAATGAACATATCAGAAATAAGTTTCACACAATGCTTCTGTGTAGTTTTTATTTGAAGATATTATTTTTCCCAATAGAGGCCTCTTAGCGCTCAGAATGTCCAATTGCAGTTTCTACAGAAAGAGTGTTTCAGAAAGGCTCAATCAAATGTAAGGTTCAACTCTGTTAGTTGAATGCACAGAACAGAAAGAAGTTTCATACAATGCTTCTGTGTAGTTTATATTTGAACATATTCTTTTTTCCACTATTACCCACTTAGCGCTACGAATGTCCAGTTGCATTTTCTACAGACAGAGTGTTTCAAAACTGCTCAATCAAAAGTATGGTTTAACTCTGTTAGCTGAATGCTCAGATCAGAAAGAAGTTTCACAGAATGCTTCTGTGTAGTTTATATTTGAATATATTCCTTTTTCCACTACTACTCTCTTAGCGCTCCAAATGTCCAGTTGCATTTTCTACAGAAAGAGTGTTCAGATCTGCTCAATCAAAAGTATGGTTTAACTCTGTTAGCTGAATGCACAGATCAGAAAGAAGTTTCACAGAATGATTCTGTGTAGTTTATATTTGGAGACATTCCTTTTTCCACTATTACCCTCTTAGCGCTCCGAATCTCCACTTGCATTTTCTACAGAAAGAGTGTTTCAGAACGGCTCAATCAAAACTAAGGTTCAACTCTTTTAGTTGAACAAACAGAACAGAAAGAAGTTTCACACAATTCTTCTGTGTAATTTTTATTTGTAGACATTCTTTCTCCCAATATAGGCCTCTTAGCGCTCAGAATGTCCAATTGCAATTTCTACAGAAAGAGTGTTTCAGAACGAATCAATCATAAGTAAGGTTCAACTCTGTTAGTTGAATGCACAGAACAGAAAGAAGTTTCATACAATGCTTCTGTGTAGTTTATATTTGAACATATTTTTTTTCCACTATTACCCACTTAGCGCTAAGAATGTCCAGTTGCATTTTCTACAGACAGAGTGTTTCAAAACTGCTCAATCAAAAGTATGGTTTAACTCTGTTAGCTGAATGCTCAGATCAGAAAGAAGTTTCACAGAATGCTTCTGTGTAGTTTACATTTGAATATATTCCTTTTTCCACTACTACGCTCTTAGCGCTCCAAATGTCCAGTTGCATTTTCTACAGAAAGAGTGTTCAGATCTGCTCAATCAAAAGTATGGTTTAACTCTGTTAGCTGAATGCACAGATCAGAAAGAAGTTTCACCGAATGATTCTGTGTAGTTTATATTTGAAGACATTCCTTTTTCCACTATTACCCTCTTAGCGCTCCGAATCTCCACTTGCATTTTCTAAAAAAAGAGTGTTTCATAACTGCTCAATCAAAAATATGTTTTATCTCTGTTAACTGAATTTACAGATCAGAAATAAGTTTCACAGAATGCATCTGTGTAGTTTTTATTTGAAGATATTCTTTTTCCCAATGTAGGCCTCTTAGCGCTTAGCATGTCCAATTGCAGTTTCTACAGAAAGAGTGTTTCAGAACGGCTCAATCAAAACTAAGGTTCAACTCTGTTAGTTGAATGCACAAAACAGAAAGAATTTTCACAGAATGCTACTGTGTAGTTTATATTTGAATATATTCCTTTTTCCACTATTACCCTCTTAGCGCTCCGAATGTCCACTTGCATTTTCTACAGAAAGAGTGTTCAGAACTGCGCAATCAAAAGTATGGTTTAACTCTGTTAGCTTAATGAACATATCAGAAATAAGTTTCACACAATGCTTCTGTGTAGTTTTTATTTGAAGATATTATTTTTCCCAAAAGAGGCCTCTTCGCGCTCAGAATGTCCAATTGCAGTTTCTACAGAAAGAGTGTTTCAGAAAGGCTCAACCAAAAGTAAGGTTCAACTCTGTTAGTTGAATGCACAGAACAGAAAGAAGTTTCATACAATGCTTCTGTGTAGTTTATATTTGAACATATTCTTTTTTCCACTATTACCCTCTTAGCGCTACGAATGTCCAGTTGCATTTTCTACAGACAGAGTGTTTCAAAACTGCTCAATCAAAAGTATGGTTTAACTCTGTTAGCTGAATGCACAGATCAGAAAGAAGTTTCACAGAATGATTCTGTGTAGTTTATATTTGGAGACATTCCTTTTTCCACTATTACCCTCTTAGCGCTCCGAATCTCCACTTGCATTTTCTACAGAAAGAGTGTTTCAGAACGGCTCAATCAAAACTAAGGTTCAACTCCTTTAGTTGAACAAACAGAACAGAAAGAAGTTTCACAAAATTCTTCTGTGTAGTTTTAATTTGTAGACATTCTTTTTCCCAATATAGGCCTCTTAGCGCTCAGAATGTCCAATTGCAGTTTCTACAGAAAGAGTGTTTCAGAACGGCTCAATCAAAAGTAAGGTTCAACTCCGTTAGCTGAATGCACAGATCAGAAAGAAGTTTCACCGAATGATTCTCTGTAGTTTATATTTGAAGACATTCCTTTTTCCACTGTTACCCACTTAGCGCTCCGAATCTCCACTTGCATTTTCTACAAAAAGAGTGTTTCATAACTGCTCAATCAAAAATCTGTTTTATCTCTGTTAACTGAATTTACAGATCAGAAATAAGTTTCACAGAATGCATCTGTGTAGTTTTTATTTGAAGATATTCTTTTTCCCAATGTAGGCCTCTTAGCGCTTAGCATGTCCAATTGCAGTTTCTACAGAAAGAGTGTTTCAGAACGGCTCAATCAAAAGTAAGGTTCATCTCTGTTAGTTGAATGCACAGAACAGAAATAATTTTCACTGAATGCTACTGTGTAGTTTATATTTGAATATATTCCTTTTTCCACTATTACCCTCTTAGCGCTCCGAATGTCCACTTGCATTTTCTACAGAAAGAGTGTTCAGAACTGCACAATCAAAAGTATGGTTTAACTCTGTTAGCTTAATGAACATATCAGAAATAAGTTTCACACAATGCTTCTGTGTAGTTTTTATTTGAAGATATTTTTTTTCCCAGTAGAGGCCTCTAAGCGCTCAGAATGTCCAATTGCAGTTTCTACAGAAAGAGTGTTTCAGAAAGGCTCAGTCAAAAGTAAGTTTCAACTCTGTTAGTTGAATGCACAGAACAGAAAGAAGTTTCATACAATGCTTCTGTGTAGTTTATATTTGAACATATTCTTTTTTCCACTATTACCCACTTAGCGCTACGAATGTCCAGTTGCATTTTCTACAGACAGAGTGTTTCAAAACTCCTCAATCAAAAGTATGGTTTAACTCTGTTAGCTGAATGCTCAGATCAGAAAGAAGTTTCACAGAATGCTTCTGTGTAGTTTATATTTGAATATATTCCTTTTTCCACTACTACTCTCTTAGCGCTCCAAATGTCCAGTTGCATTTTCTACAGAAAGAGTGTTCAGATCTGCTCAATCAAAAGTATGGTTTAACTCTGTTAGCTGAATGCACAGATCAGAAAGAAGTTTCACAGAATGATTCTGTGTAGTTTATATTTGGAGACATTCCTTTTTCCACTATTACCCTCTTAGCGCTCCGAATCTCCACTTGCATTTTCTACAGAAAGAGTGTTTCAGAATGGCTCAATCAAAACTAAGGTTCAACTCTTTTAGTTGAACAAACAGAATAGAAAGAAGTTTCACACAATTCTTCTGTGTAGTTTTTATTTGTAGACATTCTTTTTCCCAATATAGGCCTCTTAGCGCTCAGAATGTACAATTGCAGTTTCTACAGAAAGAGTGTTTCAGAACGGCTCAATCAAAAGTAAGGTTCAACTCTGTTAGTTGAATGCACAGAACAGAAAGAAGTTTCATACAATGCTTCTGTGTAGTTCATATTTGAACATATTCTTTTTTCCACTATTACCCACTTAGCGCTACGAATGTCCAGTTGCATTTTCTACAGACAGAGTGTTTCAAAACTGCTCAATCAAAAGTATGGTTTAACTCTGTTAGCTGAATGCTCAGATCAGAAAGAAGTTTCACAGAATGCTTCTGTGTAGTTTATATTTGAATATATTCCTTTTTCCACTACTACGCTCTTAGCGCTCCAAATGTCCAGTTGCATTTTCTACAGAAAGAGTGTTCAGATCTGCTCAATCAAAAGTATGGTTTAACTCTGTTAGCTGAATGCACAGATCAGAAAGAAGTTTCTCCGAATGATTCTGTGTAGTTTATATTTGAAGACATTCCTTTTTCCACTATTACCCTCTTAGCGCTCCGAATCTCCACTTGCATTTTCTACAAAAAGAGTGTTTCATAACTGCTCAATCAAAAATATGTTTTATCTCTGTTAACTGAATTTACAGATCAGAAATAAGTTTCACAGAATGCATCTGTGTAGTTTTTATTTGAAGATATTCTTTTTCCCAATGTAGGCCTCTTAGCGCTTAGCATGTCCAATTGCAGTTTCTACAGAAAGAGTGTTTCAGAACGGCTCAATAAAAAGTAAGTTTCAACTCTGTTAGTTGAATGCACAGAACAGAAAGAATTTTCACAGAATGCTACTGTGTAGTTTATATTTGAATATATTCCTTTTTCCACTATTACCCTCTTAGCGCTCGGAATGTCCACTTGCATTTTCTACAGAAAGAGTGTTCAGAACTGCGCAATCCAAAGTATGGTTTAACTCTGTTAGCTTAATGAACATATCAGAAATAAGTTTCACACAATGCTTCTGTGTAGTTTTTATTTGAGGGTATTATTTTTCCCAATAGAGGCCTCTTAGCGCTCAGAATGTCCAATTGCAGTTTCTACAGAAAGAGTGTTTCAGAAAGGCTCAATCAAAAGTAAGGTTCAACTCTGTTAGTTGAATGCACAAAACAGAAAGAATTTTCACAGAATGCTACTGTGTAGTTTATATTTGAACATATTCTTTTTTCCACTATTACCCACATAGCGCTACGAATGTCCAGTTGCATTTTCTACAGACAGAGTGTTTCAAAACTGCTCAATCAAAAGTATGGTTTAACTCTGTTAGCTGAATGCTCATATCAGAAAGAAGTTTCACAGAATGCTTCTGGGTAGTTTATATTTGAATATATTCCTTTTTCCACTACTACGCTCTTAGCGCTCCAAATGTCCAGTTGCATTTTCTACAAAAAGAGAGTTCAGATCTGCTCAATCAAAAGTATGGTTTAACTCTGTTAGCTGAATGCGCAGATCAGAAAGAATTTTCACCGAATGATTCTGTGTAGTTTATATTTGAAGACATTCCTTTTTCCACTATTAGCCTCTTAGCGCTCCGAATCTCCACTTGCATTTTCTACAAAAAGAGTGTTTCATAACTGCTCAATCAAAAATATGTTTTATCTCTGTTAACTGAATTTACAGATCAGAAATAAGTTTCACAGAATGCATCTGTGTAGTTTTTATTTGAAAATATTCTTTTTCCCAATGTAGGCCTCATAGCGCTTAGCATGTCCAATTGCAGTTTCTACAGAAAGAGTGTTTCAGAACGGCTCAATCAAAAGTAAGGTTCAACTCTGTTAGTTGAATGCACAGAACAGAAAGAATTTTCACAGAATGCTACTGTGTAGTTTATATTTGAATATATTCCTTTTTCCACTATTACCCTCTTAGCGCTCCGAATGTCCACTTGCATTTTCTACAGAAAGAGTGTTCAGAACTGCGCAATCCAAAGTATGGTTTAACTCTGTTAGCTTAATGAACATATCAGAAATAAGTTTCACACAATGCTTCTGTGTAGTTTTTATTTGAAGGTATTATTTTTCCCAATAGAGGCCTCTTAGCGCTCAGAATGTCCAATTGCAGTTTCTACAGAAAGAGTGTTTCAGAAAGGCTCAATCAAAAGTAAGGTTCAACTGTGTTAGTTGAATGCACAAAACAGAAAGAATTTTCACAGAATGCTACTGTGTAGTTTATATTTGAACATATTCTTTTTTCCACTATTACCCACTTAGCGCTACGAATGTCCAGTTGCATTTTCTACAGACAGAGTGTTTCAAAACTGCTCAATCAAAAGTATGGTTTAACTCTGTTAGCTGAATGCTCAGATCAGAAAGAAGTTTCACAGAATGCTTCTGTGTAGTTTATATTTGAATATATTCGTTTTTCCACTACTACTCTCTTAGCGCTCCAAATGTCCAGTTGCATTTTCTACAGAAAGAGTGTTCAGATCTGCTCAATCAAAAGTATGGTTTTACTCTGTTAGCTGAATGCACAGATCAGAAAGAAGTTTCACAGAATGATTCTGTGTAGTTTATATTTGGAGACATTCCTTTTTCCACTATTACCCTCTTAGCGTTCCGAATCTCCACTTGCATTTTCTACAGAAAGAGTGTTTCAGAACGGCTCAATCAAAACTAAGGTTCAACTCTTTTAGTTGAACAAACAGAACAGAAAGAAGTTTCACACAATTCTTCTGTTTAGTTTTTATTTGTAGACATTCTTTTTCCCAATATAGGCCTCTTAGCGCTCAGAATGTCCAATTGCAGTTTCTACAGAAAGAGTGTTTCAGAACGGCTCAATCAACAGTAAGGTTCAACTCTGTTAGTTGAATGCACAGAACAGAAAGAAGTTTCATACAATGATTCTGTGTAGTTTATATTTGAACATATTCTTTTTTCCACTATTACCCACTTAGCGCTACGAATGTCCAGTTGCATTTTCTACAGACAGAGTGTTTCAAAACTGCTCAATCAAAAGTATGGTTTAACTCTGTTAGCTGAATGCTCAGATCAGAAAGAAGTTTCACAGAATGCTTCTGTGTAGTTTATATTTGAATATATTCCTTTTTCCACTACTACTCTCTTAGCGCTCCAAATGTCCAGTTGCATTTTCTACAGAAAGAGTGTTCAGATCTGCTCAATCAAAAGTAGGGTTTAACTCTGTTAGCTGAATTCACAGATCAGAAAGAAGTTTCACAGAATGATTCTGTGTAGTTTATATTTGGAGACATTCCTTTTTCCACTATTACCCTCTTAGCGCTCCGAATCTCCATTTGCATTTTCTACAGAAAGAGTGTTTCAGAACGGCTCAATCAAAACTAAGGTTCAACTCTTTTAGTTGAACAAACGGAACAGAAAGAAGTTTCACACAATTCTTCTGTGTAGTTTTTATTTGTAGACATTCTTTTTCCCAATATAGGCCTCTTAGCGCTCAGAATGTCTAATTGCATTTTCTACAGAAAGAGTGTTTCAGAATGGCTCAATCAAAAGTAAGGTTCAACTCTGTTAGTTGAATGCACAGAACAGAAAGAAGTTTCATACAGTGCTTCTGTGTAGTTTATATTTGAACATATTCTTTTTTCCACTATTACCCACTTAGCGCTACGAATGTCCAGTTGCATTTTCTGCAGACAGAGTGTTTCAAAACTGCTCAATCAAAAGTATGGTTTAACTCTGTTAGCTGAATGCTCACATCAGAAAGAAGTTTCACAGAATGCTTCTGTGTAGTTTATATTTGAATATATTCCTTTTTCCACTACTACGCTCTTAGCGCTCCAAATGTCCAGTTGCATTTTCTACAGAAAGAGTGTTCAGATCTGCTCAATCAAAAGTATGGTTTAACTCTGTTAGCTGAATGCACAGATCAGAAAGAAGTTTCACCGAATGATTCTGTGTAGTTTATATTTGAAGACATTCCTTTTTCCACTATTACTCTCTTAGCGCTCCGAATCTCCACTTGCATTTTCTACAAAAAGAGTGTTTCATAACTGCTCAATCAAAAATATGTTTTATCTCTGTTAACTGAATTTACAGATCAGAAATAAGTTTCACAGAATGCATCTGTGTAGTTTTTATTTGAAGATATTCTTTTTCCCAATGTAGGCCTCTTAGCGCTTAGCATGTCCAATTGCAGTTTCTACAGAAAGAGTGTTTCAGAACGGCTCAATCAAAAGTAAGGTTCAACTCTGTTAGTTGAATGCACAGAACAGAAATAATTTTCACAGAATGCTACTCTGTAGTTTATATTTGAATATATTCCTTTTTCCACTATTACCCTCTTAGCGCTCCGAATGTCCACTTGCATTTTCTACAGAAAGAGTGTTCAGAACTGCGCAATCAAAAGTATGGTTTAACTCTGTTAGCTTAATGAACATATCAGAAATAAGTTTCACACAATGCTTCTGTGTAGTTTTTATTTGAAGATATTATTTTTCCCAATAGAGGCCTCTTAGCGCTCAGAATGTCCAATTGCAGTTTCTACAGAAAGAGTGTTTCAGAAAGGCTCAATCAAAAGTAAGGTTCAACTCTGTTAGTTGAATGCACAGAACAGAAAGAAGTTTCATACAATGCTTCTGTGTAGTTTATATTTGAACATATTCTTTTTTCCACTATTACCCACTTAGCGCTAAGAATGTCCAGTTGCATTTTCTACAGACAGAGTGTTTCAAAACTGCTCAATCAAAAGTATGGTTTAACTCTGTTAGCTGAATGCTAGATCAGAAAGAAGTTTCACAGAATGCTTCTGTGTAGTTTATATTTGAATATATTCCTTTTTCCACTACTACTCTCTTAGCGCTCCAAATGTCCAGTTACATTTTCTACAGAAAGAGTGTTCAGATCTGCTCAATCAAAAGTATGGTTTAACTCTGTTAGCTGAATTCACAGATCAGAAAAAAGTTTCACAGAATGATTCTGTGTAGTTTATATTTGGAGACATTCCTTTTTCCACTATTACCCTCTTAGCGCTCCGAATCTCCACTTGCATTTTCTACAGAAAGAGTGTTTCAGAACGGCTCAATCAAAACTAAGGTTCAACTCTTTTAGTTGAACAAACGGAACAGAAAGAAGTTTCACACAATTCTTCTGTGTAGTTTTTATTTGTAGATATTCTTTTTCCCAATATAGGCCTCTTAGCGCTCAGAATATCTAATTGCATTTTCTACAGAAAGAGTGTTTCAGAACGGCTCAATCAAAAGTAAGGTTCAACTCTGTTAGTTGAATGCACAGAACAGAAAGAAGTTTCATACAATGCTTCTGTGTAGTTTATATTTGAACATATTCTTTTTTCCACTATTACCCACTTAGCGCTACGAATGTCCAGTTGCATTTTCTACAGACAGAGTGTTTCAAAACTGCTCAATCAAAAGTATGGTTTAACTCTGTTAGCTGAATGCTCACATCAGAAAGAAGTTTCACAGAATGCTTCTGTGTAGTTTATATTTGAATATATTCCTTTTTCCACTACTACGCTCTTAGCGCTCCAAATGTCCAGTTGCATTTTCAACAGAAAGCGTGTTCAGATCTGCTCAATCAAAAGTATGGTTTAACTCTGTTAGCTGAATGCACAGATCAGAAAGAAGTTTCACCGAATGATTCTGTGTAGTTTATATTTGAAGACATTCCATTTTCCACTATTACCCTCTTAGCGCTCCGAAACTCCACTTGCATTTTCTAAAAAAAGAGTGTTTCATAACTGCTCAATCAAAAATATATTTTATCTCTGTTAACTGAATTTACAGATCAGAAATAAGTTTCACAGAATGCATCTGTGTAGTTTTTATTTGAAGATATTCTTTTTCCCAATGTAGGCCTCTTAGCGCTTAGCATGTCCAATTGCAGTTTCTACAGAAAGAGTGTTTCAGAACGGCTCAATCAAAAGTAAGGTTCAAATCTGTTAGTTGAATGCACAGAACAGAAAGAATTTTCACAGAATGCTACTGTGTAGTTTATATATGAATATATTCCTTTTTCCACTATTTCCCTCTTAGCGCTCCGAATGTCCACTTGCATTTTCTACAGAAAGAGTGTTCAGAACTGCGCAATCAAAAGTATGGTTTAACTCTGTTAGCTTAATGAACATATCAGAAATAAGTTTCACACAATGCTTCTGTGTAGTTTTTATTTGAAGATATTATTTTTCCCAATAGAGGCCTCTTAGCGCTCAGAATGTCCAATTGCAGTTTCTACAGAAAGAGTGTTTCAGAAAGGCTCAATCAAAAGTAAGATTCAACTCTGTTAGTTGAATGCACAGAACAGAAAGAAGTTTCATACAATGCTTCTGTGTAGTTTATATTTGAACATATTCTTTTTTCCACTATTACCCACTTAGCGCTACGAATGTCCAGTAGCATTTTCTACAGACAGAGTGTTTCAAAACTGCTCAATCAAAAGTATGGTTTAACTCTGTTAGCTGAATGCTCAGATCAGAAAGAAGTTTCACAGAATGCTTCTGTGTAGTTTATATTTGAATATATTCCTTTTTCCACTACTACTCTCTTAGCGCTCCAAATGTCCAGTTGCATTTTCTACAGAAAGAGTGTTCAGATCTGCTCAATCAAAAGTATGGTTTAACTCTGTTAGCTGAATGCACAGATCAGAAAGAAGTTTCACAGAATGATTCTGTGTAGTTTATATTTGGAGATATTCCTTTTTCCACTATTACCCTCTTAGCGCTCCGAATGTCCACTTGCATTTTCTACAGAAAGAGTGTTCAGAACTGCGCAGTCAAAAGTATGGTTTAACTGTTAGCTTAATGAACATATCAGAAATAAGTTTCACACAATGCTTCTGTGTAGTTTTTATTTGAAGATATTATTTTTCCCAATAGAGGCCTCTTAGCGCTCAGAATGTCCAATTGCAGTTTCTACAGAAAGAGTGTTTCAGAAAGGCTCAATCAAAAGTAAGATTCAACTCTGTTAGTTGAATGCACAGAACAGAAAGAAGTTTCATACAATGCTTCTGTGTAGTTTATATTTGAACATATTCTTTTTTCCACTATTACCCACTTAGCGCTACGAATGTCCAGTTGCATTTTCTACAGACAGAGTGTTTCAAAACTGCTCAATCAAAAGTATGGTTTAACTCTGTTAGCTGAATGCTCAGATCAGAAAGAAGTTTCACAGAATGCTTCTGTGTAGTTTATATTTGAATATATTCCTTTTTCCACTACTACTCTCTTAGCGCTCCAAATGTCCAGTTGCATTTTCTACAGAAAGAGTGTTCAGATCTGCTCAATCAAAAGTATGGTTTAACTCTGATAGCTGAATGCACAGATCAGAAAGAAGTTTCACAGAATGATTCTGTGTAGTTTATATTTGGAGACATTCCTTTTTCCACTATTACCCTCTTAGCGCTCCGAATCTCCACTTGCATTTTCTACAGAAAGAGGGTTTCAGAACGGCTCAATCAAAACTAAGGTTCAACTCTTTTAGTTGAACAAACAGAACAGAAAGAAGTTTCACACAATTCTTCTGTGTAGTTTTTATTTGTAGACATTCTTTTTCCCAATATAGGCCTCTTAGCGCTCAGAATGTCCAATTGCAGTTTCTACAGAAAGAGTGTTTCAGAACGGCTCAATCAAAAGTAAGGTTCAACTCTGTTAGTTGAATGCACAGAACAGAAAGCATTTTCACAGAATGCTACTGTGTAGTTTATATTTGAATATATTCCTTTTTCCACTATTACCCTCTTAGCGCTCCGAATGTCCGCTTGCATTTTCTACAGAAAGAGTGTTCAGAATTGCGCAATCCAAAGTATGGTTTAACTCTGTTAGCTTAATGAACATATCAGAAATAAGTTTCACACAATGCTTCTGTGTAGTTTTTATTTGAAGGTATTATTTTTCCCAATAGAGGCCTCTTAGCGCTCAGAATGTCCAATTGCAGTTTCTACAGAAAGAGTATTTCAGAAAGGCTCAATCAAAAGTAAGGTTCAATTCTGTTAGTTGAATGCACAAAACAGAAAGAATTTTCACAGAATGCTACTGTGTAGTTTATATATGAACATATTCTTTTTTCCACTATTACCCACTTAGCGCTACGAATGTCCAGTTGCATTTTCTACAGACAGAGTGTTTCAAAACTGCTCAATCAAAAGTATGGTTTAACTCTGTTAGCTGAATGCTCAGATCAGAAAGAAGTTTCACAGAATGCTTCTGTGTAGTTTATATTTGAATATATTCCTTTTTCCACTACTACTCTCTTAGCGCTCCAAATGTCCAGTTGCATTTTATACAGAAAGAGTGTTCAGATCTGCTCAATCAAAAGTATGTTTTAACTCTGTTAGCTGAATTCACAGATCAGAAAGAAGTTTCACAGAATGATTCTGTGTAGTTTATATTTGGAGACATTCCTTTTTCCACTATTACCCTCTTAGCGCTCCGAATCTCCACTTGCATTTTCTACAGAAAGAGTGTTTCAGAACGGCTCAATCAAAACTAAGGTTCAACTATTTTAGTTGAACAAACGGAACAGAAAGAAGTTTCACACAATTCTTCTGTGTAGTTTTTATTTGTAGACATTCTTTTTCCCAATATAGGCCTCTTAGCGCTCAGAATGTCTAATTGCATTTTCTACAGAAAGAGTGTTTCAGAACGGCTCAATCAAAAGTAAGGTTCAACTCTGTTAGTTGAATGCACAGAACAGAAAGAAGTTTCATACAATGCTTCTGTGTAGTTTATATTTGAACATATTCTTTTTTCCACTATTACCCACTTAGCGCTACGAATGTCCAGTTGCCTTTTCTACAGACAGAGTGTTTCAAAACGGCTCAATCAAAAGTATGGTTTAACTCTGTTAGCTGAATGCTCACATCAGAAAGAAGTTCCACAGAATGCTTCTGTGTAGTTTATATTTGAATATATTCCTTTTTCCACTACTAAGCTCTTATCGCTCAAAATGTCCAGTTGCATTTTCTACAGAAAGAGTGTTCAGATCTGCTCAATCAAAAGTATGGTTTAACTCTGTTAGCTGAATGCACAGATCAGAAAGAAGTTTCACCGAATGATTCTGTGTAGTTTATATTTGAAGACATTCCTTTTTCCACTATTACTCTCTTAGCGCTCCGAATCTCCACTTGCATTTTCTAAAAAAAGAGTGTTTCATAACTGCTCAATCAAAAATATGTTTTATCTCTGTTAACTGAATTTACAGATCAGAAATAAGTTTCACAGAATGCATCTGTGTAGTTTTTATTTGAAGATATTCTTTTTCCCAATGTAGGCCTCTTAGCGCTTAGCATGTCCAATTGCAGTTTCTACAGAAAGAGTGTTTCAGAACGGCTCAATCAAAAGTAAGGTTCAAATCTGTTAGTTGAATGCACAGAATAGAAAAAATTTTCACAGAATGCTACTGTGTAGTTTATATATGAATATATTCCTTTTTCCACTATTACCCTCTTAGCGCTCCGAATGTCCACTTGCATTTTCTACAGAAAGAGTGTTCAGAACTGCGCAATCAAAAGTATGGTTTAACTCTGTTAGCTTAATGAACATATCAGAAATAAGTTTCACACAATGCTTCTGTGTAGTTTTTATTTGAAGATATTATTTTTCCCAATAGAGGCCTCTTAGCGCTCAGAATGTCCAATTGCAGTTTCTACAGAAAGAGTGTTTCAGAAAGGCTCAATCAAAAGTAAGATTCAACTCTGTTAGTTGAATGCACAGAACAGAAAGAAGTTTCATACAATGCTTCTGTGTAGTTTATATTTGAACATATTCTTTTTTCCACTATTACCCACTTAGCGCTACGAATGTCCAGTTGCATTTTCTACAGACAGAGTGTTTCAAAACTGCTCAATCAAAAGTATGGTTTAACTCTGTTAGCTGAATGCTCAGATCAGAAAGAAGTTTCACAGAATGCTTCTGTGTAGTTTATATTTGAATATATTCCTTTTTCCACTACTACTCTCTTAGCGCTCCAAATGTCCAGTTGCATTTTCTACAGAAAGAGTGTTCAGATCTGCTCAATCAAAAGTATGGTTTAACTCTGTTAGCTGAATGCACAGATCAGAAAGAAGTTTCACAGAATGATTCTGTGTAGTTTATATTTGGAGACATTCCTTTTTCCACTATTACCCTCTTAGCGCTCCGAATCTCCACTTGCATTTTCTACAGAAAGAGTGTTTCAGAACGGCTCAATCAAAACTAAGGTTCAACTATTTTAGTTGAACAAACGGAACAGAAAGAAGTTTCACACAATTCTTCTGTGTAGTTTTTATTTGTAGACATTCTTTTTCCCAATATAGGCCTCTTAGCGCTCAGAATGTCTAATTGCATTTTCTACAGAAAGAGTGTTTCAGAACGGCTCAATCAAAAGTAAGGTTCAACTCTGTTAGTTGAATGCACAGAACAGAAAGAAGTTTCATACAATGCTTCTGTGTAGTTTATATTTGAACATATTCTTTTTTCCACTATTACCCACTTAGCGCTACGAATGTCCAGTTGCCTTTTATACAGACAGAGTGTTTCAAAACGGCTCAATCAAAAGTATGGTTTAACTCTGTTAGCTGAATGCTCACATCAGAAAGAAGTTTCACAGAATGCTTCTGTGTAGTTTATATTTGAATATATTCCTTTTTCCACTACTAAGCTCTTATCGCTCAAAATGTCCAGTTGCATTTTCTACAGAAAGAGTGTTCAGATCTGCTCAATCAAAAGTATGGTTTAACTCTGTTAGCTGAATGCACAGATCAGAAAGAAGTTTCACCGAATGATTCTGTGTAGTTTATATTTGAAGACATTCCTTTTTCCACTATTACCCTCTTAGCGCTCCGAATCTCCACTTGCATTTTCTAAAAAAAGAGTGTTTCATAACTGCTCAATCAAAAATATGTTTTATCTCTGTTAACTGAATTTACAGATCAGAAATAAGTTTCACAGAATGCATCTGTGTAGTTTTTATTTGAAGATATTCTTTTTCCCAATGTAGGCCTCTTAGCGCTTAGCATGTCCAATTGCAGTTTCTACAGAAAGAGTGTTTCAGAACGGCTCAATCAAAAGTAAGGTTCAAATCTGTTAGTTGAATGCACAGAACAGAAAGAATTTTCACAGAATGCTACTGTGTAGTTTATATTTGAATATATTCCTTTTTCCACTATTACCCTCTTAGCGCTCCGAATGTCCACTTGCATTTTCTACAGAAAGAGTGTTCAGAATTGCGCAATCCAAAGTATGGTTTAACTCTGTTAGCTTAATGAACATATCAGAAATAAGTTTCACACAATGCTTCTGTGAAGTTTTTATTTGAAGGTATTATTTTTCCCAATAGAGGCCTCTTAGCGCTAAGAATGTCCAATTGCAGTTTCTACAGAAAGAGTGTTTCAGAAAGGCTCAATCAAAAATAAGGTTCAACTCTGTTAGTTGAATGCACAAAACAGAAAGAATTTTCACAGAATGCTACTGTGTAGTTTATATTTGAACATATTCTTTTTTCCACTATTACCCACTTAGCGCTACGAATGTCCAGTTGCATTTTCTACAGACAGAGTGTTTCAAAACTGCTCAATCAAAAGTATGGTTTAACTCTGTTAGCTGAATGCTCAGATCAGAAAGAAGTTTCACAGAATGCTTCTGTGTAGTTTATATTTGAATATATTCCTTTTTCCACTACTACTCTCTTTGCGCTCCAAATGTCCAGTTGCATTTTATACAGAAAGAGTGTTCAGATCTGCTCAATCAAAAGTATGGTTTAACTCTGTTAGCTGAATTCACAGATCAGAAAGAAGTTTCACAGAATGATTCTGTGTAGTTTATATTTGGAGACATTCCTTTTTCCACTATTACCCTCTTAGCGCTCCGAATCTCCACTTGCATTTTCTACAGAAAGAGTGTTTCAGAACGGCTCAATCAAAACTAAGGTTCAACTATTTTAGTTGAACAAACGGAACAGAAAGAAGTTTCACACAATTCTTCTGTGTAGTTTTTATTTGTAGACATTTTTTTCCCAATATAGGCCTCTTAGCGCTCAGAATGTCTAATTGCATTTTCTACAGAAAGAGTGTTTCAGAACGGCTCAATCAAAAGTAAGGTTCAACTCTGTTAGTTGAATGCACAGAACAGAAAGAAGTTTCATACAATGCTTCTGTGTAGTTTATATTTGAACATATTCTTTTTTCCACTATTACCCACTTAGCGCTACGAATGTCCAGTTGCCTTTTCTACAGACAGAGTGTTTCAAAACGGCTCAATCAAAAGTATGGTTTAACTCTGTTAGCTGAATGCTCACATCAGAAAGAAGTTTCACAGAATGCTTCTGTGTATTTTATATTTGAATATATTCCTTTTTCCACTACTAAGCTCTTATCGCTCAAAATGTCCAGTTGCATTTTCTACAGAAAGAGTGTTCAGATCTGCTCAATCAAAAGTATGGTTTAACTCTGTTAGCTGAATGCACAGATCAGAAAGAAGTTTCACCGAATGATTCTGTGTAGTTTATATTTGAAGACATTCCTTTTTCCACTATTACCCTCTTAGCGCTCCGAATCTCCACTTGCATTTTCTAAAAAAAGAGTGTTTCATAACTGCTCAATCAAAAATATGTTTTATCTCTGTTAACTGAATTTACAGATCAGAAATAAGTTTCACAGAATGCATCTGTGTAGTTTTTATTTGAAGATATTCTTTTTCCCAATGTAGGCCTCTTAGCGCTTAGCATGTCCAATTGCAGTTTCTACAGAAAGAGTGTTTCAGAACGGCTCAATCAAAAGTAAGGTTCAAATCTGTTAGTTGAATGCACAGAACAGAAAGAATTTTCACAGAATGCTACTGTGTAGTTTATATATGAATATATTCCTTTTTCCACTATTACCCTCTTAGCGCTCCGAATGTCCACTTGCATTTTCTACAGAAAGAGTGTTCAGAACTGCGCAATCAAAAGTATGGTTTAACTGTTAGCTTAATGAACATATCAGAAATAAGTTTCACACAATGCTTCTGTGTAGTTTTTATTTGAAGATATTATTTTTCCCAATAGAGGCCTCTTAGCGCTCAGAATGTCCAATTGCAGTTTCTACAGAAAGAGTGTTTCAGAAAGGCTCAATCAAAAGTAAGATTCAACTCTGTTAGTTGAATGCACAGAACAGAAAGAAGTTTCATACAATGCTTCTGTGTAGTTTATATTTGAACATATTCTTTTTTCCACTATTACCCACTTAGCGCTACGAATGTCCAGTTGCATTTTCTACAGACAGAGTGTTTCAAAACTGCTCAATCAAAAGTATGGTTTAACTCTGTTAGCTGAATGCTCAGATCAGAAAGAAGTTTCACAGAATGCTTCTGTGTAGTTTATATTTGAATATATTCCTTTTTCCACTACTACTCTCTTAGCGCTCCAAATGTCCAGTTGCATTTTCTACAGAAAGAGTGTTCAGATCTGCTCAATCAAAAGTATGGTTTAACTCTGATAGCTGAATGCACAGATCAGAAAGAAGTTTCACAGAATGATTCTGTGTAGTTTATATTTGGAGACATTCCTTTTTCCACTATTACCCTCTTAGCGCTCCGAATCTCCACTTGCATTTTCTACAGAAAGAGGGTTTCAGAACGGCTCAATCAAAACTAAGGTTCAACTCTTTTAGTTGAACAAACAGAACAGAAAGAAGTTTCACACAATTCTTCTGTGTAGTTTTTATTTGTAGACATTCTTTTTCCCAATATAGGCCTCTTAGCGCTCAGAATGTCCAATTGCAGTTTCTACAGAAAGAGTGTTTCAGAACGGCTCAATCAAAAGTAAGGTTCAACTCTGTTAGTTGAATGCACAGAACAGAAAGAATTTTCACAGAATGCTACTGTGTAGTTTATATTTGAATATATTCCTTTTTCCACTATTACCCTCTTAGCGCTCCGAATGTCCACTTGCATTTTCTACAGAAAGAGTGTTCAGAATTGCGCAATCCAAAGTATGGTTTAACTCTGTTAGCTTAATGAACATATCAGAAATAAGTTTCACACAATGCTTCTGTGAAGTTTTTATTTGAAGGTATTATTTTTCCCAATAGAGGCCTCTTAGCGCTAAGAATGTCCAATTGCAGTTTCTACAGAAAGAGTGTTTCAGAAAGGCTCAATCAAAAGTAAGGTTCAACTCTGTTAGTTGAATGCACAAAACAGAAAGAATTTTCACAGAATGCTACTGTGTAGTTTATATTTGAACATATTCTTTTTTCCACTATTACCCACTTAGCGCTACGAATGTCCAGTTGCATTTTCTACAGACAGAGTGTTTCAAAACTGCTCAATCAAAAGTATGGTTTAACTCTGTTAGCTGAATGCTCAGATCAGAAAGAAGTTTCACAGAATGCTTCTGTGTAGTTTATATTTGAATATATTCCTTTTTCCACTACTACTCTCTTTGCGCTCCAAATGTCCAGTTGCATTTTATACAGAAAGAGTGTTCAGATCTGCTCAATCAAAAGTATGGTTTAACTCTGTTAGCTGAATTCACAGATCAGAAAGAAGTTTCACAGAATGATTCTGTGTAGTTTATATTTGGAGACATTCCTTTTTCCACTATTACCCTCTTAGCGCTCCGAATCTCCACTTGCATTTTCTACAGAAAGAGTGTTTCAGAACGGCTCAATCAAAACTAAGGTTCAACTATTTTAGTTGAACAAACGGAACAGAAAGAAGTTTCACACAATTCTTCTGTGTAGTTTTTATTTGTAGACATTCTTTTTCCCAATATAGGCCTCTTAGCGCTCAGAATGTCTAATTGCATTTTCTACAGAAAGAGTGTTTCAGAACGGCTCAATCAAAAGTAAGGTTCAACTCTGTTAGTTGAATGCACAGAACAGAAAGAAGTTTCATACAATGCTTCTGTGTAGTTTATATTTGAACATATTCTTTTTTCCACTATTACCCACTTAGCGCTACGAATGTCCAGTTGCCTTTTCTACAGACAGAGTGTTTCAAAACTGCTCAATCAAAAGTATGGTTTAACTCTGTTAGCTGAATGCTCACATCAGAAAGAAGTTTCACAGAATGCTTCTGTGTAGTTTATATTTGAATATATTCCTTTTTCCACTACTAAGCTCTTATCGCTCAAAATGTCCAGTTGCATTTTCTACAGAAAGAGTGTTCAGATCTGCTCAATCAAAAGTATGGTTTAACTCTGTTAGCTGAATGCACAGATCAGAAAGAAGTTTCACCGAATGATTCTGTGTAGTTTATATTTGAAGACATTCCTTTTTCCACTATTACCCTCTTAGCGCTCCGAATCTCCACTTGCATTTTCTAAAAAAAGAGTGTTTCATAACTGCTCAATCAAAAATATGTTTTATCTCTGTTAACTGAATTTACAGATCAGAAATAAGTTTCACAGAATGCATCTGTGTAGTTTTTATTTGAAGATATTCTTTTTCCCAATGTAGGCCTCTTAGCGCTTAGCATGTCCAATTGCAGTTTCTACAGAAAGAGTGTTTCAGAACGGCTCAATCAAAAGTAAGGTTCAAATCTGTTAGTTGAATGCACAGAACAGAAAGAATTTTCACAGAATGCTACTGTGTAGTTTATATATGAATATATTCCTTTTTCCACTATTACCCTCTTAGCGCTCCGAATGTCCACTTGCATTTTCTACAGAAAGAGTGTTCAGAACTGCGCAATCAAAAATATGGTTTAACTGTTAGCTTAATGAACATATCAGAAATAAGTTTCACACAATGCTTCTGTGTAGTTTTTATTTGAAGATATTATTTTTCCCAATAGAGGCCTCTTAGCGCTCAGAATGTCCAATTGCAGTTTCTACAGAAAGAGTGTTTCAGAAAGGCTCAATCAAAATTAAGATTCAACTCTGTTAGTTGAATGCACAGAACAGAAAGAAGTTTCATACAATGCTTCTGTGTAGTTTATATTTGAACATATTCTTTTTTCCACTATTACCCACTTAGCGCTACGAATGTCCAGTTGCATTTTCTACAGACAGAGTGTTTCAAAACTGCTCAATCAAAAGTATGGTTTAACTCTGTTAGCTGAATGCTCAGATCAGAAAGAAGTTTCACAGAATGCTTCTGTGTAGTTTATATTTGAATATATTCCTTTTTCCACTACTACTCTCTTAGCGCTCCAAATGTCCAGTTGCATTTTCTACAGAAAGAGTGTTCAGATCTGCTCAATCAAAAGTATGGTTTAACTCTGTTAGCTGAATGCACAGATCAGAAAGAAGTTTCACAGAATGATTCTGTGTAGTTTATATTTGGAGACATTCCTTTTTCCACTATTACCCTCTTAGCGCTCCGAATCTCCACTTGCATTTTCTACAGAAAGAGGGTTTCAGAACGGCTCAATCAAAACTAAGGTTCAACTCTTTTAGTTGAACAAACAGAACAGAAAGAAGTTTCACACAATTCTTCTGTGTAGTTTTTATTTGTAGACATTCTTTTTCCCAATATAGGCCTCTTAGCGCTCAGAATGTCCAATTGCAGTTTCTACAGAAAGAGTGTTTCAGAACGGCTCAATCAAAAGTAAGGTTCAACTCTGTTAGTTGAATGCACAGAACAGAAAGAAGTTTCATACAATGCTTCTGTGTAGTTTATATTTGAACATATTCTTTTTTCCACTATTACCCACTTAGCTCTACGAATGTCCAGTTGCATTTTCTACAGACAGAGTGTTTTAAAACTGCTCAATCAAAAGTATGGTTTAACTCTGTTAGCTGAATGCTCAGATCAGAAAGAAGTTTCACAGAATGCTTCTGTGTAGTTTATATTTGAATATATTCCTTTTTCCACTACTACGCTCTTAGCGCTCCAAATGTCCAGTTGTATTTTCTACAGAAAGAGTGTTCAGATCTGCTCAATCAAAAGTATGGTTTAACTCTGTTAGCTGAATGCACAGATCAGAAAGAAGTTTCACCGAATGATTCTGTGTAGTTTATATTTGAAGACATTCCTTTTTCCACTATTACCCTCTTAGCGCTCCGAATCTCCACTTGCATTTTCTACAAAAAGAGTGTTTCATAACTGCTCAATCAAAAATATGTTTTATCTCTGTTAACTGAATTTACAGATCAGAAATAAGTTTCACAGAATGCATCTGTGTAGTTTTTATTTGAAGATATTCTTTTTCCCAATGTAGGCCTCTTAGCGCTTAGCATGTCCAATTGCAGTTTCTACAGAAAGAGTGTTTCAGAACGGCTCAATCAAAAGTAAGGTTCAACTCTGTTAGTAGAATGCACAGAACAGAAAGAAGTTTCATACAATGCTTCTGTGTAGTTCATATTTGAACATATTCTTTTTTCCACTATTACCCACTTAGCGCTACGAATGTCCAGTTGCATTTTCTACAGACAGAGTGTTTCAAAACTGCTCAATCAAAAGTATGGTTTAACTCTGTTAGCTGAATGCTCAGATCAGAAAGAAGTTTCACAGAATGCTTCTGTGTAGTTTATATTTGAATATATTCCTTTTTCCACTACTACGCTCTTAGCGCTCCAAATGTCCAGTTGCATTTTCTACAGAAAGAGTGTTCAGATCTGCTCAATCAAAAGTATGGTTTAACTCTGTTAGCTGAATGCACAGATCAGAAAGAAGTTTCACCGAATGATTCTGTGTAGTTTATATTTGAAGACATTCCTTTTTCCACTATTACCCTCTTAGCGCTCCGAATCTCCACTTGCATTTTCTACAAAAAGAGTGTTTCATAACTGCTCAATCAAAAATATGTTTTATCTCTGTTAACTGAATTTACAGATCAGAAATAAGTTTCACAGAATGCATCTGTGTAGTTTTTATTTGAAGATATTCTTTTTCCCAATGTAGGCCTCTTAGCGCTTAGCATGTCCAATTGCAGTTTCTACAGAAAGAGTGTTTCAGAACGGCTCAATCAAAAGTAAGGTTCAACTCTGTTAGTTGAATGCACAGAACAGAAATAATTTTCACAGAATGCTACTGTGCAGTTTATATTTGAATATATTCCTTTCTCCACTATTACCCTCTTAGCGCTCCGAATGTCCACTTGCATTTTCTACAGAAAGAGTGTTCAGAACTGCGCAATCAAAAGTATGGTTTAACTCTGTTAGCTTAATGAACATATCAGAATTAAGTTTCACACAATGCTTCTGTGTAGTTTTTATTTGAAGATATTATTTTTCCCAATAGAGGCCTCTTAGCGCTCAGAATGTCCAATTGCAGTTTCTACAGAAAGAGTGTTTCAGAAAGGCTCAATCAAAAGTAAGTTTCAACTCTGTTAGTTGAATGCACAGAACAGAAAGAAGTTTCATACAATGCTTCTGTGTAGTTCATATTTGAACATATTCTTTTTTACACTATAACCCACTTAGCGCTACGAATGTCCAGTTGCATTTTCTACAGACAGAGTGTTTCAAAACTGCTCAATCAAAAGTATGGTTTAACTCTGTTAGCTGAATGCTCAGATCAGAAAGAAGTTTCACAGAATGCTTCTGTGTAGTTTATATTTGAATATATTCCTTTTTCCACTACTACTCTCTTAGCGCTCCAAATGTCCAGTTGCATTTTCTACAGAAAGAGTGTTCAGATCTGCTCAATCAAAAGTATGGTTTAACTCTGTTAGCTGAATGCACAGATCAGAAAGAAGTTTCACAGAATGATTCTGTGTAGTTTATATTTGGAGACATTCCTTTTTCCACTATTACCCTCTTAGCGCTCCGAATCTCCACTTGCATTTTCTACAGAAAGAGTGTTTCAGAACGGCTCAATCAAAACTAAGGTTCAACTCTTTTAGTTGAACAAACAGAACAGAAAGAAGTTTCACACAATTCTTCTGTGTAGTTTTTATTTGTAGACATTCTTTTTCCCAATATAGGCCTCTTAGCTCTCAGAATGTCCAATTGCAGTTTCTACAGAAAGAGTGTTTCAGAACGGCTCAATCAAAAGTAAGGTTCAACTCTGTTAGTTGAATGCACAGAACAGAAGGAAGTTTCATACAATGCTTCTGTGTAGTTTATATTTGAACATATTCTTTTTTCCACTATTACCCACTTAGCGCTACGAATGTCCAGTTGCATTTTCTACAGACAGAGTGTTTCAAAACTGCTCTATCAAAAGTATGGTTTAACTCTGTTAGCTGAATGCTCAGATCAGAAAGAAGTTTCACAGAATGCTTCTGTGTAGTTTATATTTGAATATATTCCTTTTTCCACTACTACGCTCTTAGCGCTCAAAATGTCCAGTTGCATTTTCTACAGAAAGAGTGTTCAGATCTGCTCAATCAAAAGTATGGTTTAACTCTGTTAGCTGAATGCACAGATCAGAAAGAAGTTTCACCGAATGATTCTGTGTAGTTTATATTTGAAGACATTACTTTTTCCACTATTACCCTCTTAGCGCTCCGAATCTCCACTTGCATTTTCTACAAAAAGAGTGTTTCATAACTGCTCAATCAAAAATATGTTTTATCTCTGTTAACTGAATTTACAGATCAGAAATAAGTTTCACAGAATGCATCTGTGTAGTTTTTATTTGAAGATATTCTTCTTCCCAATGTAGGCCTCTTAGCGCTTAGCATGTCCAATGGCAGTTTCTACAGAAAGAGTGTTTCAGAACGGCTCAATCAAAAGTAAGGTTCAACTCTGTTAGTTGAATGCACAGAACAGAAAGAATTTTCACAGAATGCTACTGTGTAGTTTATATTTGAATATATTCCTTTCTCCACTATTACCCTCTTAGCGCTCCGAATGTCCACTTGCATTTTCTACAGAAAGAGTGTTCAGAACTGCGCAATCAAAAGTATGGTTTAACTCTGTTAGCTTAATGAACATATCAGAAATAAGTTTCACACAATGCTTCTGTGTAGTTTTTATTTGAAGATATTATTTTTCCCAATAGAGGCCTCTTAGGGCTCAGAATGTCCAATTGCAGTTTCTACAGAAAGAGTGTTTCAGAAAGGCTCAATCAAAAGTAAGGTTCAACTCTGTTAGTTGAATGCACAGAACAGAAAGAAGTTTCATACAATGCTTCTGTGTAGTTCATATTTGAACATATTCTTTTTTCCACTATAACCCACTTAGCGCTACGAATGTCCAGTTGCATTTTCTACAGACAGAGTGTTTCAAAACTGCTCAATCAAAAGTATGGTTTAACTCTGTTAGCTGAATGCTCAGATCAGAAAGAAGTTTCACAGAATGCTTCTGTGTAGTTTATATTTGAATATATTCCTTTTTCCACTACTACGCTCTTAGCGCTCCAAATGTCCAGTTGCATTTTCTACAGAAAGAGTGTTCAGATCTGCTCAATCAAAAGTATGGTTTAACTCTGTTAGCTGAATGCACAGATCAGAAAGTAGTTTCACCGAATGATTCTGTGTAGTTTATATTTGAAGACATTCCTTTTTCCACTATTACCCTCTTAGCGCTCCGAATCTCCACTTGCATTTTCTACAAAAAGAGTGTTTCATAACTGCTCAATCAAAAATATGTTTTATCTCTGTTAACTGAATTTACAGATCAGAAATATGTTTCACAGAATGCATCTGTGTATTTTTTATTTGAAGATATTCTTTTTCCCAATGTAGGCCTCTTAGCGCTTAGCATGTCCAATTGCAGTTTCTACAGAAAGAGTGTTTCAGAACGGCTCAATCAAAAGTAAGGTTCAAATCTGTTAGTTGAATGCACAGAACAGAAAGAATTTTCACAAAATGCTACTGTGTAGTTTATATTTGAATATATTCCTTTTTCCACTATTACCCTCTTAGCGCTCCGAATGTCCACTTGCATTTTCTACAGAAAGAGTGTTCAGAACTGCGCAATCCAAAGTATGGTTTAACTCTGTTAGCTTAATGAACATATCAGAAATAAGTTTCACACAATGCTTCTGTGTAGTTTTTATTTGAAGGTATTACTTTTCCCAATAGAGGCCTCTTAGCGCTCAGAATGTCCAATTGCAGTTTCTACAGAAAGAGTGTTTCAGAAAGGCTCAATCAAAAGTAAGGTTCAATTCTGTTAGTTGAATGCACAAAACAGAAAGAATTTTCACAGAATGCTACTGTGTAGTTTATATTTGAACATATTCTTTTTTCCACTATTACCCACTTAGCGCTACGAATGTCCAGTTGCATTTTCTACAGACAGAGTGTTTCAAAACTGCTCAATCAAAGTATAGTTTAACTCTGTTAGCTGAATGCTCAGATCAGAAAGAAGTTTCACAGAATGCTTCTGTGTAGTTTATATTTGAATATATTCCTTTTTCCACTACTACTCTCTTAGCGCTCCAAATGTCCAGTTGCATTTTATACAGAAAGAGTGTTCAGATCTGCTCAATCAAAAGTATGGTTTAACTCTGTTAGCTGAATTCACAGATCAGAAAGAAGTATCACAGAATGATTCTGTGTAGTTTATATTTGGAGACATTCCTTTTTCCACTATTACCCTCTTAGCGCTCCGAATCTCCACTTGCATTTTGTACAGAAAGAGTGTTTCAGAACGGCTCAATCAAAACTAAGGTTCAACTCTTTTAGTTGAACAAACAGAACAGAAAGAAATTTCACACAATTCTTCTGTGTAGTTTTTATTTGTAGACATTCTTTTTCCCAATATAGGCCTCTTAGCGCTCAGAATGTCTAATTGAATTTTCTACAGAAAGAGTGTTTCAGAACGGCTCAATCAAAAGTAAGGTTCAAGTCTGTTAGTTGAATGCACAGAACAGAAAGAATTTTCACAGAATGCTACTGTGTAGTTTATATTTGAATATATTCCTTTTTCCACTATTACCCTCTTAGCGCTCCGAATGTCCACTTGCATTTTCTACAGAAAGAGTGTTCAGAACTGCGCAATCAAAAGTATGGTTTAACTCTGTTAGCTTAATGAACATATCAGAAATAAGTTTCACACAATGCTTCTGTGTAGTTTTTATTTGAAGATATTATTTTTCCCAATAGAGGCCTCTAAGCGCTCAGAATGTCCAATTGCAGTTTCTACAGAAAGAGTGTTTCAGAAAGGCTCAATGAAAAGTAAGGTTCAACTCTGTTAGTTGAATGCACAGAACAGAAAGAAGTTTCATACAATGCTTCTGTGTAGTTTATATTTGAACATATTCTTTTTTCCACTATTACCCACTTAGCGCTACGAATGTCCAGTTGCATTTTCTACAGACAGAGTGTTTCAAAACTGCTCAATCAAAAGTATGGTTTAACTCTGTTAGCTGAATGCTCAGATCAGAAGGAAGTTTCACAGAATGCTTCTGTGTAGTTTATATTTGAATATATTCCTTTTTCCACTACTACTCTCTTAGCGCTCCAAATGTCCAGTTGCATTTTCTACAGAAAGTGTGTTCAGATCTGCTCAATCAAAAGTATGATTTAACTCTGTTAGCTGAATGCACAGATCAGAAAGAAGTTTCACAGAATGATTCTGTGTAGTTTATATTTGGAGACATTCCTTTTTCCACTATTACCCTCTTAGCGCTCCGAATCTCCACTTGCATTTTCTACAGAAAGAGTGTTTCAGAACGGCTCAATCAAAATTAAGGTTCAACTCTTTTAGTTGAAGAAACAGAACAGAAAGAAGTTTCACACAATTCTTCTGTGTAGTTTTTATTTGTAGACATTCTTTTTCCCAATATAGGCCTCTTAGCGCTCAGAATGTCCAATTGCAGTTTCTACAGAAAGAGTGTTTCAGAAAGGCTCAATCAAAAGTAAGGTTCAACTCTGTTAGTTGAATGCACAGAACAGAAAGAAGTTTCATACAATGCTTCTGTGTAGTTTATATTTGAACATATTCGTTTTTCCACTATTACCCACTTAGCGCTACGAATGTCCAGTTGCATTTTCTACAGACAGAGTGTTTCAAAATTGCTCAATCAAAAGTATGGTTTAACTCTGTTAGCTGAATGCTCAGATCAGAAAGAAGTTTCACAGAATGCTTCTGTGTAGTTTATATTTGAATATATTCCTTTTTCCACTACTACGCTCTTAGCGCTCCAAATGTCCAGTTGCATTTTCTACAGAAAGAGTGTTCAGATCTGCTCAATCAAAAGTATGGTTTAACTCTGTTAGCTGAATGCACAGATCAGAAAGAAGTTTCACAGAATGATTCTGTGTAGTTTATATTTGGAGACATTCCTTTTTCCTCTATTACCCTCTTAGCGCTCCGAATCTCCACTTGCATTTTCTACAGAAAGAGTGTTTCAGAACGGCTCAATCAAAACTAAGGTTCAACTCTTTTAGTTGAACAAACAGAACAGAAAGAAGTTTCACACAATTCTTCTGTGTAGTTTTTATTTGTAGACATTCTTTTTCCCAATATAGGCCTCTTAGCGCTCAGAATGTCCAATTGCAGTTTCTACAGAAAGAGTGTTTCAGAACGGCTCAATCAAAAGTAAGGTTCAAATCTGTTAGTTGAATGCTCAGATCAGAAAGAAGTTTCACAGAATGCTTCTGTGTAGTTTATATTTGAATATATTCCTTTCTCCACTATTACCCTCTTAGCGCTCCGAATGTCCACTTGCATTTTCTACAGAAAGAGTGTTCAGAACTGCGCAATCAAAAGTATGGTTTAACTCTGTTAGCTTAATGAACATATCAGAAATAAGTTTCACACAATGCTTCTGTGTAGTTTTTATTTGAAGATATTTTTTTTCCCAATAGAGGCCTCTTAGCGCTCAGAATGTCCAATTGCAGTTTCTACAGAACGAGTGTTTCAGAAAGGCTCAATCAAAAGTAAGGTTCAACTCTGTTAGTTGAATGCACAGAACAGAAAGAAGTTTCATACAATGCTTCTGTGTAGTTCATATTTGAACATATTCTTTTTTCCACTATAACCCACTTAGCGCTACGAATGTCCAGTTGCATTTTCTACAGACAGAGGGTTTCAAAACTGCTCAATCAAAAGTATGGTTTAACTCTGTTAGCTGAATGCTCAGATCAGAAAGAAATTTCACAGAATGCTTCTGTGTAGTTTATATTTGAATATATTCCTTTTTCCACTACTACTCTCTTAGCGCTCCAAATGTCCAGTTGCATTTTCTACAGAAAGAGTGTTCAGATCTGCTCAATCAAAAGTATGGTTTAACTCTGTTAGCTGAATGCACAGATCAGAAAGAAGTTTCACAGAATGATTCTGTGTAGTTTATATTTGGTGACATTCCTTTTTCCACTATTACCCTCTTAGCGCTCCGAATCTCCACTTGCATTTTCTACAGAAAGAGTGTTTCAGAACGGCTCAATCAAAACTAAAGTTCAACTCTTTTAGTTGAACAAACAGAACAGAAAGAAGTTTCACACAATTCTTCTGTGTAGTTTTTATTTGTAGACATTCTTTTTCCCAATATAGGCCTCTTAGCTCTCAGAATGTCCAATTGCAGTTTCTACAGAAAGAGTGTTTCAGAACGGCTCAATCAAAAGTAAGGTTCAACTCTCTTAGTTGAATGCACAGAACAGAAGGAAGTTTCATACAATGCTTCTGTGTAGTTCATATTTGAACATATTCTTTTTTCCACTATTACCCACTTAGCGCTACGAATGTCCCGTTGCATTTTCTACAGACAGAGTGTTTCAAAACTGCTCAATCAAAAGTATGGTTTAACTCTGTTAGCTGAATGCTCAGATCAGAAAGAAGTTTCACAGAATGCTTCTGTGTAGTTTATATTTGAATATATTCCTTTTTCCACTACTACGCTCTTAGCGCTCCAAATATCCAGTTGCATTTTCTACAGAAAGAGTGTTCAGATCTGCTCAATCTAAAGTATGGTTTAACTCTGTTAGCTGAATGCACAGATCAGAAAGAAGTTTCACCGAATGATTCTGTGTAGTTTATATTTGAAGACATTACTTTTTCCACTATTACCCTCTTAGCGCTCCGAATCTCCACTTGCATTTTCTACAAAAAGAGTGTTTAATAACTGCTCAATCAAAAATATGATTTATCTCTGTTAACTGAATTTACAGATCAGAAATATGTTTCACAGAATGCATCTGTGTATTTTTTATTTGAAGATATTCTTTTTCCCAATGTAGGCCTCTTAGCGCTTAGCATGTCCAATTGCAGTTTCTACAGAAAGAGTGTTTCAGAACGGCTCAATCAAAAGTAAGGTTCAAATCTGTTAGTTGAATGCACAGAACAGAAAGAATTTTCACAAAATGCTACTGTGTAGTTTATATTTGAATATATTCCTTTTTCCACTATTACCCTCTTAGCGCTCCGAATGTCCACTTGCATTTTCTACAAAAAGAGTGTTCAGAACTGCGCAATCCAAAGTATGGTTTAACTCTGTTAGCTTAATGAACATATCAGAAATAAGTTTCACACAATGCTTCTGTGTAGTTTTTATTTGAAGGTATTACTTTTCCCAATAGAGGCCTCTTAGCGCTCAGAATGTCCAATTGCAGTTTCTACAGAAAGAGTGTTTCAGAAAGGCTCAATCAAAAGTAAGGTTCAATTCTGTTAGTTGAATGCACAGAACAGAAAGGAGTTTCATACAATGCTTCTGTGTAGTTTATATTTGAACATATTCTTTTTTCCACTATTACCCACTTAGCGCTACGAATGTCCAGTTGCATTTTCTACAGACAGAGTGTTTCAAAACTGCTCAATCAAAAGTATGGTTTAACTCTGTTAGCTGAATGCTCAGATCAGAAAGAAGTTTCACAGAATGCTTCTGTGTAGTTTATATTTGAATATATTCCTTTTTCCACTACTACACTCTTAGCGCTCCAAATGTCCAGTTGCATTTTCTACAGAAAGTGTGTTCAGATCTGCTCAATCAAAAGTATGGTTTAACTCTGTTAGCTGAATGCACAGATCAGAAAGAAGTTTCACAGAATGATTCTGTGTAGTTTATATTTGGAGACATTCCTTTTTCCACTATTACCCTCTTAGCGCTCCGAATCTCCACTTGCATTTTCTACAGAAAGAGTGTTTCAGAACGGCTCAATCAAAATTAAGGTTCAACTCTTTTAGTTGAACAAACAGAACAGAAAGAAGTTTCACACAATTCTTCTGTGTAGTTTTTATTTGTAGACATTCTTTTTCCCAATATAGGCCTCTTAGCGCTCAGAATGTCCAATTGCAGTTTCTACAGAAAGAGTGTTTCAGAAAGGCTCAATGAAAAGTAAGGTTCAACTCTGTTAGTTGAATGCACAGAACAGAAAGAAGTTTCATACAATGCTTCTGTGTAGTTTATATTTGAACATATTCTTTTTTCCACTATTACCCACTTAGCGCTACGAATGTCCAGTTGCATTTTCTACAGACAGAGTGTTTCAAAACTGCTCAATCAAAAGTATGGTTTAACTCTGTTAGCTGAATGCTCAGATCAGAAAGAAGTTTCACAGAATGCTTCTGTGTAGTTTATATTTGAATATATTCCTTTTTCCACTACTTCGCTCTTAGCGCTCCAAATGTCCAGTTGCATTTTCTACAGAAAGAGTGTTCAGATCTGCTCAATCAAAAGTATGGTTTAACTCTGTTAGCTGAATGCACAGATCAGAAAGAAGTTTCACAGAATGATTCTGTGTAGTTTATATTTGGAGACATTCCTTTTTCCTCTATTACCCTCTTAGCGCTCCGAATCTCCACTTGCATTTTCTACAGAAAGAGTGTTTCAGAACGGCTCAATCAAAACTAAGGTTCAACTCTTTTAGTTGAACAAACAGAACAGAAAGAAGTTTCACACAATTCTTCTGTGTAGTTTTTATTTGTAGACATTCTTTTTCCCAATATAGGCCTCTTAGCGCTCAGAATGTCCAATTGCAGTTTCTACAGAAAGAGTGTTTCAGAACGGCTCAATCAAAAGTAAGGTTCAACTCTGTTAGTTGAATGCTCAGATCAGAAAGAAGTTTCACAGAATGCTTCTGTGTAGTTTATATTTGAATATATTCCTTTCTCCACTATTACCCTCTTAGCGCTCCGAATGTCCACTTGCATTTTCTACAGAAAGAGTGTTCAGAACTGCGCAATCAAAAGTATGGTTTAACTCTGTTAGCTTAATGAACATATCAGAAATAAGTTTCACACAATGCTTCTGTGTAGTTTTTATTTGAAGATATTTTTTTTCCCAATAGAGGCCTCTTAGCGCTCAGAATGTCCAATTGCAGTTTCTACAGAACGAGTGTTTCAGAAAGGCTCAATCAAAAGTAAGGTTCAACTCTGTTAGTTGAATGCACAGAACAGAAAGAAGTTTCATACAATGCTTCTGTGTAGTTCATATTTGAACATATTCTTTTTTCCACTATAACCCACTTAGCGCTACGAATGTCCAGTTGCATTTTCTACAGACAGAGGGTTTCAAAACTGCTCAATCAAAAGTATGGTTTAACTCTGTTAGCTGAATGCTCAGATCAGAAAGAAATTTCACAGACTGCTTCTGTGTAGTTTATATTTGAATATATTCCTTTTTCCACTACTACTCTCTTAGCGCTCCAAATGTCCAGTTGCATTTTCTACAGAAAGAGTGTTCAGATCTGCTCAATCAAAAGTATGGTTTAACTCTGTTAGCTGAATGCACAGATCAGAAAGAAGTTTCACAGAATGATTCTGTGTAGTTTATATTTGGTGACATTCCTTTTTCCACTATTACCCTCTTAGCGCTCCGAATCTCCACTTGCATTTTCTACAGAAAGAGTGTTTCAGAACGGCTCAATCAAAACTAAAGTTCAACTCTTTTAGTTGAACAAACAGAACAGAAAGATGTTTCACACAATTCTTCTGTGTAGTTTTTATGTGTAGACATTCTTTTTCCCAATATAGGCCTCTTAGCTCTCAGAATGTCCAATTGCAGTTTCTACAGAAAGAGTGTTTCAGAACGGCTCAATCAAAAGTAAGGTTCAACTCTGTTAGTTGAATGCACAGAACAGAAGGAAGTTTCATACAATGCTTCTGTGTAGTTTATATTTGAACATATTCTTTTTTCCACTATTACCCACTTAGCGCTACGAATGTCCAGTTGCATTTTCTACAGACAGAGTGTTTCAAAACTGCTCAATCAAAAGTATGGTTTAACTCTGTTAGCTGAATGCTCAGATCAGAAAGAAGTTTCACAGAATGCTTCTGTGTAGTTTATATTTGAATATATTCCTTTTTCCACTACTACGCTCTTAGCGCTCCAAATATCCGGTTGCATTTTCTACAGAAAGAGTGTTCAGATCTGCTCAATCAAAAGTATGGTTTAACTCTGTTAGCTGAATGCACAGATCAGAAAGAAGTTTCACCGAATGATTCTGTGTAGTTTATATTTGAAGACATTACTTTTTCCACTATTACCCTCTTAGCGCTCCGAATCTCCACTTGCATTTTCTACAAAAAGAGTGTTTCATAACTGCTCAATCAAAAATGTGTTTTATCTCTGTTAACTGAATTTACAGATCAGAAATAAGTTTCACAGAATGCATCTGTGTAGTTTTTATTTGAAGATATTCTTCTTCCCAATGTAGGCCTCTTAGCGCTTAGCATGTCCAATTGCAGTTTCTACAGAAAGAGTGTTTCAGAACGGCTCAATCAAAAGTAAGGTTCAACTCTGTTAGTTGAATGCACAGAACAGAAAGAATTTTCACAGAATGCTACTGTGTAGTTTATATTTGAATATATTCCTTTCTCCACTATTACCCTCTTAGCGCTCCGAATCTCCACTTGCATTTTCTACAGAAAGAGTGTTCAGAACTGCGCAATCAAAAGTATGGTTTAACTCTGTTAGCTTAATGAACATATCAGAAATCAGTTTCACACAATGCTTCTGTGTAGTTTTTATTTGAAGATATTATTTTTCCCAATAGAGGACTCTTAGCGCTCAGAATGTCCAATTGCAGTTTCTACAGAAAGAGTGTTTCAGAAAGGCTCAATCAAAAGTAAGGTTCAACTCTGTTAGTTGAATGCACAGAACAGAAAGAAGTTTCATACAATGCTTCTGTGTAGTTCATATTTGAACATATTCTTTTTTCCACTATAACCCACTTAGCGCTACGAATGTCCAGTTGCATTTTCTACAGACAGAGTGTTTCAAAACTGCTCAATCAAAAGTATGGTTTAACTCTGTTAGCTGAATGCTCAGATCAGAAAGAAGTTTCACAGAATGCTTCTGTGTAGTTTATATTTGAATATATTCCTTTTTCCACTACTACGCTCTTAGCGCTCCAAATGTCCAGTTGCATTTTCTACAGAAAGAGTGTTCAGATCTGCTCAATCAAAAGTATGGTTTAACTCTGTTAGCTGAATGCACAGATCAGAAAGAAATTTCACCGAATGATTCTGTGTAGTTTATATTTGAAGACATTACTTTTTCCACTATTACCCACTTAGCGCTCCGAATCTCCACTTGCATTTTCTACAAAAAGAGTGTTTAATAACTGCTCAATCAAAAATATGTTTTATCTCTGTTAACTGAATTTACAGATCAGAAATATGTTTCACAGAATGCATCTGTGTATTTTTTATTTGAAGATATTCTTTTTCCCAATGTAGGCCTCTTAGCGCTTAGCATGTCCTATTGCAGTTTCTACAGAAAGAGTGTTTCAGAACGGCTCAATCAAAAGTAAGGTTCAAATCTGTTAGTTGAATGCACAGAACAGAAAGAATTTTCACAAAATGCTACTGTGTAGTTTATATTTGAATATATTCCTTTTTCCACTATTACCCTCTTAGCGCTCCGAATGTCCACTTGCATTTTCTACAGAAAGAGTGTTCAGAACTGCGCAATCAAAAGTATGGTTTAACTCTGTTAGCTTAATGAACATATCAGAAATAAGTTTCACACAATGCTTCTGTGTAGTTTTTATTTGTAGGTATTACTTTTCCCAATAGAGGCCTCTTAGCGCTCAGAATGTCCAATTGCAGTTTCTACAGAAAGAGTGTTTCAGAAAGGCTCAATCAAAAGTAAGATTCAATTCTGTTAGTTGAATGCACAAAACAGAAAGAATTTTCACAGAATGCTACTGTGTAGTTTATATTTGAACATATTCTTTTTTCCACTATTACCCACTTAGCGCTACGAATGTCCAGTTGCATTTTCTACAGACAGAGTGTTTCAAAGCTGCTCAATCAAAGTATAGTTTAACTCTGTTAGCTGAATGCTCAGATCAGAAAGAAGTTTCACAGAATGCTTCTGTGTAGTTTATATTTGAATATATTCCTTTTTCCACTACTACTCTCTTAGCGCTCCAAATGTCCAGTTGCATTTTATACACAAAGAGTGTTCAGATCTGCTCAATCAAAAGTATGGTTTAACTCTTTTAGCTGAATTCACAGATCAGAAAGAAGTTTCACAGAATGATTCTGTGTAGTTTATATTTGGAGACATTCCTTTTTCCACTATTACCCTCTTAGCGCTCCGAATCTCCACTTGCATTTTCTACAGAAAGAGTGTTTCAGAACGGCTCAATCAAAACTAAGGTTCAACTCTTTTAGTTGAACAAACAGAACAGAAAGAAATTTCACACAATTCTTCTGTGTAGTTTTTATTTGTAGACATTCTTTTTCCCAATATAGGCCTCTTAGCGCTCAGAATGTCTAATTGAATTTTCTACAGAAAGAGTGTTTCAGAACGGCTCAATCAAAAGTAAGGTTCAAGTCTGTTAGTTGAATGCACAGAACAGAAAGAATTTTCACAGAATGCTACTGTGTAGTTTATATTTGAATATATTCCTTTTTCCACTATTACCCTCTTAGCGCTCCGAATGTCCACTTGCATTTTCTACAGAAAGAGGGTTCAGAACTGCGCAATCAAAAGTATGGTTTAACTCTGTTAGCTTAATGAACATATCAGAAATAAGTTTCACACAATGCTTCTGTGTAGTTTTTATTTGAAGATATTATTTTTCCCAATAGAGGCCTCTAAGCGCTCAGAATGTCCAATTGCAGTTTCTACAGAAAGAGTGTTTCAGAAAGGCTCAATTAAAAGTAAGGTTCAACTCTGTTAGTTGAATGCACAGAACAGAAAGAAGTTTCATACAATGCTTCTGTGTAGTTTATATTTGAACATATTCTTTTTTCCACTATTACCCACTTAGCGCTACGAATGTCCAGTTGCATTTTCTACAGACAGAGTGTTTCAAAACTGCTCAATCAAAAGTATGGTTTAACTCTGTTAGCTGAATGCTCAGATCAGAAAGAAGTTTCACAGAATGCTTCTGTGTAGTTTATATTTGAATATATTCCTTTTTCCACTACTACTCTCTTAGCGCTCCAAATGTCCAGTTGCATTTTCTACAGAAAGTGTGTTCAGATCTGCTCAATCAAAAGTATGGTTTAACTCTGTTAGCTGAATGCACAGATCAGAAAGAAGTTTCACAGAATGATTCTGTGTAGTTTATATTTGGAGACATTCCTTTTTCCACTATTACCCTCTTAGCGCTCCGAATCTCCACTTGCATTTTCTACAGAAAGAGTGTTTCAGAACGGCTCAATCAAAATTAAGGTTCAACTCTTTTAGTTGAACAAACAGAACAGAAAGAAGTTTCACACAATTCTTCTGTGTAGTTTTTATTTGTAGACATTCTTTTTCCCAATATAGGCCTCTTAGCGCTCAGAATGTCCAATTGCAGTTTCTACAGAAAGAGTGTTTCAGAAAGGCTCAATCAAAAGTAAGGTTCAACTCTGTTAGTTGAATGCACAGAACAGAAAGAAGTTTCATACAATGCTTCTGTGTAGTTTATATTTGAACATATTCTTTTTTCCACTATTACCCACTTAGCGCTACGAATGTCCAGTTGCATTTTCTACAGACAGAGTGTTTCAAACCTGCTCAATCAAAAGTATGGTTTAACTCTGTTAGCTGAATGCTCAGATCAGAAAGAAGTTTCACAGAATGCTGCTGTGTAGTTTATATTTGAATATATTCCTTTTTCCACTACTACGCTCTTAGCGCTCCAAATGTCCAGTTGCATTTTCTACAGAAAGAGTGTTCAGATCTGCTCAATCAAAAGTATGGTTTAACTCTGTTAGCTGAATGCACAGATCAGAAAGAAGTTTCACAGAATGATTCTGTGTAGTTTATATTTGGAGACATTCCTTTTTCCTCTATTACCCTCTTAGCGCTCCGAATCTCCACTTGCATTTTCTACAGAAAGAGTGTTTCAGAACGGCTCAATCAAAACTAAGGTTCAACTCATTTAGTTGAACAAACAGAACAGAAAGAAGTTTCACACAATTCTTCTGTGTAGTTTTTATTTGTAGACATTCTTTTTCCCAATATAGGCCTCTTAGCGCTCAGAATGTCCAATTGCAGTTTCTACAGAAAGAGTGTTTCAGAACGGCTCAATCAAAAGTAAGGTTCAACTCTGTTAGTTGAATGCTCAGATCAGAAAGAAGTTTCACAGAATGCTTCTGTGTAGTTTATATTTGAATATATACCTTTCTCCACTATTACCCTCTTAGCGCTCCGAATGTCCACTTGCATTTTCTACAGATAGAGTGTTCAGAACTGTGCAATCAAAAGTATGGTTTAACTCTGTTAGCTTAATGAACATATCAGAAATAAGTTTCACACAATGCTTCTGTGTAGTTTTTATTTGAAGATATTTTTTTTCCCAATAGAGGCCTCTTAGCGCTCAGAATGTCCAATTGCAGTTTCTACAGAACGAGTGTTTCAGAAAGGCTCAATAAAAAGTAAGGTTCAACTCTGTTAGTTGAATGCACAGAACAGAAAGAAGTTTCATACAATGCTTCTGTGTAGTTCATATTTGAACATATTCTTTTTTCCACTATAACCCACTTAGCGCTACGAATGTCCAGTTGCATTTTCTACAGACAGAGTGTTTCAAAACTGCTCAATCAAAAGTATGGTTTAACTCTGTTAGCTGAATGCTCAGATCAGAAAGAAATTTCACAGAATGCTTCTGTGTAGTTTATATTTGAATATATTCCTTTTTCCACTATTACTCTCTTAGCGCTCCAAATGTCCAGTTGCATTTTCTACAGAAAGAGTGTTCAGATCTGCACAATCAAAAGTATGGTTTAACTCTGTTAGCTGAATGCACAGATCAGAAAGAAGTTTCACAGAATGATTCTGTGTAGTTTATATTTGGAGACATTCCTTTTTCCACTATTACCCTCTTAGCGCTCCGAATCTCCACTTGCATTTTCTACAGAAAGAGTGTTTCAGAACGGCTCAATCAAAACTAAGGTTCAAATCTTTTAGTTGAACAAACAGAACAGAAAGAAGTTTCACACAATTCTTCTGTGTAGTTTTTATTTGTAGACATTCTTTTTCCCAATATAGGCCTCTTAGCGCTCAGAATGTCCAATTGCAGTTTCTACAGAAAGAGTGTTTCAGAACGGCTCAATCAAAAGTAAGGTTCAACTCTGTTAGTTGAATGCACAGAACAGAAAGAGGTTTCATACAATGCTTCTGTGTAGTTTATATTTGAACATATTCTTTTTTCCACTATTACCTACTTAGCGCTACGAATGTCCAGTTGCATTTTCTAGAGACAGAGTGTTTCAAAACTGCTCAATCAAAAGTATGGTTTAACTCTGTTAGCTGAATGCTCAGATCAGAAAGAAGTTTCACAGAATGCTTCTGTGTAGTTTATATTTGAATATATTCCTTTTTCCACTACTACGCTCTTAGCGCTCCAAATGTCCAGTTGCATTTTCTACAGAAAGATTGTTCAGATCTGCTCAATCAAAAGTATGGTTTAACTCTGTTAGCTGAATGCACAGATCAGAAAGAAGTTTCACCGAATGATTCTGTGTAGTTTATATTTGAAGACATTCCTTTTTCCACTATTACCCACTTAGCGCTCCGAATCTCCACTTGCATTTTCTACAAAAAGAGTGTTTCATAACTGCTCAATCAAAAATATGTTTTATCTCAGTTAACTGAATTTACAGATCAGAAATAAGTTTCACAGAATGCATCTGTGTAGTTTTTATTTGAAGATATTCTTTTTCCCAATGTAGGCCTCTTAGCGCTTAGCATGTCCAATTGCAGTTTCTACAGAAAGAGTGTTTCAGAACGGCTCAATCAAAAGTAAGGTTCAAGTCTGTTAGTTGAATGCACAGAACAGAAAGAATTTTCACAGAATGCTACTGTGTAGTTTATATTTGAATATATTCCTTTTTCCACTATTACCCTCTTAGCGCTCCGAATGTCCACTTGCATTTTCTACAGAAAGAGTGTTCAGAACTGCGCAATCAAAAGTATGGTTTTACTCTGTTAGCTTAATGAACATATCAGAAATAAGTTTCACACAATGCTTCTGTGTAGTTTTTATTTGAAGATATTATTTTTCCCAATAGAGGCCTCTAAGCGCTCAGAATGTCCAATTGCAGTTTCTACAGAAAGAGTGTTTCAGAAAGGCTCAATGAAAAGTAAGGTTCAACTCTGTTAGTTGAATGCACAGAACAGAAAGAAGTTTCATACAATGCTTCTGTGTAGTTTATATTTGAACATATTCTTTTTTCCACTATTACCCACTTAGCGCTACGAATGTCCAGTTGCATTTTCTACAGACAGAGTGTTTCAAAACTGCTCAATCAAAAGTATGGTTTAACTCTGTTAGCTGAATGCTCAGATCAGAAAGAAGTTTCACAGAATGCTTCTGTGTACTTTATATTTGAATATATTCCTTTTTCCACTACTACTCTCTTAGCGCTCCAAATGTTCAGTTGCATTTTCTACAGAAAGAGTGTTCAGATCTGCTCAATCAAAAGTATGGTTTAACTCTGTTAGCTGAATGCACAGATCAGAAAGAAGTTTCACGGAATGAATCTGTGTAGTTTATATTTGGAGACATTCCATTTTCCACTATTACCCTCTTAGCGCTCCGAATCTCCACTTGCATTTTCTACAGAAAGAGTGTTTCAGAACGGCTCAATCAAAATTAAGGTTCAACTCTTTTAGTTGAACAAACAGAACAGAAAGAAGTTTCACACAATTCTTCTGTGTAGTTTTTATTTGTAGACATTCTTTTTCCCAATATAGGCCTCTTAGCGCTCAGAATGTCCAATTGCAGTTTGTACAGAAAGAGTGTTTCAGAAAGGCTCAATCAAAAGTAAGGTTCAACTCTGTTAGTTGAATGCACAGAACAGAAAGAAGTTTCATACAATGCTTCTGTGTAGTTTATATTTGAACATATTCTTTTTTCCACTATTACCCACTTAGCGCTACGAATGTCCAGTTGCATTTTCTACAGACAGAGTGTTTCAAAACTGCTCAATCAAAAGTATGGTTTAACTCTGTTAGCTGAATGCTCAGATCAGAAAGAAGTTTCACAGAATGCTTCTGTGTAGTTTATATTTGAATATATTCCTTTTTCCACTACTACGCTCTTAGCGCTCCAAATGTCCAGTTGCATTTTCTACAGAAAGAGTGTTCAGATCTGCTCAATCAAAAGTATGGTTTAACTCTGTTAGCTGAATGCACAGATCAGAAAGAAGTTTCACCGAATGATTCTGTATAGTTTATATTTGAAGACATTCCTTTTTCCACTATTACCCTCTTAGCGCTCCGAATCTCCACTTGCATTTTCTACAAAAAGAGTGTTTCATAACTGCTCAATCAAAAATATGTTTTATCTCTGTTAACTGAATTTACAGATCAGAAATAAGTTTCACAGAATGCATCTGTGTAGTTTTTATTTGAAGATATTCTTTTTCCCAATGTTGGCCTCTTAGCGCTTAGCATGTCCAATTGCAGTTTCTACAGAAAGAGTGTTTCAGAACGGCTCAATCAAAAGTAAGGTTCAACTCTGTTAGTTGAATGCACAGAACAGAAAGAATTTTCACAGAATGCTACTGTGTAGTTTATATTTGAATATATTCCTTTTTCCACTATTACCCTCTTAGCGCTCCGAATGTCCACTTGCATTTTCTACAGAGTGTTTCAAAACTGCTCAATCAAAAGTATGGTTTAACTCTGTTAGCTGAATGCTCAGATCAGAAATAAGTTTCACACAATGCTTCTGTGTAGTTTTTATTTGTAGACATTCTTTTTCCCAATATAGGCCTCTTAGCGCTCAGAATGTCCAATTGCAGTTTCTACAGAAAGAGTGTTTCAGAACGGCTCAATCAAAATAAGGTTCAACTCTGTTAGTTGAATGCTCAGATCAGAAAGAAGTTTCACAGAATGCTTCTGTGTAGTTCATATTTGAATATATTCCTTTCTCCACTATTACCCTCTTAGCGCTCCGAATGTCCACTTGCCTTTTCTACAGAAAGAGTGTTCAGAACTGCGCAATCAAAAGTATGGTTTAACTCTGTTAGCTTAATGAACATATCAGAAATAAGTTTCACACAATGCTTCTGTGTAGTTTTTATTTGAAGATATTTTTTTTCCCAATAGAGGCCTCTTAGCGCTCAGAATGTCCAATTGCAGTTTCTACAGAAAGAGTGTTTCAGAAAGGCTCAATCAAAAGTAAGGTTCAACTCTGTTAGTTGAATGCACAGAACAGAAAGACGTTTCATACAATGCTTCTGTGTAGTTTATATTTGAACATATTCTTTTTTCCACTATTACCCACTTAGCGCTACGAATGTCCAGTTGCATTTTCTACAGACAGAGTGTTTCAAAACTGCTCAATCAAAAGTATGGTTTAACTCTGTTAGCTGAATGCTCAGATCAGAAAGAAGTTTCACAGAATGCTTCTGTGTAGTTTATATTTGAATATATTCCTTTTTCCACTACTACGCTCTTAGCGCTCCAAATGTCCAGTTGCATTTTCTACAGAAAGAGTGTTCAGATCTGCTCAATCAAAAGTATGGTTTAACTCTGTTAGCTGAATGCACAGATCAGAAAGAAGTTTCACCGAATGATTCTGTATAGTTTATATTTGAAGACATTCCTTTTTCCACTATTACCCTCTTAGCGCTCCGAATCTCCACTTGCATTTTCTACAAAAAGAGTGTTTCATAACTGCTCAATCAAAAATATGTTTTATCTCTGTTAACTGAATTTACAGATCAGAAATAAGTTTCACAGAATGCATCTGTGTAGTTTTTATTTGAAGATATTCTTTTTCCCAATGTTGGCCTCTTAGCGCTTAGCATGTCCAATTGCAGTTTCTACAGAAAGAGTGTTTCAGAACGGCTCAATCAAAAGTAAGGTTCAACTCTGTTAGTTGAATGCACAGAACAGAAAGAATTTTCACAGAATGCTACTGTGTAGTTTATATTTGAATATATTCCTTTTTCCACTATTACCCTCTTAGCGCTCCGAATGTCCACTTGCATTTTCTACAGAGTGTTCAGAACTGCGCAATCAAAAGTATGGTTTAACTCTGTTAGCTTAATAAACATATCAGAAATAAGTTTCACACAATGCTTCTGTGTAGTTTTTATTTGAAGATATTATTTTTCCCAATAGAGGCCTCTTAGCGCTCAGAATGTCCAATTGCAGATTCTACAGAAAGAGTGTTTCAGAAAGGCTCAATCAAAAGTAAGGTTCAACTCTGTTAGTTGAATGCACAGAACAGAAAGAAGTTTCATACAATGCTTCTGTGTAGTTTATATTTGAACATATTCTTTTTTCCACTATTACCCACTTAGCGCTACGAATGTCCAGTTGCATTTTCTACAGACAGAGTGTTTCAAAACTGCTCAATCAAAAGTATGGTTTAACTCTGTTAGCTGAATGCTCAGATCAGAAAGAAGTTTCACAGAATGCTTCTGTGTAGTTTATATTTGAATATATTCCTTTTTCCACTACTACTCTCTTAGCGCCCCAAATGTCCAGTTGCATTTTCTACAGAAAGAGTGTTCAGATCTGCTCAATCAAAAGTATGGTTTAACTCTGTTAGCTGAATGCACAGATCAGAAAGAAGTTTCACAGAATGATTCTGTTTAGTTTATATTTGGAGACATTCCTTTTTCCACTATTACCCTCTTAGCGCTCCGAATCTCCACTTGCATTTTCTACAGAAATAGTGTTTCAGAACGGCTCAATCAAAACTAAGGTTCAACTCTTTTAGTTGAACAAACAGAACAGAAAGAAGTTTCACACAATTCTTCTGTGTAGTTTTTATTTGTAGACATTCTTTTTCCCAATATAGGCCTCTTAGCGCTCAGAATGTCCAATTGCAGTTTCTACAGAAAGAGTGTTTCAGAACGGCTCAATCAAAAGTAAGGTTCAACTCTGTTAGTTGAATGCTCAGATCAGAAAGAAGTTTCACAGAATGCTTCTGTGTAGTTTATATTTGAATATATTCCTTTCTCCACTATTACCCTCTTAGCGCTCCGAATGTCCACTTGCATTTTCTACAGAAAGAGTGTTCAGAACTGCGCAATCAAAAGTATGGTTTAACTCTGTTAGCTTAATGAACATATCAGAAATAAGTTTCACACAATGCTTCTGTGTAGTTTTTATTTGAAGATATTTTTTTTCCCAATAGAGGCCTCTTAGCGCTCAGAATGTCCAATTGCAGTTTCTACAGAAAGAGTGTTTCAGAAAGGCTCAATCAAAAGTAAGGTTCAACTCTGTTAGTTGAATGCACAGAACAGAAAGAAGTTTCATACAATGCTTCTGTGTAGTTTATATTTGAACATATTCTTTTTTCCACTATTACCCACTTAGCGCTACGAATGTCCAGTTGCATTTTCTACAGACAGAGTGTTTCAAAACTGCTCAATAAAAAGTATGGTTTAACTCTGTTAGCTGAATGCTCAGATCAGAAAGTAGTTTCACAGAATGCTTCTGTGTAGTTTATATTTGAATATATTCCTTTTTCCACTACTACGCTCTTAGCGCTCCAAATGTCCAGTTGCATTTTCTACAGAAAGAGTGTTCAGATCTGCTCAATCAAAAGTATGGTTTAACTCTGTTAGCTGAATGCACAGATCAGAAAGAAGTTTCACCGAATGATTCTGTATAGTTTATATTTGAAGACATTCCTTTTTCCACTATTACCCTCTTAGCGCTCCGAATCTCCACTTGCATTTTCTACAAAAAGAGTGTTTCATAACTGCTCAATCAAAAATATGTTTTATCTCTGTTAACTGAATTTACAGATCTGAAATAAGTTTCACAGAATGCATCTGTGTAGTTTTTATTTGAAGATATTCTTTTTCCCAATGTTGGCCTCTTAGCGCTTAGCATGTCCAATTGCAGTTTCTACAGAAAGAGTGTTTCAGAACGGCTCAATCAAAAGTAAGGTTCAACTCTGTTAGTTGAATGCACAGAACAGAAAGAATTTTCACAGAATGCTACTGTGTAGTTTATATTTGAATATATTCCTTTTTCCACTATTACCCTCTTAGCGCTCCGAATGTCCACTTGCATTTTCTACAGAGTGTTCAGAACTGCGCAATCAAAAGTATGGTTTAACTCTGTTAGCTTAATAAACATATCAGAAATAAGTTTCACACAATGCTTCTGTGTAGTTTTTATTTGAAGATATTATTTTTCCCAATAGAGGCCTCTTAGCGCTCAGAATGTCCAATTGCAGATTCTACAGAAAGAGTGTTTCAGAAAGGCTCAATCAAATGTAAGGTTCAACTCTGTTAGTTGAATGCACAGAACAGAAAGAAGTTTCATACAATGTTTCTGTGTAGTTTATATTTGAACATATTCTTTTTTCCACTATTACCCACTTAGCGCTACGAATGTCCAGTTGCATTTTCTACAGACAGAGTGTTTCAAAACTGCTCAATCAAAAGTATGGTTTAACTCTGTTAGCTGAATGCTCAGATCAGAAAGAAGTTTCACAGAATGCTTCTGTGTAGTTTATATTTGAATATATTCCTTTTTCCACTACTACTCTCTTAGCGCCCCAAATGTCCAGTTGCATTTTCTACAGAAAGAGTGTTCAGATCTGCTCAATCAAAAGTATGGTTTAACTCTGTTAGCTGAATGCACAGATCAGAAAGAAGTTTCACAGAATGATTCTGTGTAGTTTATATTTGGAGACATTCCTTTTTCCACTATTACCCTCTTAGCGCTCCGAATCTCCACTTGCAATTTCTACAGAAAGAGTGTTTCAGAACGGCTCAATCAAAACTAAGGTTCAACTCCTTTAGTTGAACAAACAGAACAGAAAGAAGTTTCACACAATTCTTCTGTGTAGTTTTTATTTGTAGACATTCTTTTTCCCAATATAGGCCTCTTAGCGCTCAGAATGTCCAATTGCAGTTTCTACAGAAAGAGTGTTTCAGAACGGCTCAATCAAAAGTAAGGTTCAACTCTGTTAGTTGAATGCTCAGATCAGAAAGAAGTTTCACAGAATGCTTCTGTGTAGTTTATATTTGAATATATTCCTTTCTCCACTATTACCCTCTTAGCGCTCCGAATGTCCACTTGCATTTTCTACAGAAAGAGTGTTCAGAACTGCGCAATCAAAAGTATGGTTTAACTCTGTTAGCTTAATGAACATATCAGAAATAAGTTTCACACAATGCTTCTGTGTAGTTTTTATTTGAAGATATTTTTTTTCCCAATAGAGGCCTCTTAGCGCTCAGAATGTCCAATTGCAGTTTCTACAGAAAGAGTGTTTCAGAAAGGCTCAATCAAAAGTAAGGTTCAACTCTGTTAGTTGAATGCACAGAACAGAAAGACGTTTCATACAATGCTTCTGTGTAGTTTATATTTGAACATATTCTTTTTTCCACTATAACCCACTTAGCGCTACGAATGTCCAGTTGCATTTTCTACAGACAGAGTGTTTCAAAACTGCTCAATCAAAAGTATGGTTTAACTCTGTTAGCTGAATGCTCAGATCAGAAAGAAGTTTCACAGAATGCTTCTGTGTAGTTTATATTTGAATATATTCCTTTTTCCACTACTACGCTCTTAGCGCTCCAAATGTCCAGTTGCATTTTCTACAGAAAGAGTGTTCAGATCTGCTCAATCAAAAGTATGGTTTAACTCTGTTAGCTGAATGCACAGATCAGAAAGAAGTTTCACCGAATGATTCTGTATAGTTTATATTTGAAGACATTCCTTTTTCCACTATTACCTTCTTAGCGCTCCGAATCTCCACTTGCATTTTCTACAAAAAGAGTGTTTCATAACTGCTCAATCAAAAATATGTTTTATCTCTGTTAACTGAATTTACAGATCAGAAATAAGTTTCACAGAATGCATCTGTGTAGTTTTTATTTGAAGATATTCTTTTTCCCAATGTTGGCCTCTTAGCGCTTAGCATGTCCAATTGCAGTTTCTACAGAAAGAGTGTTTCAGAACGGCTCAATCAAAAGTAAGGTTCAACTCTGTTAGTTGAATGCACAGAACAGAAAGAATTTTCACAGAATACTACTGTGTAGTTTATATTTGAATATATTCCTTTTTCCACTATTACCCTCTTAGCGCTCCGAATGTCCACTTGCATTTTCTACAGAGTGTTCAGAACTGCGCAATCAAAAGTATGGTTTAACTCTGTTAGCTTAATAAACATATCAGAAATAAGTTTCACACAATGCTTCTGTGTAGTTTTTATTTGAAGATATTATTTTTCCCAATAGAGGCCTCTTAGCGCTCAGAATGTCCAATTGCAGATTCTACAGAAAGAGTGTTTCAGAAAGGCTCAATCAAAAGTAAGGTTCAACTCTGTTAGTTGAATGCACAGAACAGAAAGAAGTTTCATACAATGCTTCTGTGTAGTTTATATTTGAACATATTCTTTTTTCCACTATTACCCACTTAGCGCTACGAATGTCCAGTTGCATTTTCTACAGACAGAGTGTTTCAAAACTGCTCAATCAAAAGTATGGTTTAACTCTGTTAGCTGAATGCTCAGATCAGAAAGAAGTTTCACAGAATGCTTCTGTGTAGTTTATATTTGAATATATTCCTTTTTCCACTACTACTCTCTTAGCGCCCCAAATGTCCAGTTGCATTTTCTACAGAAAGAGTGTTCAGAGCTGCTCAATCAAAAGTATGGTTTAACTCTGTTAGCTGAATGCACAGATCAGAAAGAAGTTTCACAGAATGATTCTGTTTAGTTTATATTTGGAGACATTCCTTTTTCCACTATTACCCTCTTAGCGCTCCGAATCTCCACTTGCATTTTCTACAGAAATAGTGTTTCAGAACGGCTCAATCAAAACTAAGGTTCAACTCTTTTAGTTGAAGAAACAGAACAGAAAGAAGTTTCACACAATTCTTCTGTGTAGTTTTTATTTGTAGACATTCTTTTTCCCAATATAGGCCTCTTAGCGCTCAGAATGTCCAATTGCAGTTTCTACAGAAAGAGTGTTTCAGAACGGCTCAATCAAAAGTAAGGTTCAACTCTGTTGGTTGAATGCTCAGATCAGAAAGAAGTTTCACAGAATGCTTCTGTGTAGTTTATATTTGAATATATTCCTTTCTCCACTATTACCCTCTTAGCGCTCCGAATGTCCACTTGCATTTTCTACAGAAAGAGTGTTCAGAACTGCGCAATCAAAAGTATGGTTTAACTCTGTTAGCTTAATGAACATATCAGAAATAAGTTTCACACAATGCTTCTGTGTAGTTTTTATTTGAAGATATTTTTTTTCCCAATAGAGGCCTCTTAGCGCTCAGAATGTCCAATTGCAGTTTCTACAGAAAGAGTGTTTCAGAAAGGCTCAATCAAAAGTAAGTTTCAACTCTGTTAGTTGAATGCACAGAACAGAAAGAAGTTTCATACAATGCTTCTGTGTAGTTTATATTTGAACATATTCTTTTTTCCACTATTACCCACTTAGCGCTACGAATGTCCAGTTGCATTTTCTACAGACAGAGTGTTTCAAAACTGCTCAATAAAAAGTATGGTTTAACTCTGTTAGCTGAATGCTCAGATCAGAAAGTAGTTTCACAGAATGCTTCTGTGTAGTTTATATTTGAATATATTCCTTTTTCCACTACTACGCTCTTAGCGCTCCAAATGTCCAGTTGCATTTTCTACAGAAAGAGTGTTCAGATCTGCTCAATCAAAAGTATGGTTTAACTCTGTTAGCTGAATGCACAGATCAGAAAGAAGTTTCACCGAATGATTCTGTATAGTTTATATTTGAAGACATTCCTTTTTCCACTATTACCCTCTTAGCGCTCCGAATCTCCACTTGCATTTTCTACAAAAAGAGTGTTTCATAACTGCTCAATCAAAAATATGTTTTATCTCTGTTAACTGAATTTACAGATCTGAAATAAGTTTCACAGAATGCATCTGTGTAGTTTTTATTTGAAGATATTCTTTTTCCCAATGTTGGCCTCTTAGCGCTTAGCATGTCCAATTGCAGTTTCTACAGAAAGAGTGTTTCAGAACGGCTCAATCAAAAGTAAGGTTCAACTCTGTTAGTTGAATGCACAGAACAGAAAGAATTTTCACAGAATGCTACTGTGTAGTTTATATTTGAATATATTCCTTTTTCCACTATTACCCTCTTAGCGCTCCGAATGTCCACTTGCATTTTCTACAGAGTGTTCAGAACTGCGCAATCAAAAGTATGGTTTAACTCTGTTAGCTTAATAAACATATCAGAAATAAGTTTCACACAATGCTTCTGTGTAGTTTTTATTTGAAGATATTATTTTTCCCAATAGAGGCCTCTTAGCGCTCAGAATGTCCAATTGCAGATTCTACAGAAAGAGTGTTTCAGAAAGGCTCAATCAAATGTAAGGTTCAACTCTGTTAGTTGAATGCACAGAACAGAAAGAAGTTTCATACAATGCTTCTGTGTAGTTTATATTTGAACATATTCTTTTTTCCACTATTACCCACTTAGCGCTACGAATGTCCAGTTGCATTTTCTACAGACAGAGTGTTTCAAAACTGCTCAATCAAAAGTATGGTTTAACTCTGTTAGCTGAATGCTCAGATCAGAAAGAAGTTTCACAGAATGCTTCTGTGTAGTTTATATTTGAATATATTCCTTTTTCCACTACTACTCTCTTAGCGCCCCAAATGTCCAGTTGCATTTTCTACAGAAAGAGTGTTCAGATCTGCTCAATCAAAAGTATGGTTTAACTCTGTTAGCTGAATGCACAGATCAGAAAGAAGTTTCACAGAATGATTCTGTGTAGTTTATATTTGGAGACATTCCTTTTTCCACTATTACCCTCTTAGCGCTCCGAATCTCCACTTGCAATTTCTACAGAAAGAGTGTTTCAGAACGGCTCAATCAAAACTAAGGTTCAACTCCTTTAGTTGAACAAACAGAACAGAAAGAAGTTTCACACAATTCTTCTGTGTAGTTTTTATTTGTAGACATTCTTTTTCCCAATATAGGCCTCTTAGCGCTCAGAATGTCCAATTGCAGTTTCTACAGAAAGAGTGTTTCAGAACGGCTCAATCAAAAGTAAGGTTCAACTCTGTTAGTTGAATGCTCAGATCAGAAAGAAGTTTCACAGAATGCTTCTGTGTAGTTTATATTTGAATATATTCCTTTCTCCACTATTACCCTCTTAGCGCTCCGAATGTCCACTTGCATTTTCTACAGAAAGAGTGTTCAGAACTGCGCAATCAAAAGTATGGTTTAACTCTGTTAGCTTAATGAACATATCAGAAATAAGTTTCACACAATGCTTCTGTGTAGTTTTTATTTGAAGATATTTTTTTTCCCAATAGAGGCCTCTTAGCGCTCAGAATGTCCAATTGCAGTTTCTACAGAAAGAGTGTTTCAGAAAGGCTCAATCAAAAGTAAGGTTCAACTCTGTTAGTTGAATGCACAGAACAGAAAGAAGTTTCATACAATGCTTCTGTGTAGTTCATATTTGAACATATTCTTTTTTCCACTATAACCCACTTAGCGCTACGAATGTCCAGTTGCATTTTCTACAGACAGAGTGTTTCAAAACTGCTCAATCAAAAGTATGGTTTAACTCTGTTAGCTTAATGCTCAGATCAGAAAGAAGTTTCACAGAATGCTTCTGTGTAGTTTATATTTGAATATATTCCTTTTTCCACTACTACGCTCTTAGCGCTCCAAATGTCCAGTTGCATTTTCTACAGAAAGAGTGTTCAGATCTGCTCAATGAAAAGTATGGTTTAACTCTGTTAGCTGAATGCACAGATCAGAAAGAAGTTTCACAGAATGATTCTGTGTAGTTTATATTTGAAGACATTCCTTTTTCCACTATTACCCTCTTAGCGCTCCGAATCTCCACTTGCATTTTCTACAAAAAGAGTGTTTCATAACTGCTCAATCAAAAATATGTTTTATCTCTGTTAACTGAATTTACAGATCAGAAATAAGTTTCACAGAATGCATCTGTGTAGTTTTTATTTGAAGATATTCTTTTTCCCAATGTTGGCCTCTTAGCGCTTAGCATGTCCAATTGCAGTTTCTACAGAAAGAGTGTTTCAGAACGGCTCAATCAAAAGTAAGGTTCAATTCTGTTAGTTGAATGCACAGAACAGAAAGTAGTTTCATACAATGCTTCTGCGTAGTTCATATTTGAACATATTCTTTTTTCCACTATTACCCACATAGCGCTACGAATGTCCAGTTGCATTTTCTACAGACAGAGTGTTTCAAAACTGCTCAATCAAAAGTATGGTTTAACTCTGTTAGCTGAATGCTCAGATCAGAAAGAAGTTTCACAGAATGCTTCTGTGTAGTTTATATTTGAATATATTCCTTTTTCCACTACTACGCTCTTAGCGCTCCAAATGTCCAGTTGCATTTTCTACAGAAAGAGTGTTCAGATCTGCTCAATCAAAAGTATGGTTTAACTCTGTTAGCTGAATGCACAGATCAGAAAGAAGTTTCACCGAATGATTCTGTGTAGTTTATATTTGAAGACATTCCTTTTTCCACTATTACCCACTTAGCGCTCCGAATCTCCACTTGCATTTTCTACAAAAAGAGTGTTTCATAACTGCTCAATCAAAAATATGTTTTATCTCAGTTAACTGAATTTACAGATCAGAAATAAGTTTCACAGAATGCATCTGTGTAGTTTTTATTTGAAGATATTCTTTTTCCCAATGTAGGCCTCTTAGCGCTTAGCATGTCCAATTGCAGTTTCTACAGAAAGAGTGTTTCAGAACGGCTCAATCAAAAGTAAGGTTCAAGTCTGTTAGTTGAATGCACAGAACAGAAAGAATTTTCACAGAATGCTACTGTGTAGTTTATATGTGAATATATTCCTTTTTCCACTATTACCCTCTTAGCGCTCCGAATGTCCACTTGCATTTTCTACAGAAAGAGTGTTCAGAACTGCGCAATCAAAAGTATGGTTTAACTCTGTTAGCTTAATGAACATATCAGAAATAAGTTTCACACAATGCTTCTGTGTAGTTTTTATTTGAAGATATTATTTTTCCCAATAGAGGCCTCTAAGCGCTCAGAATGTCCAATTGCAGTTTCTACAGAAAGAGTGTTTCAGAAAGGCTCAATGAAAAGTAAGGTTCAACTCTGTTAGTTGAATGCACAGAACAGAAAGAAGTTTCATACAATGCTTCTGTGTAGTTTATATTTGAACATATTCTTTTTTCCACTATTACCCACTTAGCGCTACGAATGTCCAGTTGCATTTTCTACAGACAGAGTGTTTCAAAACTGCTCAATCAAAAGTATGGTTTAACTCTGTTAGCTGAATGCTCAGATCAGAAAGAAGTTTCACAGAATGCTTCTGTGTAGTTTATATTTGAATATATTCCTTTTTCCACTACTACTCTCTTAGCGCTCCAAATGTCCAGTTGCATTTTCTACAGAAAGAGTGTTCAGATCTGCTCAATCAAAAGTATGGTTTAACTCTGTTAGCTGAATGCACAGATCAGAAAGAAGTTTCACAGAATGAATCTGTGTAGTTTATATTTAAAGACATTCCTTTTTCCACTATTACCCTCTTAGCGCTCCGAATCTCCACTTGCATTTTCTACAGAAAGAGTGTTTCAGAACGGCTCAATCAAAATTAAGGTTCAACTCTTTTAGTTGAACAAACAGAACAGAAAGAAGTTTCACACAATTCTTCTGTGTAGTTTTTATTTGTAGACATTCTTTTTCCCAATATAGGCCTCTTAGCGCTCAGAATGTCCAATTGCAGTTTCTACAGAAAGAGTGTTTCAGAAAGGCTCAATCAAAAGTAAGGTTCAACTCTGTTAGTTGAATGCACAGAACAGAAAGAAGTTTCATACAATGCTTCTGTGTAGTTTATATTTGAACATATTCTTTTTTCCACTATTACCCACTTAGCGCTACGAATGTCCAGTTGCATTTTCTACAGACAGAGTGTTTCAAAACTGCTCAATAAAAAGTATGGTTTAACTCTGTTAGCTGAATGCTCAGATCAGAAAGAAGTTTCACAGAATGCTTCTGTGTAGTTTATATTTGAATATATTCCTTTTTCCACTACTACGCTCTTAGCGCTCCAAATGTCCAGTTGCATTTTCTACAGAAAGAGTGTTCAGATCTGCTCAATCAAAAGTATGGTTTAACTCTGTTAGCTGAATGCACAGATCAGAAAGAAGTTTCACCGAATGATTCTGTGTAGTTTATATTTGAAGACATTCCTTTTTCCACTATTACCCTCTTAGCGCTCCGAATCTCCACTTGCATTTTCTACAAAAAGAGTGTTTCATAACTGCTCAATCAAAAATATGTTTTATCTCTGTTAACTGAATTTACAGATCAGAAATAAGTTTCACAGAATGCATCTGTGTAGTTTTTATTTGAAGATATTCTTTTTCCCAATGTTGGCCTCTTAGCGCTTAGCATGTCCAATTGCAGTTTCTACAGAAAGAGTGTTTCAGAACGGCTCAATCAAAAGTAAGGTTCAACTCTGTTAGTTGAATGCACAGAACAGAAAGAATTTTCACAGAATGCTACTGTGTAGTTTATATTTGAATATATTCCTTTCTCCACTATTACCCTCTTAGCGCTCCGAATGTCCACTTGCATTTTCTACAGAAAGAGTGTTCAGAACTGCGCAATCAAAAGTATGGTTTAACTCTGTTAGCTTAATGAACATATCAGAAATAAGTTTCACACAATGCTTCTGTGTATTTTTTATTTGAAGATATTATTTTTCCCAATAGAGACCTCTTAGCGCTCAGAATGTCCAATTGCAGTTTCTACAGAAAGAGTGTTTCAGAAAGGCTCAAACAAAAGTAAGTTTCAACTCTGTTAGTTGAATGCACAGAACAGAAAGAAGTTTCATACAATGCTTCTGTGTAGTTTATATTTGAACATATTTTTTTTCCACTATTACCCACTTAGCGCTACGAATGTCCAGTTGCATTTTCTACAGACAAAGTGTTTCAAAACTGCTCAATCAAAAGTATGGTTTAAATCTGTTAGCTGAATGCTCAGATCAGAAAGAAGTTTCACAGAATGCTTCTGTGTAGTTTATATTTGAATATATTCCTTTTTCCACTACTACTCTCTTAGCGCTCCAAATGTCCAGTTGCATTTTCTACAGAAAGAGTGTTCAGATCTGCTCAATCAAAAGTATGGTTTAACTCTGTTAGCTGAATGCACAGATCAGAAAGAAGTTTCACAGAATGATTCTGTGTAGTTTATATTTGGAGACATTCCTTTTTCCACTATTACCCTCTTAGCGCTCCGAATCTCCATTTGCATTTTCTACAGAAAGAGTGTTTCAGAACGGCTCAATCAAAACTAAGGTTCAACTCTTTTAGTTGAACAAACAGAACAGAAATAAGTTTCACACAATTCTTCTGTGTAGCTTTTATTTGTAGACATTCTTTTTCCCAATATAGGCCTCTTAGCGCTCAGAATGTCCAATTGCAGTTTCTACAGAAAGAGTGTTTCAGAACAGCTCAATCAAATGTAAGGTTCAACTCTGTTTGTAGAATGCACAGAACAGAAAGAAGTTTCATACAATGCTTCTGTGTAGTTCACATTTGAAAATATTCTTTTTTCCACTATTACCCACTTAGCGCTACGAATGTCCAGTTGCATTTTCTACAGACAGAGTGTTTCAAAACTGCTCAATCAAAAGTATGGTTTAACTCTGTTAGCTGAATGCTCAGATCAGAAAGAAGTTTCACAGAATGCTTCTGTGTAGTTTATATTTGAATATATTCCTTTTTCCACTAATACGCTCTTATCGCTCCAAATGTCCAGTTGCATTTTCTACAGAAAGAGTGTTCAGATCTGCTCAATCAAAAGTATGGTTTAACTCTGTTAGTTGAATGCACAGATCAGAAAGAAATTTCACCGAATGATTCTGTGTAGTTTATATTTGAAGACATTGCTTTTTCCACTATTACCCTCTTAGCGCTCCGAATCTCCACTTGCATTTTCTACAAAAAGAGTGTTTCATAACTGCTCAATCAAAAATATGTTTTATCTCTGTTAACTGAATTTACAGATCAGAAATAAGTTTCACAGAGTGCATCTGTGTAGTTTTTATTTGAAGATATTCTTTTTCCCAATGTAGGCCTCTTAGCGCTTAGCATGTCCAATTGCAGTTTCTACAGAAAGAGTGTTTCAGAACGGCTCAATCAAAAGTAAGGTTCAACCCTGTTAGTTGAATGCACAGAACAGAAAGAATTTTCACAGAATGCTACTGTGTAGTTTATATTTGTATATATTCCTTTTTCCACTATTACCCTCTTAGCGCTCCGAATGTCCACTTGCATTTTCTACAGAAAGAGTGTTCAGAACTGCGCAATCAAAAGTATGGTTTAACTCTGTTAGCTTAATGAACATATCAGAAATAAGTTTCACACAATGCTTCTGTGTAGTTTTTATTTGAAGATATTATTTTTCCCAATAGAGGCCTCTTAGCGCTCAGAATGTCCAATTGCAGATTCTACAGAAAGAGTGTTTCAGAAAGGCTCAATCAAAAGTAAGGTTCAACTCTGTTAGTTGAATGCACAGAACAGAAAGAAGTTTCATACAATGCTTCTGTGTAGTTTATATTTGAACATATTCTTTTTTCCACTATTACCCACTTAGCGCTACGAATGTCCAGTTGCATTTTCTACAGACAGAGTGTTTCAAAACTGCTCAATCAAAGGTATGGTTTAACTCTGTTAGCTGAATGCTCAGATCAGAAAGAAGTTTCACAGAATGCTGCTGTGTAGTTTATATTTGAATATATTCCTTTTTCCACTACTACGCTCTTAGCGCTCCAAATGTCCAGTTGCATTTTCTACAGAAAGAGTGTTCAGATCTGCTCAATCAAAAGTATGGTTTAACTCTGTTAGCTGAATGCACAGATCAGAAAGAAGTTTCACCGAATGATTCTGTGTAGTTTATATTTGAAGACATTCCTTTTTCCACTATTACCTTCTTAGCGCTCCGAATCTCCACTTGCATTTTCTACAGAAAGAGTGTTTCAGAACGGCTCAATCAAAACTAAGGTTCAACTCTTTTAGTTGAACAAACAGAACAGAAATAAGTTTCACACAATGCTTCTGTGTAGCTTTTATTTGTAGACATTCTTTTTCCCAATATAGGCCTCTTAGCGCTCAGAATGTCCAATTGCAGTTTCTACAGAAAGAGTGTTTCAGAACAGCTCAATCAAAAGTAAGGTTCAACTCTGTTAGTAGAATGCACAGAACAGAAAGTAGTTTCATACAATGCTTCTGTGTAGTTCATATTTGAAAATATTCTTTTTTCCACTATTACCCACTTAGCGCTACGAATGTCCAGTTGCATTTTCTACAGACAGAGTGTTTCAAAACTGCTCAATCAAAAGTATGGTTTAACTCTGTTAGCTGAATGCTCAGATCAGAAAGAAGTTTCACAGAATGCTTCTGTGTAGTTTATATTTGAATATATTCCTTTTTCCACTACTACGCTCTTAGCGCTCCAAATGTCCAGTTGCATTTTCTACAGAAAGAGTGTTCAGATCTGCTCAATCAAAAGTATGGTTTAACTCTGTTAGTTGAATGCACAGATCAGAAAGAAGTTTCACCGAATGATTCTGTGTAGTTTATATTTGAAGACATTGCTTTTTCCACTATTACCCTCTTAGCGCTCCGAATCTCCACTTGCATTTTCTACAAAAAGAGTGTTTCATAACTGCTCAATCAAAAATATGTTTTATCTCTGTTAACTGAATTTACAGATCAGAAATAAGTTTCACAGAGTGCATCTGTGTAGTTTTTATTTGAAGATATTCTTTTTCCCAATGTAGGCCTCTTAGCGCTTAGCATGTCCAATTGCAGTTTCTACAGAAAGAGTGTTTCAGAACGGCTCAATCAAAAGTAAGGTTCAACTCTGTTAGTTGAATGCACAGAACAGAAAGAATTTTCACAGAATGCTACTGTGTAGTTTATATTTGAATATATTCCTTTTTCCACTATTACCCTCTTAGCGCTCGGAATGTCCACTTGCATTTTCTACAGAAAGAGTGTTCAGAACTGCGCAATCCAAAGTATGGTTTAACTCTGTTAGCTTAATGAACATATCAGAAATAAGTTTCACACAATGCTTCTGTGTAGTTTTTATTTGAAGATATTATTTTTCCCAATAGAGGCCTCTTAGCGCTCAGAATGTCCAATTGCAGATTCTACAGAAAGAGTGTTTCAGAAAGGCTCAATCAAAAGTAAGGTTCAACTCTGTTAGTTGAATGCACAGAACAGAAAGAAGTTTCATACAATGCTTCTGTGTAGTTTATATTTGAACATATTCTTTTTTCCACTATTACCCACTTAGCGCTACGAATGTCCAGTTGCATTTTCTACAGACAGAGTGTTTCAAAACTGCTCAATCAAAAGTATGGTTTAACTCTGTTAGCTGAATGCTCAGATCAGAAAGAAGTTTCACAGAATGCTGCTGTGTAGTTTATATTTGAATATATTCCTTTTTCCACTACTACGCTCTTAGCGCTCCAAATGTCCAGTTGCATTTTCTACAGAAAGAGTGTTCAGATCTGCTCAATCAAAAGTATGGTTTAACTCTGTTAGCTGAATGCACAGATCAGAAAGAAGTTTCACCGAATGATTCTGTGTAGTTTATATTTGAAGACATTCCTTTTTCCACTATTACCCTCTTAGCGCTCCGAATCTCCACTTGCGTTTTCTACAAAAAGAGTGTTTCATAACTACTCAATCAAAAATATGTTTTATCTCTGTTAACTGAATTTACAGATCAGAAATAAGTTTCACAGAATGCATCTGTGTAGTTTTTATTTGAAGATATTCTTTTTCCCAATGTAGGCCTCTTAGCGCTTAGCATGTCCAATTGCAGTTTCTACAGAAAGAGTGTTTCAGAACGGCTCAATCAAAAGTAAGGTTCAACTCTGTTAGTTGAATGCACAGAACAGAAAGATTTTCACAGAATGCTACTGTGTAGTTTATATTTGAATATATTCCTTTCTCCATTATTACCCTCTTAGCGCTCCGAATGTCCACTTGCATTTTCTACAGAAAGAGTGTTCAGAACTGCGCAATCAAAAGTATGGTTTAACTCTGTTAGCTTAATGAACATATCAGAAATAAGTTTCACACAATGCTTCTGTGTAGTATTTATTTGAAGATATTATTTTTCCCAATATAGGCCTCTTAGTGCTCAGAATGTCCAATTGCAGTTTCTACAGAAAGAGTGTTTCAGAAAGGCTCAATCAAAAGTAAGGTTCATCTCTGTTAGTTGAATGCACAGAACAGAAAGAAATTTCATACAATGCTTCTGTGTAGTTTATATTTGAACATATTCTTTTTTCCACTATTACCCACTTAGCGCTACGATGGTCCAGTTGCATTTTCTACAGACAGAGAGTTTCAAAACTGCTCAATCAAAAGTATGGTTTAACTCTGTTAGCTGAATGCTCAGATCAGAAAGAAGTTTCACAGAATGCTTCTGTGTAGTTTATATTTGAATATATTCCTTTTTCCACTACTACTCTCTTAGCGCTCCAAATGTCCGGTTGCATTTTCTACAGAAAGAGTGTTCATATCTGCTCAATCAAAAGTATGGTTTAACTCTGTTAGCTGAATGCACAGATCAGAAATAAGTTTCACAGAATGATTCTGTGTAGTTTATATTTGGAGGCATTCCTTTTTCCACTATTACCCTCTTAGCGCTCCGAATCTCCACTTGCATTTTCTTCAGAAATAGTGTTTCAGAACGGCTCAATCAAAACTAAGGTTCAACTCTTTTAGTTGAACAAACAGAACAGAAAGAAGTTTCACACAATTCTTCTGTGTAGTTTTTATTTGTAGACATTCTTTTTCCCAATATAGGCCTCTTAGCGCTCAGAATGTCCAATTGCAGTTTCTACAGAAAGAGTGTTTCAGAACGGCTCAATCAAAAGTAAGGTTCAACTCTGTTAGTTGAATGCACAGAACAGAAAGAAGTTTCATACAATGCTTCTGTGTAGTTTATATTTGAACATATTCTTTTTTCCACTATTACCCACTTAGCGCTACGAATGTCCAGTTGCATTTTCTACAGACAGAGTGTTTCAAAACTGCTCAATCAAAAGTATGTTTTAACTCTGTTAGCTGAATGCTCAGATCGGAAAGAAGTTTCACAAAATGCTTCTGTGTAGTTTATATTTGAATATATTCCTTTTTCCACTACTACGCTCTTAGCGCTCCAAATGTCCAGTTGCATTTTCTACAGAAAGAGTGTTCAGATCTGCTCAATCAAAGTATGGTTTAACTCTGTTAGCTGAATGCACAGATCAGAAAGAAGTTTCACCGAATGATTCTGTGTAGTTTATATTTGAAGACATTCCTTTTTCCACAATTTCCCTCTTAGCGCTCCGAATCTCCACTTGCATTTTCTACAAAAAGAGTGTTTCATAACTGCTCAATCAAAAATATGTTTTATCTCTGTTAACTGAATTTACAGATCAGAAATAAGTTTCACAGAATGCATCTGTGTAGTTTTTATTTGAAGATATTCTTTTTCCCAATGTAGGCCTCTTAGCGCTTAGCATGTCCAATTGCAGTTTCTACAGAAAGAGTGTTTCAGAACGGCTCAATCAAAAGTAAGGTTCAACTCTGTTAGTTGAATGCACAGAACAGAAAGAATTTTCACAGAATGCTACTCTGTAGTTTATATTTGAATATATTCCTTTCTCCACTATTACCCTCTTAGCGCTCCGAATGTCCACTTGCATTTTCTACAGAAAGAGTGTTCAGAACTGCGCAATCAAAAGTAGGGTTTAACTCTGTTAGCTTAATGAACATATCAGAAATAAGTTTCACACAATGCTTCTGTGTAGTTTTTATTTGAAGATATTATTTTTCCCAATATAGGCCTCTTAGCGCTCAGAATGTCCAATTGCAGTTTCTACAGAAAGAGTGTTTCAGAAAGGCTCAATCAAAAGTAAGGTTCATCTCTGTTAGTTGAATGCACAGAACAGAAAGAAATTTCATACAATGATTCTGTGTAGTTTATATTTGAACATATTCTTTTTTCCACTATTACCCACTTAGCGCTACGAATGTCCAGTTGCATTTTCTACAGACAGAGAGTTTCAAAACTGCTCAATCAAAAGTATGGTTTAACTCTGTTAGCTGAATGCTCAGATCAGAAAGAAGTTTCACAGATTGCTTCTGTGTAGTTTATATTTGAATATATTCCTTTATCCACTACTACTCTCTTAGCGCTCCAAATGTCCTGTTGCATTTTCTACAGAAAGAGTGTTCAGATCTGCTCAATCAAAAGTATGTTTTAACTCTGTTAGCTGAATGCACAGATCAGAAAGAAGTTTCACAGAATGATTCTGTGTAGTTTATATTTGGAGGCATTCCTTTTTCCACTATTACCCTCTTAGCGCTCCGAATCTCCACTTGCATTTTCTACAGAAAGAGTGTTTCAGAACGGCTCAATCAAAACTAAGGTTCAAGTCTTTTTGTTGAACAAACAGAACAGAAAGAAGTTTCACACAATTCTTCTGTGTAGTTTTTATTTGTAGACATTCTTTTTCCCAATATATGCCTCTTAGCGCTCAGAATGTCCAATTGCAGTCTCTACAGAAAGAGTGTTTCACAACGGCTCAATCAAAAGTAAGGTTCAACTCTGTTAGTTGAATGCACAGAACAGAAAGAAGTTTCATACAATGCTTCTGTGTAGTTTATATTTGAACATATTCTTTTTTCCACTATTACCCACTTAGCGCTACGAATGTCCAGTGGCATTTTCTACAGACAGAGTGTTTCAAAACTGGTCAATCAAAAGTATGGTTTAACTCTGTTAGCTGAATGCTCAGATCAGAAAGAAGTTTCACAGAATGCTTCTGTGTAGTTTATATTTGAATATATTCCTTTTTCCACTACTACGCTCTTAGCGCTCCAAATGTGCAGTTGCATTTTCTACAGAAAGAGTGTTCAGATCTGCTCAATCAAAAGTATGGTTTAACTCTGTTAGCTGAATGCACAGATCAGAAAGAAGTTTCACCGAATAATTCTCTGTAGTTTATATTTGAAGACATTCCTTTTTCCGCTATTACCCTCTTAGCGCTCCGAATCTCCAATTGCATTTTCTACAAAAAGAGTGTTTCATAACTGCTCAATCAAAAATATGTTTTATCTCTGTTAACTGAATTTACAGATCAGAAATAAGTTTCACAGAATGCATCTGTGTAGTTTTTATTTGAAGATATTCTTTTTCCCATTGTAGGCCTCTTAGCGCTTAGCATGTCCAATTGCATTTTTTACAGAAAGAGTGTTTCAGAACGGCTCAATCAAATGTAAGGTTCAACTCAGTTAGTTGAATGCACAGAACAGAAAGAATTTTCACAGAATTCTACTGTGTAGTTTATATTTGAATATATTCCTTTCTCCACTATTACCCTCTTAGCGCTCCGAATGTCCACTTGCATTTTCTACAGAAAGAGTGTTCAGAACTGCGCAATCAAAAGCATGGTTTAACTCTGTTAGCTTAATGAACGTATCAGAAATAAGTTTCACACAATGCTTCTGTGTAGTTTTTATTTGAAGATATTATTTTTCCCAATAGAGGCCTCTTAGCGCTCAGAATGTCCAATTGCTGTTTCTACAGAAAGAGTGTTTCAGAAAGGCTCAATCAAAAGTAAGGTTCAACTCTGTTAGTTGAATGCACAGAACAGAAAGAAATTTCATACAATGCTTCTGTGTAGTTTATATTTGAAGATATTCTTTTTTCCACTATTACCCACTTGGCGCTACGAATGTCCATTTGCATTTTCTACAGACAGAGTGTTTCAAAACTGCTCAATCAAAAGTATGGTTTAACTCTGTTAGCTGAATGCTCAGATCAGAAAGAAGTTTCACAGAATGCTTCTGTGTAGTTTATATTTGAATATATTCCTTTTTTCACTACTACTCTCTTAGCGCTCCAAATGTCCAGTTGCATTTTCTACAGAAAGAGTGTTCAGATCTGCTCAATCAAAAGTATGGTTTTACTCTGTTAGCTGAATGCACAGATCAGAAAGAAGTTTCACAGAATGATTCTGTGTAGTTTATATTTGGAGACATTCCTTTTTCCACTATTACCCTCTTATCGCTCCGAATCTCCACTTGCATTTTCTACAGAAAGAGTGTGTCAGAGTGGCTCAATCAAAATTAAGGTTCAACTCTTTTAGTTGAACAAACAGAACAGAAAGAAGTTTCACACAATTCTTCTGTGTAGTTTTTATTTGTAGACATTCTTTTTCCCAATATAGGCCTCTTAGCGCTCAGAATGTCCAATTGCAGTTTCTACAGAAAGAGTGTTTCAGAACGGCTCAATCAAAAGTAAGGTTCAACTCTGTTAGTTGAATGCACAGAACAGAAAGAAGTTTCATACAATGCTTCTGTGTAGTTTATATTTGAACATATTCTTTTTTCCACTATTACCCACTTAGCGCTACGAATGTCCAGTTGCATTTTCTACAGACAGAGTGTTTCAAAACTGCTCAATCAAAAGTATGGTTTAACTCTGTTAGCTGAATGCTCAGATCAGAAAGAAGTTTCACAGAATGCTTCTGTGTAGTTTATATTTGAATATATTCCTTTTTCCACTACTACGCTCTTAGCGCTCCAAATGTCCAGTTGCATTTTCTACAGAAAGAGTGTTCAGATCTGCTCAATCAAAAGTATGGTTTAACTCTGTTAGCTGAATGCACAGATCAGAAAGAAGTTTCACCGAATGATTCTGTGTAGTTTATATTTGAAGACATTCCTTTTTCCACTATTACCCTCTTAGCGCTCCGAATCTCCACTTGCATTTTCTACAAAAAGAGTGTTTCATAACTGCTCAATCAAAAATATGTTTTATCTCTGTTAACTGAATTTACAGATCAGAAATAAGTTTCACAGAATGCATCTGTGTAGTTTTTATTTGAAGATATTCTTTTTCCCAATGTAGGCCTCTTAGCGCTTAGCATGTCCAATTGCAGTTTCTACAGAAAGAGTGTTTCAGAACGGCTCAATCAAAAGTAAGGTTCAACTCTGTTAGTTGAATGCACAGAACAGAAAGAATTTTCACAGAATGCTACTGTGTAGTTTATATTTGAATATATTCCTTTCTCCACTATTACCCTCTTAGCGCTCCTAATGTCCACTTGCATTTTCTACAGAATGAGTGTTCAGAACTGCGCAATCAAAAGCATGATTTAACTCTGTTAGCTTAATGAACATATCAGAAATAAGTTTCACACAATGCTTCTGTGTAGTTTTTATTTGAAGATATTATTTTTCCCAATAGAGGCCTCTTAGCGCTCAGAATGTCCAATTGCAGTTTCTACAGAAAGAGTGTTTCAGAAAGGCTCAATCAAAGTAAGGTTCAACTCTGTTAGTTGAATGCACAGAACAGAAAGAAATTTCATACAATGCTTCTGTGTAGTTTATATTTGAACATATTCTTTTTTCCACTATAACCCACTTGGCGCTACGAATGTCCCGTTGCATTTTCTACAGACAGAGTGTTTCAAAACTGCTCAATCAAAAGTATGGTTTAACTCTGTTAGCTGAATGCTCAGATCAGAAAGAAGTTTCACAGAATGCTTCTGTGTAGTTTATATTTGAATATATTCCTTTTTCCACTACTACGCTCTTAGCGCTCCAAATGTCCAGTTGCATTTTCTACGGAAAGTGTGTTCAGATCCGCTCAATCAAAAGTATGGTTTAACTCTGTTAGCTGAATGCACAGATCAGAAAGAAGTTTCACCGAATGATTCTGTGTAGTTTATATTTGAAGACATTACTTTTTCCACTATTACCCACTTAGCGCTCCGAATCTCCACTTGCATTTTCTACAGAAAGAGGGTTTCAGAACGGCTCAATCAAAACTAAAGTTGAAATCTTTTAGTTGAACAAACAGAACAGAAAGAAGTTTCACACAATTCTTCTGTGTAGTTTTTATTTGTAGACATTCTTTTTCCCAATATAGGCCTCTTAGCTCTCAGAATGTCCAATTGCAGTTTCTACAGAAAGAGTGTTTCAGAACGGCTCAATCAAAAGTAAGGTTCAACTCTGTTAGTTGAATGCACAGAACAGAAAGAAGTTTCATACAATGCTTCTGTGTAGTTTATATTTGAACATATTCTTTTTTCCACTGTTACCCACTTTGCGCTACGAATGTCCAGTTGCATTTTCTACAGACAGAGTGTTTCAAAACTGCTCAATCAAAAGTATGGTTTAACTCTGTTAGCTGAATGCTCAGATCAGAAAGGAGTTTCACAGAATGCTTCTGTGTAGTTTATATTTCAATATATTCCTTTTTCCACTACTATGCTCTTAGCGCTCCAAATGTCCAGTTGCATTTTCTACACAAAGAGTGTTCAGATCTGCTCAATCAAAAGTATGGTTTAACTCTGTTAGCTGAATGCACAGATCAGAAAAAGTTTCACCGAATTATTCTGTGTAGTTTATATTTGAAGACATTCCTTTTTCCACTATTACCCTCTTAGCGCTCCAAATCTCCACTTGCATTTTCTACAAAAAGTGTGTTTCATAACAGCTCAATCAAAAATATGTTTTATCTCTGTTAACTGAATTTACAGATCAGAAATAAGTTTCACAGAATGCATCTGTGTAGTTTTTATTTGAAGATATTCTTTTTCCCAATGTAGGCCTCTTAGCGCTTAGCATGTCCAATTGCAGTTTCTACAGAAAGAGTGTTTCAGAACGGCTCAATTAAAAGTAAGGTTCAACTCTGTTAGTTGAATGCACAGAACAGAAAGAATTTTCACAGAATGCTACTGTGTAGTTTATATTTGAATATATTCCTTTCTCCACTATTACCCTCTTAGCGCTCCGAATGTCCACTTGCATTTTCTACAGAAAGAGTGTTCAGAACTGCGCAATCAAAAGTATGGTTTAACTCTGTTAGTTTAATGAACATATCAGAAATAAGTTTCACACAATGCTTCTGTGTAGTTTTTATTTGAAGATATTATTTTTCCCAATATAAGCCTCTTAGCGCTCAGAATGTCCAATTGCAGTTTCTACAGAAAGAGTGTTTCAGAAAGGCTCAATCAAAACTAAGGTTCAACTCTGTTAGTTGAATGCACAGAACAGAAATAAATTTCATACAATGCTTCTGTGTAGTTTATATTTGAACATATTCTTTTTTCCACTATTACCCACTTGGCGCTACGAATGTCCAGTTGCATTTTCTACAGACAGAGTGTTTCAAAACTGGTCAATCAAAAGTATGGTTTAACTCTGTTAGCTGAATGCTCAGATCAGAAAGAAGTTTCACAGAATGCTTCTGTGTAGTTTATATTTGAATATATTCCTTTTTCAACTACTACTCTCCTAGCGCTCCAAATGTCCAGTTGCATTTTCTACAGAAAGAGTGTTCAGATCTGCTCAATCAAAAGTATGGTTTAACTCTGTTAGCTGAATGCACAGATCAGAAAGAACTTTCACCGAATGATTCTGTGTAGTTTATATTTGAAGACATTCCTTTTTCCACTATTACCCTCTTAGCGCTCCGAATCTCCACTTGCATTTTCTACAGAAAGAGTGTTTCAGAACGGCTCAATCAAAACTAAAGTTGAAATCTTTTAGTTGAACAAACCGAACAGAAAGAAGTTTCACACAATTCTTCTGTGTAGTTTTTATTTGTAGACATTCTTTTTCCCAATATAGGCCTCTTAGTGCTCAGAATGTCCAATTGCAGTTTCTACAGAAAGAGTGTTTCAGAACGGCTCAATCAAAAGTAAGGTTCAACTCTGTTAGTTGAATGCACAGAACCGAAAGAAGTTTCATACAATGCTTCTGTGTAGTTTATATTTGAACGTATTCTTTTTTCCACTGTTACCCACTTTGCGCTACGAATGTCCAGTTGCATTTTCTACAGACAGAGTGTTTCAAAACTGCTCAATCAAAAGTATGGTTTAACTCTGTTAGCTGAATGCTCAGATCAGAAAGAAGTTTCACAGAATGCTTCTGTGTAGTTTATATTTCAATATATTCCTTTTTCCACTACTACGCTCTTAGCGCTCCAAATGTCCAGTTGCATTTTCTACACAAAGAGTGTTCAGATCTGCTCAATCAAAAGTATGGTTTAACTCTGTTAGCTGAATGCACAGATCAGAAAGAAGTTTCACCGAATTATTCTGTGTAGTTTATATTTGAAGACATTCCTTTTTCCACTATTACCCTCTTAGCGCTCCGAATCTCCACTTGCATTTTCTACAAAAAGTGTGTTTCATAACTGCTCAATCAAAAATATGTTTTATCTCTGTTAACTGAATTTACAGATCAGAAATAAGTTTCACAGAATGCATCTGTGTAGTTTTTATTTGAAGATATTCTTTTTCCCAATGTAGGCCTCTTAGCGCTTAGCATGTCCAATTGCAGTTTCTACAGAAAGAGTGTTTCAGAACGGCTCAATTAAAAGTAAGGTTCAACTCTGTTAGTTGAATGCACAGAACAGAAAGAATTTTCACAGAATGCTACTGTGTAGTTTATATTTGAATATATTCCTTTCTCCACTATTACCCTCTTAGCGCTCCGAATGTCCACTTGCATTTTCTACAGAAAGAGTGTTCAGAACTGCGCAATCAAAAGTATGGTTTAACTCTGTTAGCTTAATGAACATATCAGAAATAAGTTTCACACAATGCTTCTGTGTAGTTTTTATTTGAAGATATTATTTTTCCCAATATAGGCCTCTTAGCGCTCAGAATGTCCAATTGCAGTTTCTACAGAAAGAGTGTTTCAGAAAGGCTCAATCAAAACTAAGGTTCAACTCTGTTAGTTGAATGCACAGAACAGAAATAAATTTCATACAATGCTTCCGTGTAGTTTATATTTGAACATATTTTTTTTCCACTATTACCCACTTGGCGCTACGAATGTCCAGTTGCATTTTCTACAGACAGAGTGTTTCAAAACTGCTCAATCAAAAGTATGGTTTAACTCTGTTAGCTGAATGCTCAGATCAGAAAGAAGTTTCACAGAATGCTTCTGTGTAGTTTATATTTGAATATATTCCTTTTTCTACTACTACTCTCTTACCGCTCCAAATGTCCAGTTGCATTTTCTACAGAAAGAGTGTTCAGATCTGCTCAATCAAAAGTAGGGTTTAACTCTGTTAGCTGAATGCACAGATCAGAAAGAAGTTTCACAGAATGATTCTGTGTAGTTTATATTTGAAGACATTCCTTTTTCCACTATTACCCTCTTAGCGCTCCGAATCTCCACTTGCATTTTCTACAAAAAGAGTGTTTCATAACTGCTCAATCAAAAATATGTTTTATCTCTGTTAACTGAATTTACAGATCAGAAATAAGTTTCACAGAATGCATCTGTGTAGTTTTTATTTGAAGATATTCTTTTCCCAATGTAGGCCTCTTAGCGCTTAGCATGTCCAATTGCAGTTTCTACAGAAAGAGTGTTTCAGAACGGCTCAATTAAAAGTAAGGTTCAACTCTGTTAGTTGAATGCACAGAACAGAAAGAATTTTCACAGAATGCTACTGTGTAGTTTATATTTGAATATATTCCTTTCTCCACTATTACCCTCTTAGCGCTCCGAATGTCCACTTGCATTTTCTACAGAAAGAGTGTTCAGAACTGCGCAATCAAAAGTATGGTTTAACTCTGTTAGTTTAATGAACATATCAGAAATAAGTTTCACACAATGCTTCTGTGTAGTTTTTATTTGAAGATATTATTTTTCCCAATATAAGCCTCTTAGCGCTCAGAATGTCCAATTGCAGTTTCTACAGAAAGAGTGTTTCAGAAAGGCTCAATCAAAACTAAGGTTCAACTCTGTTAGTTGAATGCACAGAACAGAAATAAATTTCATACAATGCTTCTGTGTAGTTTATATTTGAACATATTCTTTTTTCCACTATTACCCACTTGGCGCTACGAATGTCCAGTTGCATTTTCTACAGACAGAGTGTTTCAAAACTGGTCAATCAAAAGTATGGTTTAACTCTGTTAGCTGAATGCTCAGATCAGAAAGAAGTTTCACAGAATTCTTCTGTGTAGTTTATATTTGAATATATTCCTTTTTCCACTACTACTCTCCTAGCGCTCCAAATGTCCAGTTGCATTTTCTACAGAAAGAGTGTTCAGATCTGCTCAATCAAAAGTATGGTTTAACTCTGTTAGCTGAATGCACAGATCAGAAAGAACTTTCACCGAATGATTCTGTGTAGTTTATATTTGAAGACATTCCTTTTTCCACTATTACCCTCTTAGCGCTCCGAATCTCCACTTGCATTTTCTACAGAAAGAGTGTTTCAGAACGGCTCAATCAAAACTAAAGTTGAAATCTTTTAGTTGAACAAACCGAACAGAAAGAAGTTTCACACAATTCTTCTGTGTAGTTTTTATTTGTAGACATTCTTTTTCCCAATATAGGACTCTTAGTGCTCAGAATGTCCAATTGCTGTTTCTACAGAAAGAGTGTTTCAGAACGGCTCAATCAAAAGTAAGGTTCAACTCTGTTAGTTGAATGCACAGAACCGAAAGAAGTTTCATACAATGCTTCTGTGTAGTTTATATTTGAACATATTCTTTTTTCCACTGTTACCCACTTTGCGCTACGAATGTCCAGTTGCATTTTCTACAGACAGAGTGTTTCAAAACTGCTCAATCAAAAGTATGGTTTAACTCTGTTAGCTGAATGCTCAGATCAGAAAGAAGTTTCACAGAATGCTTCTGTGTAGTTTATATTTCAATATATTCCTTTTTCCACTACTACGCTCTTAGCGCTCCAAATGTCCAGTTGCATTTTCTACACAAAGAGTGTTCAGATCTGCTCAATCAAAAGTATGGTTTAACTCTGTTAGCTGAATGCACAGATCAGAAAGAAGTTTCACCGAATTATTCTGTGTAGTTTATATTTGAAGACATTCCTTTTTCCACTATTACCCTCTTAGCGCTCCGAATCTCCACTTGCATTTTCTACAAAAAGTGTGTTTCATAACTGCTCAATCAAAAATATGTTTTATCTCTGTTAACTGAATTTACAGATCAGAAATAAGTTTCACAGAATGCATCTGTGTAGTTTTTATTTGAAGATATTCTTTTTCCCAATGTAGGCCTCTTAGCGCTTAGCATGTCCAATTGCAGTTTCTACAGAAAGAGTGTTTCAGAACGGCTCAATTAAAAGTAAGGTTCAACTCTGTTAGTTGAATGCACAGAACAGAAAGAATTTTCACAGAATGCTACTGTGTAGTTTATATTTGAATATATTCCTTTCTCCACTATTACCCTCTTAGCCCTCCGAATGTCCACTTGCATTTTCTACAGAAAGAGTGTTCAGAACTGCGCAATCAAAAGTATGGTTTAACTCTGTTAGCTTAATGAACATATCAGAAATAAGTTTCACACAATGCTTCTGTGTAGTTTTTATTTGAAGATATTATTTTTCCCAATATAGGCCTCTTAGCGCTCAGAATGTCCAATTGCAGTTTCTACAGAAAGAGTGTTTCAGAAAGGCTCAATCAAAACTAAGGTTCAACTCTGTTAGTTGAATGCACAGAACAGAAATAAATTTCATACAATGCTTCCGTGTAGTTTATATTTGAACATATTTTTTTTCCACTATTACCCACTTGGCGCTACGAATGTCCAGTTGCATTTTCTACAGACAGAGTGTTTCAAAACTGCTCAATCAAAAGTATGGTTTAACTCTGTTAGCTGAATGCTCAGATCAGAAAGAAGTTTCACAGAATGCTTCTGTGTAGTTTATATTTGAATATATTCCTTTTTCTACTACTACTCTCTTACCGCTCCAAATGTCCAGTTGCATTTTCTACAGAAAGAGTGTTCAGATCTGCTCAATCAAAAGTAGGGTTTAACTCTGTTAGCTGAATGCACAGATCAGAAAGAAGTTTCACAGAATGATTCTGTGTAGTTTATATTTGAAGACATTCCTTTTTCCACTATTACCCACTTAGCGCTCCGAATCTCCACTTGCATTTTCTACAAAAAGAGTGTTTCATAACTGCTCAATCAAAAATATGTTTTATCTCTGTTAACTGAATTTACAGATCAGAAATAAGTTTCACAGAATGCATCTGTGTAGTTTTTATTTGAAGATATTCTTTTCCCAATGTAGGCCTCTTAGCGCTTAGCATGTCCAATTGCAGTTTCTACAGAAAGAGTGTTTCAGAACGGCTCAATTAAAAGTAAGGTTCAACTCTGTTAGTTGAATGCACAGAACAGAAAGAATTTTCACAGAATGCTACTGTGTAGTTTATATTTGAATATATTCCTTTCTCCACTATTACCCTCTTAGCGCTCCGAATGTCCACTTGCATTTTCTACAGAAAGAGTGTTCAGAACTGCGCAATCAAAAGTATGGTTTAACTCTGTTAGTTTAATGAACATATCAGAAATAAGTTTCACACAATGCTTCTGTGTAGTTTTTATTTGAAGATATTATTTTTCCCAATATAAGCCTCTTAGCGCTCAGAATGTCCAATTGCAGTTTCTACAGAAAGAGTGTTTCAGAACGGCTCAATCAAAAGTAAGGTTCAACTCTGTTAGTTGAATGCACAGAACCGAAAGAAGTTTCATACAATGCTTCTGTGTAGTTTATATTTGAACATATTCTTTTTTCCACTGTTACCCACTTTGCGCTACGAATGTCCAGTTGCATTTTCTACAGACAGAGTGTTTCAAAACTGCTCAATCAAAAGTATGGTTTAACTCTGTTAGCTGAATGCTCAGATCAGAAAGAAGTTTCACAGAATGCTTCTGTGTAGTTTATATTTCAATATATTCCTTTTTCCACTACTACGCTCTAAGCGCTCCAAATGTCCAGTTGCATTTTCTACACAAAGAGTGTTCAGATCTGCTCAATCAAAAGTATGGTTTAACTCTGTTAGCTGAATGCACAGATCAGAAAGAAGTTTCACCGAATTATTCTGTGTAGTTTATATTTGAAGACATTCCTTTTTCCACTATTACCCTCTTAGCGCTCCGAATCTCCACTTGCATTTTCTACAAAAAGTGTGTTTCATAACTGCTCAATCAAAAATATGTTTTATCTCTGTTTACTGAATTTACAGATCAGAAATAAGTTTCACAGAATGCATCTGTGTAGTTTTTATTTGAAGATATTCTTTTTCCCAATGTAGGCCTCTTAGCGCTTAGCATGTCCAATTGCAGTTTCTACAGAAAGAGTGTTTCAGAACGGCTCAATTAAAAGTAAGGTTCAACTCTGTTAGTTGAATGCACAGAACAGAAAGAATTTTCACAGAATGCTACTGTGTAGTTTATATTTGAATATATTCCTTTCTCCACTATTACCCTCTTAGCGCTCCGAATGTCCACTTGCATTTTCTACAGAAAGAGTGTTCAGAACTGCGCAATCAAAAGTATGGTTTAACTCTGTTAGCTTAATGAACATATCAGAAATAAGTTTCACACAATGCTTCTGTGTAGTTTTTATTTGAAGATATTATTTTTCCCAATATAGGCCTCTTAGCGCTCAGAATGTCCAATTGCAGTTTCTACAGAAAGAGTGTTTCAGAAAGGCTCAATCAAAACTAAGGTTCAACTCTGTTAGTTGAATGCACAGAACAGAAATAAATTTCATACAATGCTTCCGTGTAGTTTATATTTGAACATATTTTTTTTCCACTATTACCCACTTGGCGCTACGAATGTCCAGTTGCATTTTCTACAGACAGAGTGTTTCAAAACTGCTCAATCAAAAGTATGGTTTAACTCTGTTAGCTGAATGCTCAGATCAGAAAGAAGTTTCACAGAATGCTTCTGTGTAGTTTATATTTGAATATATTCCTTTTTCTACTACTACTCTCTTACCGCTCCAAATGTCCAGTTGCATTTTCTACAGAAAGAGTGTTCAGATCTGCTCAATCAAAAGTAGGGTTTAACTCTGTTAGCTGAATGCACAGATCAGAAAGAAGTTTCACAGAATGATTCTGTGTAGTTTATATTTGAAGACATTCCTTTTTCCACTATTACCCTCTTAGCGCTCCGAATCTCCACTTGCATTTTCTACAAAAAGAGTGTTTCATAACTGCTCAATCAAAAATATGTTTTATCTCTGTTAACTGAATTTACAGATCAGAAATAAGTTTCACAGAATGCATCTGTGTAGTTTTTATTTGAAGATATTCTTTTCCCAATGTAGGCCTCTTAGCGCTTAGCATGTCCAATTGCAGTTTCTACAGAAAGAGTGTTTCAGAACGGCTCAATTAAAAGTAAGGTTCAACTCTGTTAGTTGAATGCACAGAACAGAAAGAATTTTCACAGAATGCTACTGTGTAGTTTATATTTGAATATATTCCTTTCTCCACTATTACCCTCTTAGCGCTCCGAATGTCCACTTGCATTTTCTACAGAAAGAGTGTTCAGAACTGCGCAATCAAAAGTATGGTTTAACTCTGTTAGTTTAATGAACATATCAGAAATAAGTTTCACACAATGCTTCTGTGTAGTTTTTATTTGAAGATATTATTTTTCCCAATATAAGCCTCTTAGCGCTCAGAATGTCCAATTGCAGTTTCTACAGAAAGAGTGTTTCAGAACGGCTCAATCAAAAGTAAGGTTCAACTCTGTTAGTTGAATGCACAGAACCGAAAGAAGTTTCATACAATGCTTCTGTGTAGTTTATATTTGAACATATTCTTTTTTCCACTGTTACCCACTTTGCGCTACGAATGTCCAGTTGCATTTTCTACAGACAGAGTGTTTCAAAACTGCTCAATCAAAAGTATGGTTTAACTCTGTTAGCTGAATGCTCAGATCAGAAAGAAGTTTCACAGAATGCTTCTGTGTAGTTTATATTTCAATATATTCCTTTTTCCACTACTACGCTCTTAGCGCTCCAAATGTCCAGTTGCATTTTCTACACAAAGAGTGTTCAGATCTGCTCAATCAAAAGTATGGTTTAACTCTGTTAGCTGAATGCACAGATCAGAAAGAAGTTTCACCGAATTATTCTGTGTAGTTTATATTTGAAGACATTACTTTTTCCACTATTACCCTCTTAGCGCTCCGAATCTCCACTTGCATTTTCTACAAAAAGAGTGTTTCATAACTGCTCAATCAAAAATATGTTTTATCTCTGTTAACTGAATTTACAGATCAGAAATAAGTTTCACAGAATGCATCTGTGTAGTTTTTATTTGAAGATATTCTTTTTCCCAATGTAGTCCTCTTAGCGCTTAGCATGTCCAATTGCAGTTTCTACAGAAAGAGTGTTTCAGAACGGCTCAATTAAAAGTAAGGTTCAACTCTGTTAGTTGAATGCACAGAACAGAAAGAATTTTCACAGAATGCTACTGTGTAGTTTATATTTGAATATATTCCTTTCTCCACTATTACCCTCTTAGCGCTCCGAATGTCCACTTGCATTTTCTACAGAAAGAGTGTTCAGAACTGCGCAATCAAAAGTATGGTTTAACTCTGTTAGTTTAATGAACATATCAGAAATAAGTTTCACACAATGCTTCTGGGTAGTTTTTATTTGAAGATATTATTTTTCCCAATATAAGCCTCTTAGCGCTCAGAATGTCCAATTGCAGTTTCTACAGAAAGAGTGTTTCAGAAAGGCTCAATCAAATCTAAGGTTCAACTCTGTTAGTTGAATGCACAGAACAGAAATAAATTTCATACAATGCTTCTGTGTAGTTTATATTTGAACATATTCTTTTTTCCACTATTACCCACTTGGCGCTACGAATGTCCAGTTGCATTTTCTACAGACAGAGTGTTTCAAAACTGGTCAATCAAAAGTATGGTTTAACTCTGTTAGCTGAATGCTCAGATCAGAAAGAAGTTTCACAGAATTCTTCTGTGTAGTTTATATTTGAATATATTCCTTTTTCCACTACTACTCTCCTAGCGCTCCAAATGTCCAGTTGCATTTTCTACAGAAAGAGTGTTCAGATCTGCTCAATCAAAAGTATGGTTTAACTCTGTTAGCTGAATGCACAGATCAGAAAGAACTTTCACCGAATGATTCTGTGTAGTTTATATTTGAAGACATTCCTTTTTCCACTATTACCCTCTTAGCGCTCCGAATCTCCACTTGCATTTTCTACAGAAAGAGTGTTTCAGAACGGCTCAATCAAAACTAAAGTTGAACTCTTTTAGTTGAACAAACAGAACAGAAAGTAGTTTCACACAATTCTTCTGTGTAGTTTTTATTTGTAGACATTCTTTTTCCCAATATAGGCCTCTTAGCGCTCAGAATGTCCAATTGCAGTTTCTACAGAAAGAGTGTTTCAGAACGGCTCAATCAAAAGGAAGGTTCAACTTTGTTAGTTGAATGCACAGAACAGAAAGAAATTTCATACAATGCTTCTGTGTAGTTTATATTTGAACATATTCTTTTTTCCACTATTACCCACTTGGCGCTACGAATGTCCAGTTGCATTTCCTACAGACAGAGTGTTTCAAAACTGCTCAATAAAAAGTATGGTTTAATTCTGTTAGCTGAATGCTCAGATCAGAAAGAAGTTTCACAGAATGCTTCTGTGTAGTTTATATTTCAATATATTCCTTTTTCCACTACTACGCTCTTAGCGCTCCAAATGTCCAGTTGCATTTTCTACACAAAGAGTGTTCAGATCTGCTCAATCAAAAGTATGGTTTAACTCTGTTAGCTGAATGCACAGATCAGAAAGAAGTTTCACCGAATGATTCTGTGTAGTTTATATTTGAAGACATTCCTTTTTCCACTATTACCCTCTTAGCGCTCCGAATCTCCACTTGCATTTTCTACAGAAAGAGTGTTTCAGAACAGCTCAATCAAAACTAAGGTTCAACTCTTTTAGTTGAACAAACAGAACAGAAAGAAGTTTCACACAATTCTTCTGTGTAGTTTTTATTTGTAGACATTCTTTTTCCCAATATAGGCCTCTTAGCGCTCAGAATGTCCAATTGCAGTTTCTACAGAAAGAGTGTTTCAGAACGGCTCAATCAAAAGTAAGATTCAGCTCTGTTAGTTGAATGCACAGAACAGAAAGAAGTTTCATACAATGCTTCTGTGTAGTTTAGATTTGAACATATTCTTTTTTCCACTATTACCCACTTGGCGCTACGAATGTCCAGTTGCATTTTCTACAGACAGAGTGTTTCAAAACTGCTCAATCAAAATATGGTTTAACTCTGTTAGCTGAATGCTCAGATCAGAAAGAAGTTTCACAGAATGCTTCACAGAATGCTTCTGTGTAGTTTATATTTGAATATATTCCTTTTTCCACTACTACTCTCTTAGCGCTCCAAATGTCCAGTTGCATTTTCTACAGAAAGAGTGTTCAGATCTGCTCAATCAAAAGTATGGTTTAACTCTGTTAGCTGAATGCACAGATCAGAAAGAAGTTTCACAGAATGATTCTGTGTAGTTTATATTTGGAGACATTGCTTTTTCCACTATTACCCTCTTAGCGCTCCGAATCTCCACTTGCATTTTCTACAGAAAGAGTGTTTCAGAACGGCTCAATCAAAAGTAAGGTTCAACTCTTTTAGTTGAACGAACAGAACAGAAAAAAGTTTCACACAATTCTTCTGTGTAGTTTTTATTTGTAGACATTCTTTTTCCCAATATAGGCCTCTTAGCGCTCAGAATGTCCAATTGCAGTTTCTACAGAAAGAGTGTTTCAGAACGGCTCAATCAAAAGTAAGGTTCAACTCTGTTAGTTGAATGCACAGAACAGAAAGAAGTTTCATACAATGCTTCTGTGTAGTTTATATGTGAACATATTCTTTTTTCCACTATTACCCACTTAGCGCTACGAATGTCCAGTTGAATTTTCTACAGACAGAGTGTTTCAAAACTGCTCAATCAATAGTATGGTTTAACTCTGTTAGCTGAATGCTCAGATCAGAAAGAAGTTTCACAGAATGCTTCTGTGTAGTTTATATTTGAATATATTCCTTTTTCCACTACTACGCTCTTAGCGCTCCAAATGTCCAGTTGCATTTTCTACAGAAAGAGTGTTCAGATCTGCTCAATCAAAAGTATGGTTTAACTCTGTTAGCTGAATGCACAGATCAGAAAGAAGTTTCACCGAATGATTCTGTGTAGTTTATATTTGAAGACATTCCTTTTTCCACTATTACCCACTTAGCGCTCCGAATCTCCACTTGCATTTTCTACAAAAAGAGTGTTTCATAACTGCTCAATCAAAAATATGTTTTATCTCTGTTAACTGAATTTACAGATCAGAAATAAGTTTCACAGAATGCATCTGTGTAGTTTTTATTTGAAGATATTCTTTTTCCCAATGTAGGCCTCTTAGCGCCTAGCATGTCCAATTGCAGTTTCTACAGAAAGAGTGTTTCAGAACGGCTCAATCAAAAGTAAAGTTCAACTCTGTTAGTTGAATGCACAGAACAGAAAGAATTTTCACAGAATGCTACTGTGTAGTTTATATTTGAATATATTCCTTTTTCCACTATTACCCTCTTAGCGCTCCGAATGTCCACTTGCATTTTCTACAGAAAGAGTGTTCAGAACTGCGCAATCAAAAGTATGGTTTAACTCTGTTAGCTTAATGAACATATCAGAAATAAGTTTCACACAATGCTTCTGTGTAGTTTTTATTTGAAGATATTATTTTTCCCAATAGAGGCCTCTTAGCGCTCAGAATGTCCAATTGCAGTTTCTACAGAAAGAGTGTTTCAGAAAGGCTCAATCAAAAGTAAGGTTCAACTCTGTTAGTTGAATGCACAGAACAGAAAGAAGTTTCATACAATGCTTCTGTGTAGTTTATATTTGAACATATTCTCTTTTCCACTATTACCCACTTAGCGCTACAAATGTCCAGTTGCATTTTCTACAGACAGAGTGTTTCAAAACTGCTCAATCAAAAGTATGGTTTAACTCTGTTAGCTGAATGCTCAGATCAGAAAGAAGTTTCACAGAATGCTTCTGTGTAGTTTATATTTGAATATATTCCTTTTTCCACTACTACTCTCTTAGCGCTCCAAATGTCCAGTTGCATTTTCTACAGAAAGAGTGTTCAGATCTGCTCAATCAAAAGTATGGTTTAACTCTGTTAGCTGAATGCACAGATCAGAAAGAAGTTTCACAGAATGATTCTGTGTAGTTTATATTTGGAGACATTCCTTTTTCCACTATTACCCTCTTAGCGCACCGAATCTCCACTTGCATTTTCTACAGAAAGAGTGTTTCAGAACGGCTCAATCAAAACTAAAGTTCAACTCTTTTAGTTGAACAAACAGAACAGAAAGAAGTTTCACACAATTCTTCTGTGTAGTTTTTATTGGTAGACATTCTTTTTCCCAATATAGGCCTCTTAGCGCTCAGAATGTCCAATTGCAGTTTCTAGAGAAAGAGTGTTTCAGAACGGCTCAATCAAAAGTCAGGTTCAACTCTGTTAGTTGAATGCACAGAACAGAAAGAAGTTTCATACAATGCTTCTGTGTAGTTTATATTTGAACATATTCTTTTTTCCACTATTACCCACTTAGCGCTACGAATGTCCTGTTGCATTTTCTACAGACAGAGTGTTTCAAAACTGCTCAATCAAAAGTATGGTTTAACTCTGTTAGCTGAATGCTCAGATCAGAAAGAAGTTTCACAGAATGCTTCTGTGTAGTTTATATTTGAATATATTCCTTTTTCCACTACTACGCTCTTAGCGCTCCAAATGTCCAGTTGCATTTTCTACAGAAAGAGTGTTCAGATCTGCTCAATCAAAAGTATGGTATAACTCTGTTAGCTGAATGCACAGATCAGAAAGAAGTTTCACAGAATGATTCTGTGTAGTTTATATTTGGAGACATTCCTTTTTCCACTATTACCCTCTTAGCGCTCCGAATCTCCACTTGCATTTTCTACAGAAAGAGTGTTTCAGAACGGCTCAATCAAAACTAAAGTTCAACTCTTTTAGTTGAACAAACAGAACAGAAAGAAGTTTCACACAATTCTTCTGTGTAGTTTTTATTTGTAGACATTATTTTTCCCAATATAGGCCTCTTAGCGCTCAGAATGTCCAATTGCAGTTTCTACAGAAAGAGTGTTTCAGAACGGCTCAATCAAAAGTAAGGTTCAACTCTGTTAGTTGAATGCACAGAACAGAAAGAAGTTTCATACAATGCTTCTGTGTAGTTTATATTTGAACATATTATTTTTTCCACTATTACCCACTTAACGCTACGAATGTCCAGTTGCATTTTCTACAGACAGAGTGTTTCAAAACTGCTCAATCAAAAGTATGGTTTAACTCTGTTAGCTGAATGCTCAGATCAGAAAGAAATTTCACAGAATGCTTCTGTGTAGTTTATATTTGAATATATTCCTTTTTCCACTACTACGCTCTTAGCGCTCCAAATGTCCAGTTGCATTTTCTACAGAAAGAGTGTTCAGATCTGCTCCATCAAAAGTATGGTTTAACTCTGTTAGCTGAATGCACAGATCAGAAAGAAGTTTCACCGAATGATTCTGTGTAGTTTATATTTGAAGACATTCCTTTTTCCACTATTACCCTCTGGCGCTCCGAATCTCCAGTTGCATTTTCTACAGAAAGAGTGTTTCATAACTGCTCAATCAAAAATATGTTTTATCTCTGTTAACTGAATTTACAGATCAGAAATAAGTTTCACAGAATGCATCTGTGTAGTTTTTATTTGAAGATATTCTTTTTCCCAATGTAGGCCTCTTAGCGTTTAGCATGTCCAATTGCAGTTTCTACAGAAAGAGTGTTTCAGAACGGCTCAATTAAAAGTAAGGTTCAACTCTGTTAGTTGAATGCACAGAACAGAAAGAATTTTCACAGAATGCTACTGTGTAGTTTATATTTGAATATATTCCTTTTTCCACTATTACCCTCTTAGCGCTCCGAAAGTCCACTTGCATTTTCTACAGAAAGAGTGTTCAGAACTGCGCAATCAAAAGTATGGTTTAACTCTGTTAGCTTAATGAACATATCAGAAATAAGTTTCACACAATGCTTCTGTGTAGTTTTTATTTGAAGATATTATTTTTCCCAGTAGAGGCCTCTTAGCGCTCAAAATGTCCAATTGCAGTTTCTACAGAAAGAGTGTTTCAGAAAGGCTCAATCAAAAGTAAGGTTCAACTCTGTTAGTTGAATGCACAGAACAGAAAGAAG